>NC_053036.3:218542756-218855239 GCF_002575655.3 Aegilops tauschii subsp. strangulata
ATGATGCAGTTACCCGCTGCAAAAATTGCCATGCGGACGTGCCGAAAATCCACGCTGCCTGGCCCCCTTTTATTCCTTCGGCCATTTAACTTCATCTCTCGTCTCAAATGGGACAATAAGCACACCCACGAGGACACATACAGAGAGGACATCCAGTGGTTCCAATGGCGCTCCCCGTGGCTCCAATGGGGCTCCCAGCAGCCGACGACGACAATGGCTTGTAGTTCACCACGCAACACGTCATGGACACCCACGTGAGGGGCAAGGCTCTCTCAGTGGTGTACACGAATGATCCGGTCTCGGTGGAGACCTCCATCCAAACTATGGAGCAGTTCCTTGCCGAGGACAAGTACCAAGTGGCCGGCTTCGACCTCGAGTACACCATGGGTCGCGCCGGGCACGATCAGAAGGTTGCTGTCACCTAGTTGTGCGTGCGACATGACGTCCTCGTCTACCACTACCACCTGGCCACAATGCCTTGTGAGCGTTTCTCCAAGTTTATCAACAGCTCCGACTACAGTTCAGTTGCAGTGGACACCACCAATGATCTAAAAGCGCTCAAGGTTTCGGGCTTGAAATGCCCGAATCTGGTCAACATCCAGCGCCACTACAAGGTCTGGGGCAGCGACAAAAACAAACTGAACTCCCTGGTTGACCTCGCATCGGCCATCATTGACCCCTACTACGCGAAGATGGAGGAAGAGAGCAATAAGGACAAGAACGCCTGGCACAGTGTGTGGCATGAGAGACTGGATGAACAACATGTCAAGTACGCAACCATGGGCGCGTACACAAGCTACAAGATGTACAGGAGGATCGCTGACATGAGGAGCTGTCTTCTTCCTGACCCAGACGAGGGATTGAGCCACATAGCAGTGGCGGGAGCGTCACAAGAAGTAGATGACTAGAAGATCGTTTCTCCTACTTTAGAATGCATGCAATTGTTTATTGAGGTGTGTGCGAATGATCTGTATAGTCACTTATGTAATTGGATGTTTATTTCAGTTATATTTATATATACATGTTATTCTACTGTAGAGAGAGCAATTCACACGGCTTATTAGCAGCAATTGTTTGTGTTCTTATTGGTCTTCGCACACATTTCTGATTACGGACCTGTTTGCCGCGTATCACACACATCTTGTTCAGTTGAACCGTTTCCGTTGTGTTGACTAATCACACATAGTTCATCCCAGTGAACCGTATGTTGTATATCGCACATGCCGTCACCTGGTTGCCCGTTTCTTTTGTTCCTCCTCATCCCAAACAAATAATTGAGCTGAACTATATGCCCTGCATCGCACACGCAACTAAATTTTGAACCGTGTTAGATGCATCCGTCATCGCAAATGTTTTGCACCTTTTTAACGGTTTTTTACACCACCGTTTGCGATTATGGCATCGCACACAGTTTTGTCAAAGGGTCTCTGATCGTAGTGTCGCGTTTGGACCATCCTGCAGTAGTGACCGTGAAACATTTTGGAGATTTTTTATGGACTAGAACACCCAGGATGGGCCAGAGAAGTACCAGAGGGGTGCCCCGAGGGGGGAACAACCCACCTGGGCGTGCCTGGGGTCCCAGGCGTGCCCTGGTGGGTTGTGCCCACCTCGGTGGCCTCCTGCACCGCCTCTTCGCCCTATAAATTCCCAAATATTCCAAAAACCCTCGGGATAACGCTATATCAGAAGTTCCGCTGCCGCGCGTTTGGACCATCCTGCAGTAGTGACCGCGAAACTTTTTGGAGAATTTTTATGGACTAGAACACCTAGGATGGGCCAGAGAAGTACCAGAGGGGTGCCCCGAGGGGGGCACAACCCACCTGGGCATGCCTGGGGGCTCAGGCGCGCCCTGGTGGGTTGTGCCCACCTCGGTGGCCTCCCGCACCGCCTCTTCACCCTATAAATTCTCAAATATTCCAAAAACCCTCGGGATAACGCTAGATCACAAGTTCCGCCGCTGCAAACCTCTGTACCAACGAAAAACCAATCTAGACCCCGTTCCAGCACCCTGCCGGAGGGGGAAATCATCACCGGTGGCTATCTTCATCATCCCGATGGCCACCATGATGAGGACGGAGTAGTCCACCCTCGGGGCTGAGGGTTTGTACTAGTAGCTGTGGTTTTAATCTCTCTCTCTCTGTCTCTCTCCCTCTCGTGTTCTTGAGATGTCACGATCTTGATGTATCACGGGCTTTGTTAATATAGTTGGATCATATGGTGTTTTCCCCTTTCTATCTTGTTGTGATGAATTGAGTTTTCCCTTTGAGATTTTGTTTTATCGGATTGACTACTTTTATGGATTTGAGAACACTTTATGTATGTCTTGCTATGAATATCCATGGTGACAACGGGGTATCATATTGATTCACTTGATATATATTTCGGCACTCAACTCGCGGATTCCCGAGGTGACATTGGGGTAATCTATGCATAGGGGTTGATGCACGTTCTTCTCTTTTGTTTCTCCGATAGGAATCTTGGGGCACACTTTGAGGTTCTTTGTGTTGGATTGAGTATTATAATCTAAATTTGCTTTCGTGTTATTTTAGTACGAACTCTTGATAGATCGATCGGAAAGAATAGCTACGTGTTATTTTAGTACAAACTCTTGATAGATCGGTCGGAAAGAATAACTTGGTGTTATTTTAGTACGAACTCTTGCATAGATCGATCGGAAAGAATAGCTACAAACAATTTCTTCTTATGTTCTTCGCCAGATAAGAACTTTGGAGCGATTCTTCATCGCATGTTGAGGGATGGTTATATGATCCAATTATATTAGCATTGTTGAGAGATTGCACTAGCGAAAGTATGGACCCTAGTCCTCATTTTCAAGCATTGCAATACCGTTTGTGCTCACTTTTGTTACTTGCTACCTTGCTGTTTTTATTGTTACTATTACAAAAACCAATATCTACTGTCATTACTACACTTTTTGTCGGAGTAACTGGCCACGGGTAGCCTAACCGACTCCCCCTAGCTCTTCGAAAAATTACCAGGCCATTCAAGCCTTCAGGCATACAAAGCATAGGGCCGCCTTCCTCCGGTTGAGGGCCGACTCCCAGAAGGCGACCCAGCCTCAGAAACCTCCTCCAAGAAAGATACGGGATAGCCGACTCGAGGAAGCCGGCCCCAAGAGGACCGACTCCCAGAAGCCGGCCACGAAGAAAGCCGTCTCCCAGAAGCCGGCCAAGACTGCACCCACCAAGACTGTACCCACATAGCGGCGATAGAATGGGGTGTGGCCACAGTACAGCTCACTACCCCCAAATCCCGGAACAGGCATGGCCACAGGGCACCGTACGGGCCAGCCATCCCCCGTCTGGTGAGGCACTGTAGCCATGTTGGCCTCGATGTCACCCACGACAGGTGCCAGTACGGCCCGTGGGCGGCGGGCCCCTTTGCCAGAGAGACATATGAAGGCGGCCTGGCCTCCTCTAGTCGGCCAGGGATGTGGCCGGCTCCCAATAGCCGGCTACCTCCCTCCCTCGAAGCATGCGCCCCATTAAGGAGAAAAGACGAGGTAAGGCTACAGTGAGAGCTTGCAAGGCGGCGACACTGTAGCCACGCTTACCTCGACAAAGCCCTCGTCATCAGAGGCGAGGCAACAGTAACCAGCCACCGACAAAGCCCCCAAGCGGTGGGGCCGGCCTGCCGGCCAAGAGGCCGGCAGCCGGCAGGACCCACCAGTCGGCGGGCCCCAATGACCGGCGGAGAAGCCGGCGAGCATAGACACTGACGGCTGGGACCCGCGCCCAGCCGGATTACCATTGTACCCCTGGGGGGTAGGCCTATATAAACCCCCCGGGGCACCCATGCAAAGGGTTGATCTCATAGAATTCCACACACCACCTAGAGAGAAAAGGACAGCTAGCCTTGTCCTTCCTCTTCCTCTAGCCCAACAGCTCCAGGAGCGCTTGTAGTTACTTGTACTGATCTAGTGATCATGCGGAGACCCCGCAGAGCAGGACTAGGGGTGTTGTCTCCACGGAGAGCCCCAAACCTGGGTAAGATCCGCCGGCGTGCATGTCTTCGCCTCATCCCGTTTCCAGGCACCGGCGGTGTTTTACTGGCTCCCACAATGATAAGCCACCCGTTGGCATATGTCGCACCTACCACCCGACATTTGGCGCCCACCGTGGGGCCAGGTGCACCGTCGTCCGGAGACCTGTTGTAGACAGGAACCCTTTTTCTCCCCCGCGAGCGCAGCCAGCCTGCTACGCCCAACGGCACTTGCCGCGACGCGCTGCAAGGCGTCAATGACGCCTGCGCAGCAAGCTGCCTCGCCGATCTTCTTGGCGAGACTCGCATCTCCGACGAGCCCGCGTCCGACGCGGGCACGGCCTACCCCGAGAACCGCCTCGTCAGCCTCCCCGACCAGCTTCACGTCTCCAGCGAACTTGCTGTAGACTTGGAGTCGGTCGGCTCCACCGACCCGATGCTTGTCGACTCCGACACGGCATCGTGCGACGCCTACCCCTCCGACGTGGTAGTCTTTGCGACCCTCTCCCTCGAGCTGACAGCGGCAGCAGCCCTGTCACTGAGGTGCTGGTCCTCAGCCACGTCGCCGACTCGGGCGAGAACGCCCACGACGCCCTACAAGCGGTTATGCATGACTTGTCCGTCCCCATCCCGGCCGATGCCGACGCCGAGACCCTGGAGGCATGCTGCCTCGCCCTCATCGCGGAGGGCCAGAAGTTAGCCTCCATGAGACGCCTCACTAAGGCCCACCAGTGCGAAGTCGACCGCGCCGCTTTTGGTACGCCGCCTCACGGCGGGCCTAGCCGAGTCGGCATTGTCAAGAAGCGCTGCGCGACCATCGCCAGCATGCTGGGGGCAGACCACCCGGTCTACGCCACACCGCTCAAGAATCTGCGAGCCGCTCAGGCGGCCGCAGAAGAGCTGAACGGGCTGGGGGCTGATGAGCTCCCCTACATGACAAGACGTATCCAGCAGCTGATCGATGTGGCCGCAGAACAGCATGAAGCCGGCACCCGCGCTGAGAGTCCTCCCCCACGCCGAGAGCACGCCGCGACATCCCGGTCGCCGACTGCGAGCGGCGCCCGCGCAAGGAAAGACAAGGAGCCGGCTGCTAGCTGCAGCCGGACTCGAATCACCATCGAGCGCGACGCGGAAGGACGCCCACGAGCAGTGGAGCGCCAAGGCGATCTGCCTCCTCCCCCGCCTCGTGGGGAGAGATGTCTCACCCCGCCGCCTGTCACGCATCCGACTCTCGGTGGCCGACTAGGCCGCCGTGAGGGAGTCGGCGAGAACGACGCCCGCCACCGGATCGACCGCCTAGCTCGATCCCAGGCGCTAGAAGAAGAAGATGATGTCGGCCCGCCATGCTTTGGCCCCCGCATCCGCGACGAACCCTTCCCCAAAGGGTTCTCGCTCCCCAGAGACACGCCCAAGTACAACGGCTCTGTGAAGCCGGAAGATTGGCTCATCGCCTACTCTACCGCCGTCAGCATTGCGAACGGCAACAGGCGCGTAGCCGTGAAGTACGTCCCTCTCATGTTGCAACGCACGGCACGCACCTGGCTCAATAGCCTCAAGCCCTACAGCGTCAACAGCTGGCTGGACTTCACGGAAGTCTTCGTCCGCAACTTCACCAGCACGTACAAGCGGCCTCCCAAGCCCCGCCAGCTCTCCCTATGCGTCCAAGGGCCCAGCGAGTCGACCCGCGACTACCTCACGCGGTGGGCCGAGCTCCGCAACTCCTATGAGGGGGTGCGAGGTTCAAGCTATCGAGTACTTCACCGCCGGGTGCCGAGAGGGCACCCTCCTCAAGCACCGACTCCTCTGCGATGAGCCGGCTAACCTCGACGAGCTGCTGGTCATTGCAGACAAGTACGCCATAGCCGACTCCTTGATGAAGACCGAGCTCCGAGTGGACGCCTCTGGGAAGGTGCTCGCTCCGGCTCCTAAGACGCCGGCTGGCGACTCCAATCGGCGCCCCTACCAGACCGACCACAAGCGCAAGGCCCCTATGCCGCCTTCCACCAGTCGGCAGGTGGCCACCATCGAAGACGAGCAGCCCAAAGAACGGCCCGCTCCCAAGAAGAAGGCCGGCAGGCCGGCTTGGCAGCCGGCCTTCTCCTACGAGCAGACTCTCGATGCCCCTGCAAGTTCCACAGCAGCGCGAAGCCGTCCAACCACACGACCCGAAAGTGCCACTGGCTCACCCGGATCTCCAAGGGCGAGGGGCTGGTGCCCTCCGCCTCCCGGCCCGCCGCCTCCAGCCCCCCAGCAGCCGGCTGCCCGACCAGCAATCGGAGCCATTCAAGATGAGTTCCCTGATGAGCATGCCGCCTACGTCGTCTTCACAAGCCAGGTTGAAGACAAGTGCAGCCAGCGCCGACAGCACCAAGAGGTCAACGCAGTCGCCTCCAGCAACCCCGAGTTCATGCATTGGTCTGAAAGGCCTATCAACTGGAGCCGGGCCGATCACCCAAAGGTGATGCCATCCCCTGGCTCTTACGCATTGGTGTTGGATGTCACCCTTGGAACAGAGAGGCGGGCTGCCCGATTCTCCCGCGTTCTGATTGATGGCGGAGGCAGTATCAACATACTGTACCGCGACACCATGGAGAAGTTGAACCTCAAGGCGAAGCAGCTCATGCCAAGCCGGACCGTTTTCCATGGCATCGTACCCGGCCTGTCCTGTTCCCCGATCGGCAAGATCAAGATGGATGTTCTCTTCGGAGACAAGGATCACTTTCGCCGAGAAGCGATTTGGTTCGAGGTAGTGGATCTGGAAAGCCCTTACCACGCTTTGCTCGGCCGACCTACTCTAGCCAAGTTCATGGTTGTGCCCCACTACGCCTACCTGAAGATGAAGATGCCGAGCTCAAAGGGGATCATCACAGTGGCCGGCGACTACAAGAAGTCCATCGAGTGCGCTACTGCCAGCAGCCGACTGGCTGAGTCCCTCGTAGTGGCAGAAGAGAAGATGCTGGATCGAGTTGTGGCCATGGCCGGCAAGCAGCCGGCCTTGTCCCCCAACCCCAAGGAATATGATGCGCAGGGCTCCTTCCAGCCGGCCAAGGAGACGAAGAAGATACCTCTGGACCCGGAGAACCCGGAGAGGTTTGCAGTAATTGGTGCAAACCTGGACAGTAAATAGGAAGGCGAGCTCGTCGACTTCCTCCGTGAGAATCGAGACATCTTTGCATGGTCCCCAAAGGACATGCCGGGTGTTCCGAACGATTTCGCCAAGCACAAGTTACACGTCCGAGCGGACGCGAAGCCGGTCAAGCAGCCTCTCCGCCGACTGTCAGAAGAGAAGAGAAGAATCGTAGGAGAAGAGATAGCCCGGCTCCTTGCCGCCGGCTTTATTATGGAAGTGTTTTTCCCAGAGTGGCTTGCCAACCCAGTCTTGGTGTTGATGAAAAACAACAAATGGCGTATGTGTATAGACTACACTAGCCTCAACAAGGCCTGCCCCAAAGATCCGTTTGCTCTGCCACGGATTGATCAAGTAACTCCACAGCCGGATGCGAGCTGTTGAGTTTCTTGGATGCCTACTCAGGATACCACCAGATTAAGTTGGACCCAGCAGACCGCCTGAAGACCGCCTTCGTCACACCATTCGGAGCTTTCTGTTACCTGACTATGACATTCGGCTTGAGGAATGCCGGTGCCACTTTTCAGCGTTGCATGCAGAAATGCCTCCTCAAGCAACTCGGGCGAAATGCCCACGTCTACGTAGACGATATTGTGGTGAAGACAGAGAAGCGCGGCACCCTGCTGGAACACCTCAAAGAAACATTTGCCAACTTACGCCGATTCCAGATCAAGCTCAACCCCGAGAAATGCGTGTTTGGAGTACCAGCCGGCCAGCTTCTAGGCTTTCTGGTCTCCAAACGCGGCATTGAGTGCAACCCTGTGAAGATCAAGGCCATTGAGAGAATGGAGATTCCCACCAAGTTGCGAGACGTGCAGAAGTTCACTAGGTGCCTGGCCTCCCTAAACCGCTTTATCAGCCGGCTAGGAGAGAAGGCTCCCCCCCTGTACCGACTCATGAAGAAATCCACTCATTTCGAGTGGAATGACCAAGCAGACCAAGCCTTCCATGAGTTGAAGAAGATGCTGACCACTCTGCCTGTCCTGGCGGCGCCGACTGAGAAGGAGCCCATGCTCCTCTACATTGCCACAACTAGCCGAGTGGTCAGTACAGTCGTCGTGGTCCAGCGCCCAGAAGAAGGCCGAGCCTAGCTAGTCCAGAGGCCGGTATATTATCTAAGCGAAGTACTATCCAGCTCAAAGCAAAACTACCCACACTACTAGAAGATGTGCAATGGAGTGTACTTCGCCGCCAAGAAGCTGAAGCCCTACTTTCAAGAGCATCCCATCACGGTCGTATGCACCGCCCCGCTTGCCAAGATCATAGGCAGCCGGGATGCATCCGGCCGGGTGGCTAAATGGGCCATTGCGCTTGCACCTTACACAATCTTCTACCAGCCCCACACCGCCATCAAGTCCCAAGCATTGGCCGACTTCCTCGTCGACTGGGTTGACACCTAGTACCTACCGCCGGCTCCCGACTCTACTCATTGGCGGATGCACTTTGATGGGTCCAAGATGCGCACCGGCTTGGGAGCCGGCATCGACCTCACCTCTCACAAAGGCGACAAGCTTAGATACACGTTGCAAATCCACTTTGCCGCCTCCAACAACGTGGCTGAATACGTGGCGCTCATACACGGGCTCCGGCTAGCCAAAGAGCTCGGCATACGCCGGATCCTGTGTTATGGCGACTCAGACTTGGTGGTCCAGCAGTCATCTGGCGACTGGGACGCCAAGGATGCAAACATGGCGAGCTATCGATTCCTCGTCCAGCAGATCAGTGGGTACTTCAAAGGGTGCGAGTTCCTTCACGTGCCACGGGCCGACAACGACCAAGCAGATGCCCTGGCACGGATCGGCTCCACCCGACAGGCTATACCAACCGGTGTCTCTCTCCAGCGCCTCCTCAAACCATCTATCAAGCCGTCTCCAGAATCAGACTCTATCTTCGTACCACCCGCCCCCGATGCAGCCGGATCCGACTGGAGGAACCCAGCAGGCGGCTCGGGGACTTCGACAAGCGGCCCGGGGACTGCCGTAGTCGCACAGGGCTCGGGGACTTCAGAACCCGGCCCGGGGACTGCAGCAGTCGGCCCGGGGACTGCAGCGGCACAAGAAGCGGTGGTCGACTCCAACACTCCACCACCCAACCCACTCACCCGAGTTACAGTGGCCGTACTAACAGTAGAAGAAGTCACAGCTCCATCATGGGCCCAGCCCATCCTCAACTTCCTATTCAACAGAGAGCTACCGACTGATGAGATCTCGGCAAGACTAGTGCAACGCCGAGCCGGAGCATATGCAATAATAAACAGAGAACTTGTCAAGCGCAGCATCACTGGGGTCTTCCAGCGCTGCGTCAAGCCAGAAAGGGGTGTAGCAATCCTCAAGGATATCCACCAAGGCCAATGCGGCCACCACGCAGCCTCAAGATCACTTGTGGCCAAAGCCTTCCGCCACGGTTTCTTCTGGCCGACTGCTTTGGAAGATGCCAAAGAGGTAGTCAAATGCTACAAAGGATGCCAAGTCTTCAGTTCCAAACAACACCTGCCGGCTTCCGCACTCAAGACCATCCCCCTCACCTGGCCCTTTGCCGTCTAGGGGCTGGACATGGTGGGCCCATTCAAGACAGCCCGCGGCGGCTTGACACATCTGCTTGTCGCCGTGGACAAATTTACCAAGTGGATCGAAGCAAAGCCGATCAAGAAGCTGAACGGGCCGACTTCCGTGACATTTATTGCCGACATCACTACTCGGTATGGCGTGCCGCACAGCATCATCACCGACAACGGCACAAACTTTGCCAAAGGAGCACTGGCACGTTTCTGCGTGACACAAGGCATCCGACTGGACTTAGCGTCCGTTGCCCACCCACAGTCAAACGGCCAGGTCGAGCGAGCAAACGGCCTCATCCTCTCCGGCATCAAGCCCCGCCTGGTCGTACCACTGGAGCGCTCGGCCGGCTGCTGGCTCGACGAGCTGCCGGCTGCCATCTGGAGTCTGCGTACTACCCCAAACAAGTCAACCGGCATCACTCCGTTCTTCCTTGTATATGGTGACGAGGCTGTCATCCCGACTGACATCGAGTTCGACTCGCCTCGGGTCACCATGTACACGGAGGCGGAGGCCAAGGAAGCGCGAGAGGACGGCGTCGACCTGCTGGAAGAAGGCCGGCTGTTAGCACTCAGCCGGTCCGCCATCTACCAGCAGGGTTTGCACCGTTACCACAACCGGAAGGTCAAGCCAAGATCCTTCCAAGAGGGCGACCTTGTGCTTCGGCTGATCCAGCGAACAGCCGGCCAGCACAAGCTCTTGGCCCCTTGGGAAGGCCCTTTCGTCATCAGTAAGGCACTAGGCAACGACTCCTACTACTTGATCGACTCACAAAAACCAAGAGCATGCAAGAGGGATGATTCCGGCAAGGAGTCAGAGCGACCACGGAACGCAAACCTCCTGAGAAGATTTTACAGTTGAAAGCAGTATGTATCATGCTACCGTTCTTTTTTAAATACGAGACAAACGGCCCCCCCGAGGCACACTCAGGAACTGCCCTCCTTTATCTATGAATGACGAGTGTCATACTCATGAATGTATTATTACATTTGATTTTTTGTCTGGCACCGGGTTCGACTAGTCGGCCCGGGGACTGGCCGCCTTAAGTAATATTAAAAGTTCTACCTGAAGTCAGACAAGTAGTGTGCCGGCACCCGAGCCCTCTCTTGTCGAAAGTCGCAGCTTGAAGAACCGACTGTCCGACTGGCAAGAGCCAAAGGCAGAAAGGATGCCCACACGAAAAACGGCTAAGGACCAACGAACTTATATAACGCAAAGACGGCCTCCAACCACGCCTACCGGCTGTCAAAACAGCCGGCTGGCCGGCCTCCCAATCACTTCGCTATAATCCAACAAAGCTAGAGTACTTGCCCTCCCAAGAACTTCCCCAGCCACAGATTGCAGAGCAGCTGTCCGGCTGGGAAGGCGGCAACCAAGGGAGGGCGGCAAAGGAAACAGCCGAAGGATGAAAAGCAAAGAACAAGGGAAAGCCAAACGCATGCATAATTATATTTACAAATAAGGTCCCCAACAGACCGGCAGTCAATATAGTTCGAATACACCCCTAGTGGGTGGAATTGTGCAAACATAACAAAATACTGTTACAAGAATGGTGAAACATGAAAGTAGAGGCAGCAGACTAAACTAAGGGCGTAGCAGGGGAGCCGGGCTGGTCGGCGGAGACGGCGCCGCCGGCTGGAGGAGTGGCCGGCTGGCAGGTCTCGGCTTGATCATCGCCGTCTGCACGCGGTGCACCCGCGCGTGCCTTGTTGCTGGAGGCACGGTCAAGCTGAGGCTGACCGGCCGCTCCACCATCTGGCGCGGCGTCTTCACCCTCCTCCTCCTCCTCGCCCTCATCGCTGGAGTCGATCTCCTCCGCCGAGTCCTCGCCGTCTGCCGGGTTCAGCCCAAGCCACTCCTCCGGCTGGGCAACGCCGTTGTCGTCCACCTCAGGAGCGAAGGCGCTGGTGTCGGTGTAGTCGGCTATCGGCGAAGCCTGCTGGATGATAGCCGGCCGCGCCGGCTCCAGCTCCGTGTTGGCCTCCTGCCGCCAGGTGGCCAGCTGGTCCAGACTCAGCTCGGGATACCAGGCCTTGGCGAACTCCAGCACCCGCCTGGCGCCGGACCGAGCCGCAGAAGCCTTCCAGGCCTCGAAGCGGCCGACCGCCACCTCCAGCCAGTCGGCAGTCCGACTGGAGGTGCGGGGAATAACCTCACCAGGCCAGAGAGCGGCCAACAACTGCGCCCCAACACGCTGAAGCCGGCGGAGCATGCGATGAGCCGGCTGGAGGTGGGCCTGAATCGCCAAGACCTGCTCCTCCAGCGACCGGCGAGCGTTCGGCGCGATCTCGGCGCCAGCCTGCCTTCGTGGCTCGCGGTGGGCCTCGATGACCTGGTTGGCGGCAGTAGAGTAGCCAGGGAAGTACTCTGCGCAAGAAAGAAAGAGAAAGAAGAGAAAAACACCAAGTCAGAAAATGAGCCAAACGGCAAGCGGCAAGCAAGGACGAAGAAGAAGGCGGCCTACCGTCAACCAAGTCTTCGATCCGGCCATAGCCGTTGATCAGCGTCTGCTTCGTTTCGGCCCAGCTGGCCGCCTCTGTCTCATACTCGGCTTGGAGGGCGGCCTCGCTGTCCTGCACCGCCTTCAGGGCCGCCTTGTGGCTCTTCTCCTGGTCGGCCAACCTCTTGGCCAGGCGGTCACGCTCCTGTGCCA
This sequence comes from Aegilops tauschii subsp. strangulata, assembly GCF_002575655.3. NCBI lineage: Eukaryota > Viridiplantae > Streptophyta > Magnoliopsida > Poales > Poaceae > Aegilops > Aegilops tauschii. The sequence goes on from NC_053036.3 coordinate 218,555,094, forward strand.
AGGCATCAAACTCGGCCTCCTTAACACGGAGGGCAGCCTGAGCCCCGCCCAGCTGCTCCCTCAGACTGGCGTTGGCCGCTGCAGTGATGGCAGAAAAGAAAGAAGCAATAAGGAAGAAGTCGTCAAGGAAGATGCGACCCGACTGCTCAGCAGTCGGCCCGAATCTCGGGGACTACACCAAGTGGTGCGCTGACGCGCCCCCACGTGAGATAAAAGACGAAGCACTTACCCCGGCTCTTAGATAGGTCAGCATTCTTCTGGGTCAGCTCCCGAGCCTGGGAGTTGAAGGCAGCCGCGCAGAGGTTGTGGTAGTCCTGCAAGACAGGCAGAGGAGCGAATGAGAACAAGATAGCAAAACAAAGCCCGCTAAGAAGTTCCAAGCCGCCTGCTCAGCAGCCGACTCGGAACTCGGGGACTACACCTAGTGGGTGCGTTGACGCACCCCCACGGAAGAAACCAAGATCAAAAAAGCAAAAATAAGAAGACTAACCCGAATGGCCGCCCGCGTCGCAAGGAACTCATCATTGTATTTCCTCAGCGCCGCAGCCTGGGACTGAAGCCAGTTCCGGACGTCCTGCGCTGCCACGTTCACCACAGCCGTCCCTCCACCCGGCGTCCACCCCGAGCTGGCGCTGGCCGCCTCCATGTCCTGGGCCGACGAGCTGAAGCCTGCGGCCTTCTGCGGGTCCGATGCGGCCTTCCCCGTGCGCTGGCGCGATGGCGACTAGGCCACCAGATCCGTCCTGGCGGCCGGCTCGCCCCGGCCCATTGCATAGGCGGCATGTTAGGTCGGCCGCCTTGGGTCACCCCAGTCGGCGGGGCCGGTGCCGCCTCCCTCTCCGGGACGACGACGTCGTGCTCCCTCTCCAATCCCGGCTGGTCGCCGCCGGCTTCCTCTGGCGGGGGCTCTGGGGCCTCAGGCACCGCGACGCGCAGAGGGGTGACGAGCAAGGCCCCCTCCACTGTTGCCGCGGCCGCAGCCTCCGCTTGGGCCTTGGCCGCTGCGTCGGCGCGCGCCTTCGCCGCCTCCTCCTCCTGTGCCGCCTTGGCGGAAGCCGCCCTCAACTCCTCCATCTCCCACTCCTCCCACACCCCCCGCGCGTTTCACTCCGTCGCCGCCTGAAGCTCGGCGCGGGGGTCCACGCGGCGGGTGCTCCCGGATCCTCCCGGCGATCCAACGACGGAGGCGGCAGCAACCCGCTCGAGTGAAAGCGGAGCCCTGATTTTTTGAGAAAGGGCAAGGATTCAGAAATCACCAAGAAAAAGAAGAAAGAATGTACAAAGGAATATACACTTACGCCGACACCATCTGCGGCTGCTTTACCACCTTGTGGAAGCGGGCCGCCTTCGCGGCCACCTCATCCCGCCTGGTCGCCGCTGCCCCGCCCTTGGGCTTCTTCGGCCAGCTCCCGAACAAGCCCGACGCGGCACGGCGCTTCTGCCCGCCGCCCCGAGCAGGCGGCGCGGCGGAGGAACCCGCACCATGGCCGGACGCCGGCTGGAGGCATGGAACGATTTCCGCCTCGTCGTCATCCGGCCAGTCGTCGAAACTGGCTCCAAGCCCGGAGCCGCCTGCTTCGCCGTCGGCTTCGCCGCCACCCGCCTCGGTGTTGTCATCCATGGCGGCCGCCACCAAGTCGTGGTCCTCCAAGTCATGCTTCGCCCGGTCGGGGAGGAATCGGCGCTCCGCTTCCGACCCGGCTACAGGTCGAAGGAGAGGGCTCTGCCAAGGCGTGTCGACTGGTCAGATACGGCCAGAAGGAATTCGGCGACAGAACTAAAAAAAGAAAAGGAGAAAGAGAACATACCGTGGGCAGTGGATGTGCACGGGAATATGGCTCCTTGCCAAACCGCCACTCTGTGGAGAGCTTGCAGTTTGCAAGGTAATTCACCAAGTGGGCCACCTTGTCGTGCGGCATGTCCTTGGTGCACTTCCGAATGGGATCGAGCGGGCCGCTCATCTGACAGATCAGGTGAGGGCGGCTCTGAAGCGGAAGCACCCGGCGCGCAACGAACGCGGCCCGCAAGTCGGACCCAGTCAGGCCCTCCGACTGGATCATCACCCGTAGTCGGGCGACGGCCGCGGCTCCAGCCGGCGTCAACGTCACGGCCCGATAGGACCATTGGGGCCGGCTCCCAGCTGGTGGGCCGGCTACGTAAGCCGGCAAGTTGACGTAGTCGCCTTGTGGGGCGATGTTCTTCACGTAGAGATATGACTTCTGCCAGCGCTTCACCGACTGGATTAACATGATGACGGGGAAGGGGTTGTCGGCCGCCGGCCTCCACATCGCGATGAAGGCGCCGCTCTGGGCCGGCACGCCCTGCATGCGGGTGCTCGGCTTAGATTGGAAGAACTCCCCCCAGAGCTCGAGGGTGGGGAGAACGCCAAGGAAGCCTTCGCACAAGGTGACGAAGGCGGACAACAGCACCACCGTGTTCGGGGTGAGGTGGTGCGGCTGGAGTTGATAGAAGTCAAGGAAGGAGCGGAAGAAAGCGCTCGCCGGCAAGCCGCCGCCGGCAGGAAATGCGAGCGGAAGACTACCCGCTCGCCTTCCTCCGGCTCCGGCGTGATCTCCTTCGCAGGCGCGAGACGGACCCGCACCTGGTCCGCGCCGGGCAACCGCCGCGTCTTCTGGAGGAACTCGATGTGGTCCATATGGACGTTGGAGCCGTCCCAGTCCCCGCCGTACTGCATGGTGGCAAGAGGCTGGCAAGAAAGGGTGCGGCGGCGGAGAAAGCACGGCCTCACAGCGGCAAAGCTGCGGGGCGGAGTGAAGATTGGTGGGACGGCACGGTGGCGAGGCGCTGCTGCAAGGGAAAGCAGGAGGAAGAAGATGGCGGAGAGGAGAGGAGCGTGCGAGCGTCTACCGCTTCCCCTCCTCCCCCTACTTATAGCCTCGTGCGGCGATGCCGAGGAGGCGAGGCGTGGGGAGGAACGTGCGATTAACTACGCCCACTCCCCCACGTCCCGCGATTATTGTGCCCTAACGGCGTGTGGAAACCGCCGCCGGAAGACGTGCGGACGGCTTTGGGCCGCAAAGAATCCGCGCCTGGGCCTAGGCGTAGGAGTGGTGGGCCCTCGGCCTGCGGCGACGTCTTGTCGCGCGCGTGGGTTGGCAGGCTCTTTTCAGCCAAGGGACGCCACCTGGTTCGCAGGCGGCGAGCGGCCGGCACACAGCCCGGCGCGCGCGCCAACAGACTCCCTCCTTCCGACTTTAAAAATTTCGCCAAGATGGTGCGCCTAACTGAAGCCGGCTCCCAGCTATGGGCTCGTGAAGATAAGAAGCTGACCGAGCTTCTCGACCTCCTCTCAGCCTCGAAGCCCAACCAGCTTCGGGGACTACTGTCGGAGTAAATGGCCACGGGTAGCCTAACCGACCCCCTGGCTCTTCAAAAAATTACCAGGCCATTCAAGCCTTCAAGCATACAAAGCATAGGGCCTCCTTCCTCCGGCCGAGGGCCGACTCCCAGAAGGCGACCCAGCCTCAGAAACCTCCTCCAAGAAAGATACGAGATAGCCGACTCCAGGAAGCCGGCCCCAAGAGGACCGACTCCCCGAAGCCGGCCACGAAGAAAGCCGGCTCCCAGAAGCCGGCCAAGACTGCACCCACCAACACTGTACCCACATAGCGGTGATAGGATGGGGTGTGGCCACAGTACAGCCCACTACCCCCGAATCCTGGAACAGGCATGGCCACAGGGCACCGTACGGGCCAGCCATCCCCCGTCCGGCGCGGCACTGTAGCCATGTTGGCCTCGATGTCACCCACGACAGGTGCCAGTACGGCCCGTGGGCGGTGGGCCCCTTTGCCAGAGAGACATATGAAGGCGGCCTGGCCTCCTCTAGTCGGCCAGGGATGTGGCCGGCTCCCAATAGCCGGCTACCTCCCTCCCTCGAAGCATGCGCCCCATTAAGGAGACAAGACGAGGTAAGGCTACAGTGAGAGCTCGCAAGTCGGCGACACTGTAGCCACGCTTACCTCGACGAAGCCCTCGTCATCAGAGGCGAGGCAACAGTAACCAGCCGCTGACAAAGCCCCCAAGCGGTGGGACCGGCCTGCCGGCCAAGAGGCCGGCAGCCGGCGGGACCCACCAGTCGGCGGGCCCCAATGACCGGCGGAGAAGCCGACGAGCATAGACACTGACGGCTGGGACCCGCGCCCAGCCGGATTACCATTGTACCCCTGGGGGGTAGGCCTATATAAACCCCCCGGGGCACCCATGCAAAGGGTTGATCTCATATAATTCCACACACCACCTAGAGAGAAAAGGAGAGCTAGCCTTGTCCTTCCTCTTCCTCTAGCCAAACAGCTCCAGGAGCGCTTGTAGTTACTTGTACTGATCTAGTGACCATGCGGAGACCCCGCAGAGCAGGACTAGGGGTGTTATCTCCACGAAGAGCCCCGGACCTGGGTAAGATCCGCCGGCGTGCATGTCTTCGCCTCATCCCGTTTCCAGGCACCGGTGATGTTTTACTGGCTCCCACAATGTAAGCCACCCGTTGGCATATGTCGCACCTACGACCCGATACTTTTATTACCATCTCTTCGCCGAACTAGTGCACCTATCGAAATTACCATTGTGTTTGGTGTGTTGGGGACACAAGAGACTCTTTGTTATTTGGTTGCTGGGTTGTTTGAGAGAGACTATCTTCATCCTACGCCTCCCACGGATTGATAAACCTTAGGTCGTCCACTTGAGGGAAAATTGCTACTGTCCTACAAAATTCTGCGCTTGGAGGCCCAGCACGTGTCTACAAGAATAAAGTTGCGTAGTAGACATCAAGCTCTTTTTCGGCGCTGTTGCCGGGGAGGTGAGTGCTTGAAGGTATATCTTTAGATCTTGCAATTGAATGTTTTAGTTTCTTGTTTATCACTAGTTTGGTTTATAAAAAGAAAACTACAAAAAAAATGGAATTGAGGTTGCATCATATTATTCATCTTTATCATGTCTTTGGTGAAAATGATGGAAAGGAAAAATGTGCTCAATTGATAGAAGAAGAATTCAATAGAATGTTTGGTATAAATGATGAGCATGATTGCAATGTTGTTAGTATGAATTCTTTGAATATCCATGATGCTAATGATATGCAAAGCCATAAGCTTGGGGATGCTACGTTTGATGAAGATGATATTTATAGTCCCCCAAGATTTGATGTGCAAATTTGTTATAAAAATTGCATGCCACCTATTTATGATGATTATAATGATGAAAGTGGATTTGGAGAGGTCATGACTTTATTTAGTGATGAACCCACCATTTTGGATGAGGCTTCAATTGACTATGATAACAAACTTGCTATCTATGATGATTATGGTGATGACATGTATGATATAAAGAACAACGATAACCATGAAACTTGTCATCATGATTTAATTTTCAATCACATGATAATTATTTTGTTGATTTGCTCCCACTTCTATTCATGAGAATAAATTTGCTTATGTGGAGAGTAAAAAAATTTCTATGCTTATGCATCATGAAAATAATGATTTATGATTGATTCATGATGCTACTGAAAATTATTATGAGAGAGGAACATTTGCTTGTAGGTGTTTCAATAATACCGAGTTTCCTCTCTATGTGTTGAAAATATTGAAGTTATGTTTGTTTTGCCTTCCTATGCTAGTTGATTCTTCCTCCCATAGATTGTTTTCTCACAAAATCCCTATGCATAGGAAGTGGGTTAGGCTTAAATGTGCTTGCCATGTGTTTCATGATGCTGCCATTGTGTTTCAATTCTATACTTTTATGTGAGCATCATTAAAATCATCATGCCTAGCTAAAAGGCATAAAAGAAAAAACGCTTGTTAGGAGACAACCCAACACTTTTACCTACTATTTTTGTGTGATCACATGATTAGGCTACTGTAGTAATCACGTTTTATTGCTTTTGTTTCAATAAAGTGCCAAGTAAAGCCTTTGGGATAGCGTGGATGATAGTTGACTTAATTCTGTCCAAAAAACAGAACCTTTTGCGCTCAGTCCAGGAATTTTGAAAATTCACTAGAAACTGATTTTGATCTGAAATTTTTATAGGTGATATATATACAAATTCCCTATGTTTTCCTAATTTTTCAGAATTTTTGGAGTAGCAGAAGTATGGTTGGAGTACACATTACTACAGACTGTTCTGTTTTTGACAGATTCTGTTTTCAATGCATAGTTTGCTTTTTTTCTAGTTTCTATGGCTTATATTGCTCAATATAAATTGTGGAAATGATATGCTATAGTAGACATTGTGTGGAAACAATTATTAATCTTGTCCTTGACTATACCAAAGTGAAATGGTTTGCTCTTTATCATACTAACCTATCTCACAAAGTTCCGTTAAGTTTTGTGTGATTGAAGTTTTCAAGTTTTGGGTGAGATGTCGATATGAGGAGAATAAGGAGTGAGAACACTATCGGTGTCAAAACAGGCGGATCTCGGGTAGGGGGTCCCGAATTGTGCGTCTAAGGTCGATGGTAACAGGAGGCGGGGGACACAATGTTTACCCAGGTTCGGGCCCTCTCTATGGAGGTAATACCCTACTTCCTGCTTGATTGATCTTGATGAATATGAGTATTACAAGAGTTGATCTACCATGACACCGTAATGTCTAAAACCCTAGAAGTCTAGCCTATATGACTGTATCTGTTTCCGGACTAAGTCCTCCGGTTTATGTAGACATCGGAGGGGACTAGGGTTGTACAAAGTCGGTTACAGAGAAAGGAATCTTCATCTTTGGTCCCCAAGCTTGCCTTCCACGCCAAGGAGAGTCCTATCCGGACACGGGAGAGAGTCTTCGGTCTTGTATCTTCATAGCCCATCAGTCCGGCCCATGTCCAACAGGCCGGACGCCCGAGGACCCCTTAGTCCAGGACTCCCTCAAACACCCTAAGCTTGGGGATGCCCAAGGAACCAAAAGTTAATATCCAAGGAAGATCCAAGCAACTAAGCTTGGGGATTCCCCGGAAGGCATCCCCTCTTTCGTCTCCAACATTATCGGTAACCTTACTTGACGCAATATTTTTATTCGTCACATGATATGAGTTTTGCTTGGAGCATCATTTTATTTTGTTTGTATTTGCTTTCTGTTATTTTAGAATAATGTTTTGCATCTTATATTTCAATAGAAGTGTCAAGGATAGCTTTCCACATGCTTATTTTGCAAGTATATGAGTTGCTGTTTCAAAACAGAAAGTTTGTCGCTGTTGCAAAAATTCCCAAGAAAAGTCAGAATGTGATAAAGTATTTCTTTTTTGCACAATAAGCTCTGATAAATTTTCTACAGTTTTGTAAGTTTTCATAATTTTTGGACTTAAAGAAGTATTGATACTCTTGCATTCTTTACAAATTGTACTGTTTTGGCAGATTGCTGTTATGTTTGCATTGTTTGCATATGTTTGCTTGTTTAATGATTCTATTTGAGGATAGGAGTATTAAATATGCAGAGGAATTTAGTATGCAATGTTGAATAATAATTTTAGTGATTTTCTATAGTATATAATGATAAGGTTTTTGCATTGGTTTATACTAAGTTATCTCACGAGTTCTTGTTGAGTTTTGTGTGGATGAAGCTTTTAAGATTTAGGGAAACCGTGATATAAAAGGAATTAAGGAGACACAAAAGCTCAAGCTTGGGGATGCCCAAGGCATCCCAAGATAATATTTCAAGAAGTCTCAAGCATCTAAGCTTGGGGATGCCCCGGTAGGCATCTCACCTTTCTTCATCAACAATTATCGGTTAGTATCGGCTGAGCCTAAGTTTTTGCTTCTTCACATGAGTTGTGCTATTCTTGGAATGTAATTTTTTTGTTTTGCTTGCTGTTTTAATAAAATACTTAGATCTGAAAGTTTTTAAATAAGAGAGAGTCCTCAAATAGCTACCCATTTACTGAACTACTCGTTTGATCTTCACTTATATCTTTTTGGAGTAGTTTGTCATTCACTCTCATGCTTCACTTAGATTATTTTGAGAGATGAAATTTTTTATGCTCATGTTCTTCACTTAAATTTATTTGAGTTTGTCAAAAGCAGTTGCAACATATGAAACTAGTCCCAAAGTGATAGATATTCAAGAGGGATATAATAAAAACTTTCATGAAGATCATTGGACAAATTAAACTTGATTGTTTGTAATAGTTTTGAGATATGATGATAGTGATATGTGAGTCATGTTGGTGAGTACTTATGCTTTAGTAAGATTCCCTATGCAAGCACGAAAGTCAATAGTTATGCAATGAAATTACATCCTACTTGTGGTGCATTATTCGGTGTTAGTTATGCTTAATGCTTGCTTATGAGATTTTTCGTTTCTTTGTTGGATGCTTCTCAACCTTTTTGCTAGCCTTCGCTTATACTAATTAGGAATACTACTTGTGCATCCAAAATCCATAAACCCAGTTTTGCCATATGAGTCTACTATACCTACCTATATGCGGTATTCCCGTGCCGTTCTAAGCAAATTTGTATGTGCAATCTCTAAAATTTAAAAATAATTTCCTTTTTGTTTGCTCGTACCGCTCATGAAGTGGTAAGGGGTGGCCAATATTTTCCATGCTAGATTTGTTATTCTCAAGATGAGTGTTTATTCACTTGCATTGCACGAGAGTACGACAAAGGTATTAGGGATGCCCAGTCCTGAAATGAAAAAGAAATTTACTTTACGTTGTCAAATAATAAATTCCTTGGAAAGTGTTCGTATGGAGGGCACCCGTGGATACGGCTAGCCATGGATTGTGAAAGTATGCCATCCAAAATGTTTTTATCTCTCTTTTTCGCTTTGAGCTCTGGCACCTCGATCTACAAATCCCTACTTCCCTCTGCGAAGGTGCAATTTTTATTTTTATTTTGAGTCTTCATCTTCTCTTATAAAGCACTAACTAAGGGGCACTATGATCTTACTTGAGAATTGGGTGTAGCTAATATGCGAGTGTGTTTCATGAATGGATCAATGATTGATCATGATGGGCTAGGGATAACTTGCTTTATTGTTGATATTTTGAAAGACATGGTTGCTTGTTGATATGCTTGAGTATTGAAATCTTCATGTCAAAACTAGACTATTGCTTTGAACCATATGAAAGTCCATATGTCCATGCTACACAAGAAAAGAAGGTGATGAACATGATAGGCAGCATTCCACATCAATAATTACGTTTTTATCATTTACCTACTCGAGGATGAGCATGAATTAAGCTTGGGGATGCTGATACGTCTCCAATGTATCTATAATTTTTGATTGTTCCATGCTGTTATATTATCATTCTTGGATGTTTTACAATCATTTTATAGCAACTTTATATCATTTTTTGGGACTAACCTATTGACATAGTGCCCAGTGCCAGTTGTTGTTTTTGCTTGTTTTTTACTTCGCACGAAATCAATATCAAACGGAGTCCAAACACCACGAAACTTTTTGGAGAAATTTTATGGACCAGAACACTCAGGATGGGCCAGAGAAGTACCAGAGGGGTGCCCTGAGGGGGGCACAACCCACCTGGGTGCGCCTAGGGGCCCAGGCACGCCCTGGTGGGTTGTGCCCACCTCGGTGGCCTCCTACATCGCCTCTTCGCCCTATAAATTCCCAAATATTCCAAAAACCCACGGGATAACCCTAGATTAGAAGTTTCATCGCTGCAAGCCTCTGTAGCCACGAAAAACCAATCTAGACCCCATTCCCGCACCATGACGGAGGGGGAAATCATCACCGGTGGCCATCTTCATCATCCCGGTGGCCACCATGATGAGGAGGGAGTAGTCCACCCTCGGGGCTGAGGGTTTGTACCAGTAGCTATGTGTTTAATCTCTCTCTCTCTTTCTCGTGTTTATGAGATGTCACAATCTTGATGGATCACGGGCTTTGTTAATATAGTTGGATCATATGGTGTTTTATCCTCTCTATCTTGTTGTGATGAATTGAGTTTTCCCTTTGAGATTTTATTTTATCGGATTGAATACTTTTATGGATTTGAGAACACTTTATGTATGTCTTGCTATGAATATCCGTGGTGACAATGGGGTATCATATTGATTCACTTGATATATGTTTTGGCACTCAACTCGCGGATTCCCGAGGTGACATTGGGGTAATCTATGCATAGGGGTTGATGCATGTTCTTGCCTTTTGTTTCTCTGATAGAAATCTTGGGGCACTCTTTGAGGTTCTTTGTGTTGGATTGATTATTATGAATTTGAATTTGTTTTGGTGTTATTTTAGTACGAACTCTTGATAGATCGATCGGAAAGAATAGCGACGTGTTATTTTAGTATGAATTCTTGATAGATCGATCGGAAAGAATAACTTGGTGTTATTTTAGTATGAACTCTTGGATAGATCAATCAGAAAGAATAGCTACAAACAATTTCTTCTCATGTTCTCCGCTAGATAAGAACTTTGGAGTGATTCTTCATCGCATGTTGAGGGATTCTTATATGATCCAATTATATTAGCATTGTTGAGAGATTGCACTAGCGAAAGTACAGACCCTAGGCCTCATATTCAAGCATTGCAATACCGTTGGTGCTCACTTTTGTTACTTGCTACCTTGCTGTTTTTTATTGTTACTATTACAAAAACCAATATCTACTATCATTACTACACTTTTATTACCATCCCTTCGCCGAACTAGTGCACCTATACAAATTACCATTGTATTTGGTGTGTTGGGGACACAAGAGACTCTTTGTTATTTGGTTGCAGGGTTGTTTGAGAGAGACTATCTTCATCCTATGCCTCCCACGGATTGATAAACCTTAGGTCATCCACTTGAGGAAAAATTGCTACTGTCCTACAAAACTCTACGCTTGGAGGCCCAACACGTGTCTACAAGAATAAAGTTGCATAGTAGACATCACCAACTCATGGCTCTCACGCATGGATAGCAAGCTTCCATGCACCCCTGTCCATAGCTAGATCTTTTGTGATACTCCAATCCTTCAGGTCTCTCTTAACGGACTCCTCCCATGTCAAATTTGGTCTACCCCGCCCTCTCTTGACATTCTCCGCACGCTTTAGCCGTTTGCTATGCACTGGAGCTTCTGGAGGCCTGCGCTGAATATGCCCAAATCATCTCAGATGATGTTGGACAAGCTTCTGTTCAATTGGTGCTACCCCAACTCTATCTCGTATATCATCATTCCAGACTCGATCCTTCCTTGTGTGGCCACACATCCATCTCAACATACGCATCTCCGCCACACATAACTGTTGAACATTTCGCCTTTAGTCGGCCAACACTCAGCGCCATACAACATTGCGAGTCAAACCGCCATCATGTAGAACTTGCCTTTTAGCTTTTGTGGGACACTCTTGTCATAGAGAATGTGAGAAGCTTGGCGCCACTTCATCCATCCGGCCTTGATTCGATGGTTCACATCTTCATCAATACCCCATCCTCCTACAGCATTGACCCAAATATCGAATGGCTACCCTCCGCGCAAATTCGGTGGTTACCCTCCGCACAAATTTGGTCTCTCCTTCCCATACCACAGATGGCTTGTCCCGGACGAATGGCTCGCCAGACACCTCGGCCAGGAAAAACCGAGGACAATGGCAGCCCTGACAAGCCTTATGGCCCGCTTTTGTGCGGGCAAAGGTAGTTGGCTGGCCCGTAGAGGCACCAGCGACCCAGGCACATCCGAAGTTAGGGATGGCAATGGAGAACCACGACGCAACAAAAGCAAGCATCGAAACAATGAAGACAGCCCAGACAACACGGCGATGAACGCCGGATTTAGGGTCTCACGATCCGGTCAATGGAAAAAGCCATTTAAAGGCATCAGAGATGGACCGTCCAGCCTAAACAAGATTCTAGACAGATTATGTCAGATTCATGGCACCTCCGACAAACCTGCGAATCACACCAACAGAGAATGCTGGGTTTTCAAGCAGGTCAGTAAGCTAAACGCCGAACACAAGGGGAGGGAGACACCAAGTGAAGACGAGGATGAGCCTCGCCAGCAAAATACTGGGGGACAGAAAAAATTCCCGCCAAAGGTCAAAACAGTGAACATGTTTCATGCAATAAAGAGGAGGAGCAAACGCACACTCCGAGACGTATGCGCCGTGGAGCCCGTCACCCCCAAATTCAACCCTTGGTCGGCTTGCCCGATCAATTTCGATCGTAGGGATCAACCGGATAGTATCCGGCACGGAGGATCTGCTGCCTTGGTGCTAGACCCAATAATTTACGGATACCATCTGACCCGAGTCCTTATGGACGGCGGCAGTAGTCTCAATTTGATATATCAGGACACAGTCCGCAAAATGGGCATAGACCCGACAAGGATTAACCAAAGGAATACTACCTGTAAAGGAGTAATACCAGGCCCAGAGGCCCGCTGCACGGGCTCTCTAGTACTAGAGGTTGTATTCGGTTCTCCTGACAACTTCCGAAGTGAAAAGTTAACCTTCGACATCGCTCCATTCCGAAGCAGCTATCAAGCACTAATCGGAAGAACGGCCTTCGCTCATTTTAATGCAGTACCGCATTATGCCTATCTTAAGCTTAAGATGCCCGGTCCACGTGGCACCATCATAATTCGCGAAAACGCAGAGCGTTCCTTGCGTACGGAGGAATGTGTGACGGCTTTAGCAGCCGAACACTGACTGGCCTCTCCAACCAGAATAAATGATCTGTCGTCAAGACCGCAGACACGGCTAGACGAGTCCGGCGCAACACTGGCTGTAACAGCTCAGATAAACCTGAGATTGGGTTGATGGATATATCCCCATAAGTGGCGTTAGGGGCTTCCCGCACGTAAAAATGAACTACAGTTCGGGTTGCCTTATTTAGATTAAATTTTAATGGTTTATTAAGAATAACCAATTTTTCGCACGAATACTTTCACCTAAGTTTTTCTCTTTTACAGATGATAATCGTGCTACACCCTTCCAGGATACGGCACAACGGAGACACAGGCGCAGACGTGCAGCAGGGCCCCGCTCAAAGGTTTCTTTTTAGATTAAGACCCTGTGTAAACCTTTCTTACTGTCTCTTGTTGCTTTACACCCTCCGGATACTAAAGATAACCGAGAGGGATACTGGCGTTATTGGCATTTCGCCACGCCAGACTAATGCACGTACCTGGAAATTCAGGGTTCATTATCAAGGGCGCTACTCAGCCCGGTATATGTTGTAAAGACCGAATACCTTAGGGAATGTTCGGCGTCGCGAGTTTGGCCTTATATGCATCAGCTCCGAATCATGTCTTTGGTCAATAGTTGGGTTTGCCCGGCTCCCATGTTTTGGTACCTTACGTTCCGCTATATCGGCTAAGGTAGCACTGGGAGAACTGCTGCGATTGTGCCCTGGTTCATTTGGACGAGCACCTCAGTGGAGAAAGCCGAAAACTGACTTTCATGATACAACGCGAGACTGGTCAACCACTCGATGACTCATCGGAATCTTCGCAATTCCTCCGCATTAACGAAGGACTGGTTTCCCAGTCATGTATGTACGCGCACTGTCTTCGGATAGACGCGGAAGTACCAGGGGCTATATAGTAGCCCCACCGTCAAACTCCTATGGCTAAGTGAAAGGGATAAAGCAATATAGTCCAATTGCCTTGTTCGCCGCGCTATCACCTCCTTAATGGACCAAGACGTTGGATCAATTGTGAATACACGCTTTTCCGAAAACCCGGCATTACATGCGTGGAGGCTGAAGCCGACGACTGCAAACTTTCAGGTTATATACATACATAAACGGCCGCACAGGAGGCATCATAATACTTTCAGGAAAAAGTATAAACACAGCCTTTATAATCCTAATAGCATTGTTTTTCAATCGGGTTACATGTAACTAGAACAAGATACTCTTCAAGCATTGAGCCTCTATTAAACGAGCGCCTTCTAGGACTTCTTCAAAATAGTGCTCGGCCAATGCCAGGCCTACGGCCGGACTCTGGGTTGCAATAGCGGTGGCCTCCATCTCTACCCAGTATGTCTTAACACGGGCAAGAGCCATCCGTGCACCCTCTATGCACGCCGACCTCTTTGCAGCGTCGATATGCGGCACAGCACCAAGGAATTGTTGCACTAAACCAAAATAACTATTCGTCCTTGGTCCTTCCGGCCAAAGATGATCCACGAGAGACCTCATGGCAAGCCCGGACAACCTATGGAGCTCAGCCCACTTGGCCATTTGCTCATTCAGCAGTAGCGGACCTTTTGGAGCACTGAACTGCGACCAGAACAACTTTTCCACTTCATGATCTTTTTTATCTTTGAAAAATTTAGTCGCATCAGCAGCACTCATTGCCAAGTCCACATACGCGTCTGCAGCACTCCATAATTGATCCAGAGGGGCATACTTCGGATCTCCGAACTTCGTCCGCAACAAAAAGGGCTTCCCAGCAGTGATATCTCCGGCTTGATGAAGCTCCTCCTTCGCCGCTCTAATTTTCGAGCGGGTCTCCTTGGCTGCTACCATGGCTTTCTCTAGGTCCGCTGCTTTCGCTTGATTGTCCTTTTCGAGAAGCTCATACCGGTCGGCGCCATCCTTCAGCTTAACAGACATGTGGGCTATTTTATCTTCGCTCTGGCGATGAGCAGCCTCTTCGGCTCTTAATTCTTCGACCGCCTTTAGGGCGGCCGCATCACTTCTCCTGGCTTGTTCCTTGGCTTGGGCAAGCTCCGCCCGAAGGGTCTCCACGGCGGCAGCTCCATCTGCAGTCATAGCATATTATAGATACTAGCATCATGCTCCTCTTAATATCTGTTAACCACCGGAGAATACATACCCTGTGCCTCGTCAAGCCGCTTGTTTACAAGCACGATGTCGGCATCTGCTGCATCAAGTTGTCGCTTCAGTTCGGCAAACTCTCCAGTCCGGCTAGCCACCGGACCCTCAGCCGCCTACACATAAAAGTAGCATGATCATTACCTGGGACTATGATCCTCTGTTTGCCGCCTTTGGACAGCAACCAGAGTCTCAGGGGCTACTGTCTGCATAAGGTCACACCTAGCGTGTGCGGTACCGTCAAAAAATATATATATTACTTTGTGTACCTCAAAAGTTTTTAGTAGGCTCATAAAAGCCTCATGCAACCCACTTTCGGCGGATGCAATCCTCTCAACCACCGTACCCATTAAAGTATGATGTGTCTCTGAGATAGTCGCTTGCTCCAGAAGTCCCCTCAGTACGTCCGGTTGTGCACTGGGCAGTCCCGGACTCTTTCTGTTGCTCTCCTTAGGAGTCGAATCCTCTGGACTTCGGGTGGCCGAAGGGTTACCTTCCAGCCTTGGCGGATCAGGAGAAATTCTCCGCGACGACACCTCAGGGTCGTCCGCCTCATGAGGCGAGGAGACAGGGGGAGGCGTTTCGCTCTCCATGATCTCCGGAAGAAGATCCCCGGAAGACGAACTCTGTCAAGAAGGGCTACGATCCGAACTGCAAGACATACGTCTCGGTTATTGTCCTCAGAGATGAAGCAGGATATATTTACCAAAAGTACTCTTGTTCACTTACAGCTCGGTGGAGGGCTGATCCCCTTGCGGGCACTGTGCGGTAAGGATGCCCTCCGGGGCAGGACCCCCTGGCGAAGGTTTCTTCCCTCATTTGGAAACCCTCGTTTCCAAATCTTTAGAGGCGGTCCTTCCGTCCTTAGGGAGAGGGAATTTTAGATTCTTCTCCTCGGTTATCCTCCTTCATGGAGACACTAATTCCCCCGGTTCGGATGAGTAATGCGTGAAGCCCGCTTTCGGCTTCCTTATTCCTCCCTTTATCTTCCTCTGATGGCACCTGGTGAGGTGCATACTCAAGCATCCTGGCTAGTATAGGATCCAGTGAGCCTTTGGGAAGGGGAGCCGAACACCTGATCATCTTCGCCTTTTTTATCCAGTCCTGGTCAAAGAGCGACTTTTCAGAATGATGTTGTGCTAAATAAAAAGACAGCGTGTTCGGCCACAGAATTACTTACCTGGGTATCTGGACGATTGCAGTTTAGACCCGCATCCTCGGTGGTGTCTGGACACTTTATTCGTGGTCCGAAGAACAATCCATACATCCCTTCGAGCGTCACGCCGAAGAATTGCTGAATAGTTCGCGGTCCTTCCGAGTTGAACTCCCACATACGGAGAGGTCGACGTTGGCATGGCAGGACCCGACGAACTAGCATGACTTGCATTACCTTGACAAGGCTGACGTATCTCTCGAGGAGATCTCGGATGCGACTCTGCAGTATCAGCACGTCGTTAACTGGCACCCAGTCCAGCCCCTTGTTGGCCCACGACGCCAGTTGTGGCGGGGGGCCCGAACGGAAGGCGTGGGCAGCTACCCACTTAGTGCTTTGGGGAGCCGTGATGTAAAACCACTCCCACTGCCATAAGTTGGACATCTCTGGGAAGGAACCCTCCGGCCATGGAGCATCGGCGCCTTTGCTTATTATGGCACCTCCGCACTCTACGTGTCGCCCATCGATCATCCTCGGCTTCACATTGAAGGTCTTGAGCCATAAGCCGAAGTGTGGGGTGACACGGAGGAAGGCTTCGCACACGACGATGAACGACGATATGTGAAGGATGGAATCCGAGCCAGATCATGGAAATCGAGCCCGTAGAAGAACATAAGACCTCTAACAAAGGGATGAACACTAAAGCCTAGCCCTCGGACGAGGTGGGAAACAAATATGACACTCTCATTGGATTCGGGAGTAGGGATGACCTGCCCTGGAGCAGGCAGCCTGTGCGAGATTTCAGCGGTCAGATACCTGGCTTCTCTCAGCTTCTTGATGTCCTCCTCTGTGACAGAGGAGGCCATCCACCGGCCTTGAAGGTTGGATCCGGACATGACTGAAGGTCCGAAGCGCTTAGCCGGAGCCTCGGGTGTTGGAATTCGAGGTGGGGGAAGGGAAGGATCGAGCGCGAGAAGAAAAGGACAGGCCTTGGCCCCTTTCTAAAGGGGGTCAATACCGAGCGTCCTCCGCGTGGCCGTTTGGACCTTGCCTAAATCGAGGAGTCATACCAACAGGCGCGATTGGGTTACCCACACCCGTATTGATGAGAATCCCGTGATAAGAGGAACACAATCTCTGCTTCGACAAGACGTGCCAATAAAACCGCCTCGCAACACATGCAGTGGAAGGCTGGGAAAAACGGTTTGACATGACCAGACCACGGCAGAACATCACGCTATGGAAAGTTGTCAGCAGATTAAGATTTGTGAAAATATTATACTCTCTACGGTAGTATGTGGCATTTATTTTACAGAGCCGGACACGATCCTTGTGTTCAAAATCTTCTACGGAGTATTCGGAGGAGGAACCCGCCTTGCAATGCCGAAGACAATCTGCGCACCGGACTCATCGTCATTGAAGCCTGGTTCAGGGGCTACTGAGGGAGTCCTGGATTAGGGGGTCCTCGGACAGCCGGACCATATACTTTTGCCGGACTGTCGGACCATGATGATACAAGACTCAAGACTTCGTCCCGTGTCCGGATGGGACTCTCCTTTGCGTGGAAGGCAAGCTTGGCAATACGGATATGTGTATAAACCGACTCTGTGTAACCCTAGCCCCCTCCGGTGTGTGTATAAACCGGAGGGTTTAGTACGTAGGACAACAACAATCATAATCATAGGCTAGCTTCTAGGGTTTAGCCTCTACGATCTCGTGGTAGATCAACTCTTGTAATACTCATATCATCAAGATCAATCAAGCAGGAAGTAGGGTATTACCTCCATTAAGAGGGCCTGAACCTGGGTAAACATTGTGTCCCTGCCTCCTGTTACCATCCGCCTTAGACGCACAGTTCGGGACCCCCTATCCGAGATCCGCCGGTTTTGATACCGACAGTGTCCTTCTGAGGTACCACCTGGCCATCAAGGCTAACCTCCTCCTCCTCACACCTAGTAGTACTAAAACCGCACATCATGTACTTAGTTTTAGTTCTACTAAGCCTAAACCCTTTCGATTCCAAGGTTTGTATCCATAACTCTAACTTCCTATTTACCCCCGTCCGACTATCGTCAACTAGCACCACATCATCCGCAAAGATCATACACCATGGGATATCTCCTTGTATATCCCTTGTGACCTCATCCGTCACCAATGCAAAAATATAAGGGCTCAAAGCTGACCCCTGATGCATTCCTATCTTAATCGGGAAGTCATTAGTGTCGACATCACTTGTTTGAACACTTGTCACAACATTATCGTACATGTCCTTGATGAGGGTGCTGTACTTTGCTGGGACTTTGTGTTTCTCCAAGGCCCACCACATGACATTCCGCGGTATCTTATCACAGGCCTTCTCTAAGTCAATGAAAACCATATGCAAGTCCTTCTTTTGCTCACTATATCTCTCCATAGGTTGTCGTACCAAGAAAATGGCTTCCATTGTCGACCTCCCGGGCATGAAACCAAACTGATTTTCGGTCACTCTTGTCATTCTTCTTAAGCGGTGCTCAATGACTCTCTCCCATAGCTTCATTGTATGGCTCATCAGCTTAATTCCACGGTAATTAGTACAACTCTGAACATCCCCCTTGTTCTTGAAGATTGGTACCACTATATTCCGTCTCCATTCTTCTGGCATCTTGTTTGCCCGAAAAATGACGTTGAAATGCTTGGTTAGCCATACTATCACTATGTCCCCGAGACCTTTCCACACCTCAATGGGGATACAATCAGGGCCCATCGCCTTGCCTCCTTTCATCCTTTTTAAAGCCTCCTCGAACTCAGACTCCTGGATTCTCCGCACAAAATGCATGCTGGTCTCATCAAAGGAGTTCTCATTCTCCCCATTGAACAGCTTGTCGAAGTACTCCCGCCATCTATGTTTAATCTCCTCGTCCTTCACCAAGAGTTGGCCTACTCCATCCTTGATGCATTTGACTTGGCCAATATCCCTCGTCTTCCTCTCTCGGATCTTGGCCATCTTATAGATGTCCCTTTCGCCTTCCTTCGTGCCTAACTGTTGGTAGAGGTCCTCATATGCCCAACCCCTTGCTTCAGTAACAACTCGCTATGCGGCCTTCTTCGCCATCTTGTACTTCTCTATGTTGTCTGCACTCCTATCCAGGTATAGGCGTATGAAGCAATCTTTCTTCTCTTTAATCGCCTTCTGGACATCATCATTCCACCACCAGGTATCTTTATCTTCGCTTCTCCTTCCCCTGGACACTCCAAACTCCTCCGAGGCCACCTTATGAATGCAAGTCGCCATCTTCATCCACACATTGTCCGCATCCCCTCCTTCCTCCCAAGGGCCCTCCTTAATGACCCTCTCCTTGAATGCCCGAGCTACCACCCCTTGAGCTTCCACCAATTCATTCTAGCGACTTTGGCACTCTTATCCCGCTGGACATGAATCTGAAAGTGGAAGTCAGCAGCCACCAGCTTATGCTGGGGTACAACACTCTCTCCAGGTATCACCTTATAGTCTAGGCACGCATGCCTATCTCCTCTTCTCGAGAGGATGAAATCAATCTAGCTAGATTGTTGGCCACCACTAAAAGTCACTAGATGTGATTCTCTCCTTCTAAAGAGGGTGTTAACTACAATCATGTCGTAGGCTAGAGCAAAGTTTAAGACATCTTCTCCTTCTTGATTCCTGATGACATAGCCAAAGCCCCCATGCGCCCCTTCAGAACCTGTGTTAGATGTACACACGTGGCCATTGAGGTCTCCTCCTATGAAGATCTTCTAGCCAATCGGTACACTCCTAACCATGTCTTCTAGGCCTTCCCAGAACTCCCTCTTGGTGTTCTCATTGTCGCCTACTTGTGGGGCATATGCACTGATAACATTGAGAACCAAGTCCTTGATATTTCTCCAACGTATCTATAATTTTTGATTGTTCCATGCTATTATATTACCTGTTTTGGATGTCTTATATGCATTAATATGCTATTTTATATTATTTTTGGGACTAACCTATTAACCTAGAGCCCAGTGCCAGTTCCTGTTTTTCCTTGTTTTAGAGTTTCGCAGAAAAGGAATACCGAATGGAGTCCAAACGGAATGAAACCTTTGCGATGATTTTTCTTGGACCAGAAGACAACCAAGATACTTGGAGATGAAGTCGGAGGAGCCACGAGGCGGCCACAAGGACGGAGGGCGCGCCCCCACCCTTGTGGGCCCCCCGTGAGCCTCCTAACCTAATTCTTTCGCCTATATATAACCACCAGAGGAATCCACGAAAACACTTTTCCGCCGCCGGAACCTTCTGTACCCGTGAGTTCCCATCTAGGGACCTTTTCCGGCACCCTGCAAGAGGGGGATTCGATCATGGAGGGCTTCTACATCAACTCTATCGCCCTTCCGATGAAGCGTGAGTAGTTTACCAAAGACCTACGGGTCCATAGCTAGTAGCTAGATGGCTTCTTCTCTCTTTGATTCTCAATACCATCTTCTCCTCGATGTCTTGGAGATCAATTCGATGTAATACTTTTTTGCGGTGTGTTTGCCGAGATCCGATGAATTATAGATTTATGATCAGCTTATCTATGAATATTATTTGAATCTTCTCTGAGTTCTTTTGTGCATGATTTGATATCTTTGTAATTCTCTTCGAACTATCGGTTTGGTTTGGCCAACTAGATTTGTTTTTCTTGCAATGGGAGAAGTGCTTAGCTTTGGGTTCAATCTTGCGGTGTCCTTTCCAACTGACAGTAGGGGCAGCAAGGCACATATTGTATTGTTGCCATCGAGGATAAGAAGATGGGGTTTTCATCATATTTCTTGAGTTAATTTCTCCACATCATGTCATCTTACTTAATGCATTAATCCGTTCTTTATGAACTTAATACTCTAGATGCGTGATGGATAGCCGTCGATCTGTGGAGTAATAGTAGTAGATGCAGAATTGTTTCGGTCTACTTGACACGGGCGTGATGCCTATATTTATGATAATTTCCATAGATATCGTCATAACTTTGCGCTTTTGTATCAATTGCTCGGCAGTAATTTGTTCGCCCATCGTATTATTTGCTTTATTGAGAGAAGCCTCTAGTGAAACCTATGGACCCCGGGTCTATTTTCCATCATATAAGGTTTTGATCTATCATATTAGTTTCCGATCTACTATTTTGCAATCTTGTACTTTCCATTCTATAAACCAAAAATACCAAAAATATTTACTTTACCATTTATCTATCTCAGATCTTAGTTTTGCAAGTAACCGTGAAGGGATTGACAACCCCTCTATTGAGTTGGGTGCAAGTTATTTGATTGTTTGTGCAGGTATTCGATGATTTATGTGTTGCCTCCTACCTTGGTTCTCAAACTGAGGAAAATACTGTCGGTGTTCTAGGAACGGGGGTCCCCAGACTTGCCTGCCTGCGGCCCACGGCGTGGCTCCACTAGCGGCCTGGTACGGCCCATCTTCACCAGCAGACACTCAAGACCCTCGTGAGGGGCCAAGCCTCGCGAGGCGGGTGACACAAGACCTCCTCAGGGGCAGGCTCACTAGCCTGGCATGCGAGGAGCGGAGAGATCAAGGCTAGGGGCACCTCGTGAGGTTCCCGTGACGTGAGCCATGACAACCAAGGCCAGGTGGGCGCTAGGCGGGCGCCAACGGGCGCAAAGTACTGGTTTCCTCTTCGGTGCTAAAGGAGCAGGCGCAGGCAAGGAGTCTTGAGGCGTCAGACAAAGGTTTCCATATCGGTGCAACGAGACCAAGACCAGCAGGACGGCAGGATGGAGGTCATCGCGGAGCCCGTGACGGCGTCACCACCAGAGCCTTTGGCAGGCGAAGACCATCTTTTGTCAGGATAGCTTGTACTAGTTGTCCCCCCTTCAAATTGGCCGTTGTGGGATCCCTTCCCGCCTAACATTTGGGAAGAGGATCCGGGCCTCTATAAATAGGACTAGCCACCACCGTAGGAGGCAACTGATTCGGCCCCAACTCATCTTGGATTAGATCCATTCCACCCACACACGCACAAGCTCACCGAGCTTAAGAACGCCTCTCCTCAGGAGGTAGTTCTTACCTTGTGCTTGTTCACCCCAGCCTACAAGGCAATCCACCACACCACACTGGAGTAGGGTATTACACCACATAGGTGGCCCGAACCAGTATAAACTCTTGTGTCCCTTGTTCTTCGGGTTCGGCGAGCTAAGCTTTGAGATCGCGGTGAGAGCGTGAGCTAGGGGAAGAGAGATCTTCGTGCGCACCCCAGAGTTTGAACCTCAAGGGTTTTGCCAGAACCCGTAATCCGACATTTGGCGCGCCAGGTAGGGGTGTGCTGAGGCTTCCCTTCCATCGATCCGTTCTCCACCGGTTCACCACTTCCATGGCAGACGCGCGTCGAGCTCGCGCTGAGCGCCGGGCCGCCCTGGCTGCCCGTGTCACTCAGACAACCCCTGTCGGCGGGCCTCCCCGTCTTCGCCATCACCCGCCGCCACCGGCCCGGCAGGAAACGAGCAGCAAGCATCTTCGCTGCACCCCTCCGTGTGGCGAGACGGCCGCACCGCTACTCCGTCGCTGACTACGGCCAGCTCATCGTCCCACTCTTGTCACGCGCCCATGGATGCGTAGGCTGCGCTGCTCAGGGCACGCGAGCTCCTGCGCTACCGCCCGGTCGACGGCCACTACGAGGACTGGCTCGACCGCATCGCCGAGCTCGTCAGCGCCGCTGGGGGCTCCCCCGCACCGTCCCTCTCGCTGCCTCGCCCTCCTCGAGCCGCGGGTGATGTAGCTCATGGAGCGCCTCCGCCACCTCCACCCCAAGGCAGTGCCCTGGCACCAAGACGCGGGGCCCCTCGGCGTGACCCGCCGCGCCGGGCACTTGCGCATGAAGAAGGAAGCTGCCAAGAAGTTCCCCAACCTCGAGAAGACGCTCCCGAACTCCCGGTGCCACCACGTCAAGACCGCGTGCCGCCTGCGGCAGCGGTGCGCGGGAACCAAGACCAAGTTGCGCCCCCGCGGCGGGCCCCGGTGGCCACAACAGGCCGTCGAGCCTTTACTCCGGAGCTACCTTGGGGCGGAGGTGGAATCTGAACCAGTGGGGGCACGCTGAGTGCACCCACTGGGTGTTGTCCCCGAGACCGCAATCGACTGTGGGCAGTTGGCTGTGGTTTGAGAATAACTTTTGTCTCTCTCTCTCTCTTTGTTTTTTTCCTCAACTGGACGGACCAAGTCGATTGAAATGCCAGATCAGTGGGGGCACGCTAAGTGCACCCACTCGGTGTAGTCCCTGAGACTGCTGTTGAATGTTTGATCCGGTAGTAGTCTTAGAGCTCTTTTTGTCATAGTGAGTTGAACTTGTACTTTATCGCCTGGGAGCAACCAATCTTTGTTCCTGTTGACTGACTGTCCACTGTCTACAGAAATCTTGTGAGCTTGGGGACCAGTTTTATGACTTGGAGAAGAAGCAAATCTAGGTCAATCTTGACCTGGAATTGGCCCAGGAGAACTTGGAGAAGGCTCAGAATGAAACTGCTGGTATGGGAGGTAAAAAACTTGCCGACTGTCTTCCTTGACATCTTTTTCTTTCTTCCTTCTGACCCGAATGTTTTTTCCTTTAGAAAAAATGAGGCGGGCTCTGGAGAAGAAAGACCTTGACCTTGCGGCCGAACAGAAAACGGTGCAAGAGAAAACAAAACTTGCCGACAAGAAGCTAGCTTCGGTCGGAAAGTTAGAAGAAGAAAACGCCAAGCTGAAGACTGCTCTTGACGAAGCCAACAAGGAGGTGAATCGACTGAACAAAGACAAGGGGGTTTTAACTGACAAAGTTGAAGATCTCACTCGGAAGAGGAATGAGCTGGAAGTTTATCTGGGAGGACTCGCCAAGAAACTGTTCCTTATGCTTGAAGGTATTTTTCCTTGTCCGACTGTTTTTCTTTTGTCGACTCGTCATATGGCTGTCGACTCATCATTTCTCTGTGTGTGCAGAATTCTTCCAAAACTTCGAGGAAGAGACTGGGCAAATTGAGACGAGCTTGGATCCCATCAACTCCCCTGTTAAGGATGAAGCTGCCATGAATGTGCTTCGACTGGAATCTCGACTTGCCAGCACCATGGACTACCTCGCACGACTGAAGGTGGTGGTCTCACGGATTGACAGGGCACTCTGGCCAAGGGTGACATTCCAAAATGACCTTGAGTCTCTGATGACTCGACTCAACAATATTCCCGGTCGAGTGCAGGAGTGGAAGAAATCATCCGCCCGATGTGGAGCTGATGTGGCTCTGTCTCTGGTTCGCGTCCACTGCAAAGAGGCCAAGGAAGAGAAGCTAGCAGCGCTCAAAGTAGCCAACACTAAGAAGCTTCACTTCGAGTCCTTCATGGAGACCTTCCTCGAAGCTGCCACTCGTATTGCATACGGAATCGACCTGGACGAGTTCGTCGAGCCTGCCAGCCCTCCCCCTGCGGAGTAAACAAACTTTATGCCTTGCTTAAATTTGCCACGGAATGCCGAGTGATTTTGTAACCGTTAAACTCCTTCGGGCTTGATGCCCGAGCACTATTATCTGCGGTTCTGAACCTCGTGGGGTTTATCTGAACTTGGTTTTTCTTTGAATATGCTTATCTTCATCTTTGCTGCTTTTGAATCTCTTGACTTCGAGTGGCACTTGATTCTTCACTCGAAATTGCCATTGGATTTGTGACGCAGCTCTGACGAAAGGGTTGTGGGCATGAGCATTAAGCGCTTCACATGACCTTTACCTCGTCATCCTTGCGAATCAGGATGGAGCGCATGTTATACTTGTGACGTAGCTCCGTCGAGTGGGTCATGGACAAGAGCACTAGGTGCTGTGCACGACCTACACCTCGTCATCCTTGCGGATCAGGACGGAACGCATGTTGTACTTGTGACGCAGCTCCGTCGAGTGGGTCATGGACAAGAGCACTAGGTGCTGTGCACGACCTGCACCTCGTCGTCCTTGCGGATCAGGATGGAGCGCACGTTGTACTTGTGGCGCAGCTCCGCCGAGTGGGTCATGGGCGAAAGCACTAGGTGATGCACACGACCTACACCTCGTCGTCCTTGCGGATCGAGATGGAGCGTACATTTTATTTGTGACTCGGCTACTAGGATCGGTTTTGAACTTAGGTGAGTTCGGGACTGCAGCTAAGCCTCCGAGTGCGAGGGTTGCTCTTCACTCAGTAGGAGTTTTTGAAACTTAGGCGAGTACAGGACTACAGCTAAGCATCCGAGTGAGAGGGTTGCTCTTCACTCGGTAGGATTTTTTGAAACTTAGGCGAGTACAGGACTGCAGCTAAGCCTCTGAGTGAGAGGGTTGCTCTTCACTCGATAGGATTTTTTGAAACTTAGGCGAGTACAGGACTGTAGCTAAGCCTCCGAGTGAGAGGGTTGCCCTTCACTCGGTAAGCTTTTTTGAAACTTAGGCGAGTACAGGACTACAGCTAAGCCTCTGAGTGAGAGGGTTGCTCTTCACTCGGTAGGATTTTTGAAACTTAGGCGAGTACGGGACTGCAGCTAAGCCCCCGAGTGAGAGGGTTGCTCTTCACTCGCTAGGATTTTTAAAACTTAGGCGAATCAGGTTCGCGGTTAAGCCCCCGAGTGGGAGGATCGCTCTTCGCTAGGTAGGATTTTTAAAACTTGGGCGAATCGGGTTCGCGGCTAAGCCACCCACTAGGGGATTTGAACATATAAATTGACAGGATAACCATTATTAAGGTACTACAAAAATCTTGTCTTTGATAAGCAAACTGAACGATTCTTATTACAACTCATTGACTCAAGTGTTTAAGTGTAAAAATGGCGGAGAAGATCCGCATTCCAAGCGTGTGGCTCGTCTTTCTTGTGTTCCACATTGTAGAGGTGATACACTCCATTGTGGAGCACCTTGGTGATGATGAAGGGACCTTTCCAAGTAGGAGCAAGCTTGTGAGGCCGTTGCTGATCCACTCGGAGCACTAGGTCTGCTTCCTGAAATGCTCGACCTCTCACGTTTCTGGCATGGAATCGAGGGAGGTCTTGCTGATGAATGGTCGATCGGATCAAGGCCATCTCTCTTTCTTCTTCTAGAAGGTCAACAACATCTTGCCAAGCTTGTTCTGCTTCAGCTTCTGAGAAAAGTTCTACTCGAGGCGCGTTGTGAAGCAAATCACTCGGCAGCACGGCTTCAGCCCCATAGACCATGAAGAAAGGAGTCCGACCAGTCGACCGATTTGGTGTTGTTCTCAATCCCCAAAGGACTGATGGTAACTCGTCTACCCAAGTGCCTGCCACATGCTTGAGGTCACGCATCAACCGGGGTTTCAGCCCTCAGAGGATCAAACCATTTGCTCTCTCTGTGTGCCCATTCGACTGCGGATGCGCGACGGACGCGTAGTCGACCCAAGTTCCTTGGGAGGCGCAGAATGCTCTGAACTCATCAGAATCAAAGTTGGAGCCATTATCTGTGATAATACTGTGAGGGACTCCATATCTGAACGTCAGTTCTCTAATGAAACTGATGGAAGTGCTTGAGTCGAGATTCTTGATAGGCTTGGCTTCGATCCTTTTGGTAAACTTGTCAACTGCTACAAGCAAATGTGTGAAACCACTTCTGCCGGTCCTCAAGGGTCGAACCATATCCAATCCCCAAACAGCAAATGGCCAGACGAGTGGAATGGTCTTCAAGGCTGATGCAGGCTTGTGGGTCATGTTGGAGTAGAACTGACAGCCTTCACACTTGTCAACTATTTCTTTTGCCATCTCGTTTGCTCATGGCCAATAGAATCCCGCTCAGTATGCTTTGGCTACGATGGTCCGAGAGGACGCATGGTGACCACAGGTCCCCGAGTGGATATCATTGAGGATCATTGGACCTTCTTCTGGAGTGATGCATCGTTGAGCAACTCCAGTAACACTCTCTCTATAACCTGTCCACCTATCACGGTGAAGGCTTTGGATCGACGGACAATCTGACGGGCCTCATCTTCATCTTCTGGAAGCTCTTTTCTGAGTAGGTCCGCAATATATTGCACCGTCCAATCGAGGGCGATGACCAAAACCACCATGATCAGGTCAACCATGGCTGGGATTTTGACTTCAGTCGGATCAGTAGAACTTTTCGGTTGCCGGGGCTCTTCTGTGAAAGGGTCTTCTTGAACTGACGGGGTGTGAAGATGTGTCACATCCCTAGCTCTACCTTGCTGTAGGCTAGCACTTGATTGATGCATCATGTTCACTTTTCCAGAAACTTGAAATGGGGATGATCCAAAACCCCCAGCACCACCTAAACCAACTAGGGTTACTAGATAATTCTCTCAATGAACCTGAAATGCCCTTCTAAAATGTTC
Source organism: Aegilops tauschii subsp. strangulata (assembly GCF_002575655.3). Classification (NCBI taxonomy): domain Eukaryota; kingdom Viridiplantae; phylum Streptophyta; class Magnoliopsida; order Poales; family Poaceae; genus Aegilops; species Aegilops tauschii. The sequence continues at coordinate 218,582,278 of NC_053036.3, forward strand.
ATCATCTTTACCTTGGTCTAGGACCTCTGACAAAAATGGTGCACAATTTTCTAGGACACATAAGGTCACTGATTTAAATCATATGCTATTTGCAATTGGGCATTTAAATGCTGTATATTATTTTAAGTGCTCAATTAATTCTGAACTCAAGTGAGGGCTGTTAGGAATAATCCAAACAGAGCCCACAATTAATTTTCAGGATTTTTGAAAACGTTTTGGTATTTTTAATAAAGCCCCGAAGTTATATAAAAATAGAAAAACATTAACAAAAAGAGAGAGAGAGAGAGAATACCTGGCGCTTACCTGGCCGGCCTGGCACTGTAGCAGCCCACCAGGCCCATGTGCCAGTCGTCTCCCACCTCGCGCCAGAAGGACGCGAGGCGTGTGTTCACCGCACGCCGGCACGCGCCCGTGCCACCTCCTGCTTCCGCCGCTTCTGGAGCCAGCCCCGAGTGCCACGCACTCCCTCTCGACCACCTCGCTCTCTCCCTGGACCCCCTCCCCCGACTCTGCTCTCTCCCGCAGCACCACTGAGCGCGTTCGCCGCCGCCGCTCGCCGTAGCCATGACCACTGCCTCCCCCACGCCCCCTGGAGCTGCCCACGAGATCTGCCTCGTTTCTCTCCTCCTCCTCACCGAGCCTCCCGACGCCAGAAGCCCCTAAAACATCGCCGGCATCGTCGTGTTCACCGTCGGGCACCGGAGATTGCCGCCGCCGATTCGTCGTCCACAGGGCTTCCCCGAGCACGCCTGCCATCCCTACGGCACCGCTGTGAGCCCCCGAGCGTTTCCCCTCTCTTCCCCGCCTCTTTTGCGCCGGGTAGCCCTAGTTTCACCGGAGCCGATAACTCCTCGCCGCCGGCCATGCCGCCACCACGGCTATGGCCCCGCAAGCTCGCCTCCGAGCACGTCAACACACTCAGGGAGTCTCCGTGAGCTCGAATCACCCGCCCGTTAGGCCTGCCCTGCACCGTAGCCGCAACCCCGTGCACACCCGAAATCCGTCCACCGCCGCCAAAGCTCGTCGCCGGCATGAATTCCGGTGACCCCGCGACCTCCCACTTAGTCCTTTGGATGCGCAAGATCAAGGGCTATCCCCTGGTGCCCTCAGCGCACCAAGCTGACGCCTCTCGCGCAAGTCCGGCGTGCCTCTGCCGTGTTCCGTGGTCGCCGCCGGTAGATCTCCGGCGTGATGACGTGGCGCTGTTTTAGTTAGCTCTAATGACCCTGCTAAACACTCCTAGAGCCACTGCCGTGTGGGCCCCGTGCCCGTTTAAGATAGCCTAATGTCCTGTTTAGATTAGTACTAATCTGGGGGGACCCCACATGTCAGCTTTGACTTTGGTCAAGTCAACGTTGACCGGTCCCACCTGTCATCCACCCAAACCAGCCTGAGACACTGATGTATGGGTCCCACAGGTCAGGTTTGACCTGGGCTGGCGCCTTTGACCTGCTGACGTCACCACGACGTCATGCTGACGCCGTTAACCTTTTTCTGGATTTATTCTTATATAGGAAATTCCAGAAAATCCTATAAACTTCGAAAAATCATAGAAAATAATCTATAGCTTAGAATGAAATAATTTATATATGAAAAATGATCAGAAAAATCCAATCTTTCCATCTGTACCATTTTCATGCATGTTAGAGAAACCTAACCTTGCTGTTTAGATGAAACAAGATAATGCACTTATATGACTTTAGAAAATGGGTTTGCATTTGAATCTTTGGTTCAAATGGACTCATCTCAATCTGTTCTAGCTTGCATTAGCCCAGAACACATTCATATTGCCATGTCATGATCATGCATCATATTGTGCATTGCGTTGATTGAATTTCTTCTCCGTTGCTGGTATTTGTCCCCTCTCGGTAGACGATGTTCCGACATTGTGATCGTTGACACTAATGAAGACTCAATGCTATCTTCAGAAGTGCCAGGCAAGCAAAACCCCCTTGTTCATTCCGACACAATCCCAACCTCTCGCTCCTGCTCTCTTTTACTGCATCAGGACAACAACGATTCAACTGTTACATGTTGCGGTAGTTGAACCCCCTTTCCTCTGCATGACCTGTCATTGCCATAGTAAATAGATGAAACCCACTAGCATGAGTAGGAGTTGTTTGAGCCCTGATGTGCCTACTCATTCATGCTTTTTGTCATGCCTGCTACTGCTTAGAGTTGAGTCGGGTCTGATTCATCGGGGATGAATTGTAATGTGGTGAACATGTCCTACTGTTGAGAGCTAAGTGTGTGAACACGATTTGGTAAAGGTAGCGGTGAGGGGCCATGTAGGAGTACTTGGTGGGTTGTCTCATTGAAGCCGTCCTAAGGAACTGAGTTCTGTGTTTGTGATCCATGAACAACTACTACCACGCATTGGAATGCTTAAGTGCCCCTCTCGACTTATTAATCAACATGATCTCTGTCCAGGAGTTGCAACTAGTTTCTGGTGTTTGTAGGTAGTGTTAGTAGTCTACCAAGTGGCACCCGGTACAGGTGGGCTTGGGACAGACTAGGCACCGTGGCCGGGTATACCAAGCGCCGCCCGTTTGGTGGGCTTGGAACCCTGTACACATCGTTTGGGGCCGTGAGCGACACCCCACCCGGATCTCCTTGTGTGGTTAGTCAGGTCGTGGCCGACTCCCTCGCCAGGCTTCCGCTTGAAGGTTGCCGAGATACACGACGTGTACATGGTGGTAAGTGGCGAGAGCGTGTGTGAAGAAGTACACCCCTGTAGGGTTAACATCATCTATTCGAATAGCCGTGTCCGCGGAAAAGGACTTCTGGGTTGCCTGTACAGTTCATAGACAAGTGAAAGGGGATACTCTAAAATGCGCAAGATAAGCGTGAGTGCTATGGATAGCGTTCTCGTAGGGAGACGGGAGCGGATCCATAGTGGTGTATTGATATGGTGAATATGTGGACTCGTGTGCGCCACCTCAAAAGAGTTGCTTGCAGTCATAGTTCAGGTTAGCCACTGAGTCAAAGCTGGCTTGCTGCAGTTAAACTCCACCACCCCTTTTGTTGATACCGATGCATATGTAGATAGTTCTGTTGTAAGTCTTGCTGGGTACATTTGTACTCACGTTTGCCTATTTTATGTTTTGCAGAGAGACGTCAGTCTCGCTAGTAGTGATGTGTGGACTTCGACGTTTAGCTTGTTACCTCAGCTACGATCTTGTGCCCTCGGCAGGATCTGCTAGATAGTCAGGCTTCTCAGCCTTTTTCATTTGTAGTTGTCTGTACTCAGACAAGTTAAGTTTCCGCATGTGCTTGTTGCTTGTATGCTCTGAATGTTGGGTCATGAGACCCATGTTTGTAATATCTCGCTCTTCGGAGCCTAATGAATAAAACTCTGAGTCGTAGAGTCTTGTTGTGATGCCATGTTGTATTTGCACATATCGAGCATATTGTGTGTATGATTGAAATGCTTGGTATGTGTGGGATCCGACAATCTAGTTGTTTATCCTTGGTAGCCTCTCTTATGGGGAAATGTAGTCTTGTGCTTCCATGAGCCATAGTAGTCCGCTACAGCCCGGTTCACCGGAGTCCTGCTAGCCCAGCACTACTGCTCCGGAACACTTGACTGGCCGGCATGTGATTCACTTCGTTCCTGTGTCTGTCCCTTCGGGGAAATGTCACGCGGTGACATTCGGAGTCCTGCCTAGCCTGCTACAGCCCGGTTCATCGGAGTCCTGTTAGCCCAGAGCTACAGCCCGGATTCGCACGCTGCTGACCGACATGCTCGATGTTGATTCATGTATGCCTGTCCCCGTAAGTTAGTGCCACTTTGGGTTCACGACTAGTCATGTCGGCCCGGGTTCTCTGTCATATGGATGCTAGCGACACTATCATATACGTGAGCCAAAAGGCGCAAATGGTCCCGGGCCATGGTAAGGCGACACCCGTGGGAATACCGTGCGTGAGGCCACAAAGTGATATGAGGTGTTACCGGCTAGATCGATGTGACTTGGAATCGGGGTCCTGACAAGATGCTCCAAGAACACATTGCTGGGGATGGGCTCCCGCTTGGAACCTATCTTCGCCAAGTCATCAACTGCTTGATTCTTGAGTCGGGGTATGTGGTGGAGCTCTAACCCTTCAAACCTCTTTTCCAACTTTCTCACTGCATTGCAATAGCCAGTCATAGCTGGGCTCCTGATGTCCCACTCCTTCATCACTTGATTGACCACTAAATCTGAGTCTCCGTAAACCATTAGGCGACGAACGCCGAGTGAAATGGCCATACGCAACCCATACAGAAGTGCCTCATATTCGTGTAACGCCCCAAGACCGACGCTCCAGAAGACTTCCAGATGCTCTAAGTTTCGTCGTGTCACTTGTTTTGTTTGTTGCATCTTTTGCATTGCATCATGTCATCATGCAACCCTTTTTAAAAAACTCAGATAAATAAATTGTATGTATCTTCGATCCATTTAAATCGAGGGAATTCACATGGTGTTTTCTCTTTATAACATATCCTCCCAATATTATTAGGGAGCTATAACAAAGTATTCCATTCTTTGGGAATCACCATAACACACGTGCAAAATTAATCCTATGCCTTTTCTGCTTTGAGTCGATCTCTCTAACCTTGCCAATAATTCTTTTCCCATTTATCGAGGCTCTTCCTAAATTCCCAACATTTTTGGACTCCTCAATACCTTGAACTTATTCAAACAATTTGAATTAAATTCAAATGAGTTTGAATTTAAATCTTTTAATCATGGCCTTTTCTATTTTCTCGGAACAAGCACATTTTTGTGAGTCCGGAAAAATTATCCCCATGTCCAACTTCTTTCCCTAACCCTCTCTTTCTTTTCTTCTTTCTAATTTCTTTTCTATTTAACAGAAATATGAGGGGGAGAGAGAGAGCGCAGCGTTGCAGCCCAGCCGGCCTCTTGGGCCTAACCAACCAGCGCCGGCCCACCTAACCCTCCTAACCCTAGCCGCTTGACCCCTCAACCCCTCTCGTTCCCCTCCGCCGCCACCCACACACGCATGCATCGAGCCAGGAGAGCCGTGCTCGATCCCCCCCTCTCGATCTCACCCCATCTTCCCGCAGCGCCCCTCTCCCTCGATCCCCTCCTTCTTCCTTGAGGAGCGAGACCCCGCGCCTGCAGCCGTCGTCCTCCACGCCCAGCAGGAGCGTCGCGCCCTTGTCCCGATTCCCCAGCGCCGCCAGCCTCCAGGAGCTCCCCCCGCGTCCTTGATCCGGCGAGCCCCGCTGCCGGATTGCACTGCCGCCCGCGTCCGCCACCGCCTCCTCTGCTTCGCCTGTCCTCTGCTCCGCCTCCATCGCCGGCGACCACGACTAGCGCCCGCCTCTCGCAGCCCGAGCGCCACTGCCAGAGCTGCTCCGTCCGCCGCATGCTACCCTCCGTCCCGGCCGTCGTCGACCTCGTCTCGACCTCGCTCGTCGCCTCTGCTGCCCTCCTTGACATCCTGCTCGTCGTCGCGTGGGCCATGGACGTGCGCCGCCACTGGCCTCTGCTGTGCGCGTCCCGTCTCCCTTGTCGACGCCCTTGCTGCTGCTGCTAGACCACCTCGGTGCCATCAGGGAGTGCCATGGCCTCCACCGAGACCCTTGGAATCATCAAGACCACCAAGTACCAAGACATACGGCGCCCGAACGACCATCGCACCAAACGCCAAGTACAGGATGATAACCCGCGAAACCCTGGACGCCATGTACCACAACCGTTGCGTTCCATTTCATCTCTGTCGAGACCAAGAGGACGCCAAGTACCAGGATGACGACGACCCGTCAAGTTCATCTACGGGCGTGTACCACTACACCGGAGTCCTCGGATCCGTCAAGTTCCACTATGAAACGTACAACTAACGTCGACCCCGGAGTCCTCGGATTCATCAAGTTCCCACGACGACTTAAGTGTACCCCTCCGGTTCGTCAAGTTCGACTACCGTCGCTACCATGTACAACTACTTCCACTACGCCGCCACGTGTGCCACTACTTCCCACGACGACCCGTCAACAACTACTTCCACTTCGAACCCGCCCACCCCGAAACATATGCTTCGAAGTTATACCGCCGAGAACGACCGCCCGTGGACGAATGCATATGTTGCATGAAATGCTTGCGTTTGCAACGTGCCTGACGTGTTTCTTGCATGTTCCCGTTGCCATGGCATCGACCCATGGGAACTCGGTTGCCGGGATCACCCCACCATCTTGCATGACATGCTCACGCCACGCTTCCTTTTGCACCGGTATCTCCAAGAGCTACCAGAACCGATATGATGCCGTGGTATCATTTTCGGATTCGTTGTCGTGGCACCCCTTTCTTTCCGCCACGATGACAAATGACTCGTATCTTGCTCAAGTCAACATTTTCAATAAAATTGCTTAAAACTTGCATTTGTCATCCGCATCATGATAACAACATTTAAAATGTTTAAAATTGTGTTTGTATTAAATTGCTAAATGACATGAGGATTTTCCGGAATTGTTATTTGTTGTTCCGCCCGCACTTAATCTTTCCTAGACAGATAGTCTCTATGCTTCACCTCTTGCCATGTTTAATAACATTTAATATTGTTGGGTACATAAACGAGAGAGAACTAAATAATTGATGTGGTGCTTCGTCAATATGCAACTTGTTACATATTGAGCTCCACTTAATTTGTAGTATTGTTTGTGCACTTTGCCATGCCATGCCTCTTTAAACCGGACATGCATTGTACTTGTTTTAGCATCATGCCATGTGTATGTGGTGGTTGTTTTACTATGTTGTTTGTTTCTTTCCGGGTTTCTTCTCTCGTTAGCTTCGGTTTCGTTCCGGAGTTGTGAGGATTCGTTCGACTACATCCGTTTGTCTTCTTCATGGACTCGTTCTTCTTCCTAGCGGGATTTCAGGCAAGATGACCATACCCTCAAAATCACTTCTATCTTTGCTTGCTAGTTGTTCGCTCTATTGCTATGCCACGCTACCTACCACTTGCTATATCATGCCTCCCATATTGCCATGTTAAGCCTCTAACCCACCTTTCCCAGCAAACTGTTGTTTGGCTATGTTGCCGCTTTTGCTCAGCCCCTCTTATAGCGTTGCTAGTTGGAAGTGAAGATGAAGTTTGTTCCATGTTGGAACATGGATATCAGGAACTTTGTTGTGATATCACAATATATCTTATTTTAATTAATGCATCTATATATTTGGTAAAGGGTGGAAGGCTCGGCCTTATGCCTGGTGTTTTGTTCCACTCTTGCCGCCCTAGTTTCCGTCATACCGGTGTTATGTTCCTTGATTTTGCGTTCCTTACGCGGTTCGGTGATTTATGGGACCCCCTTGAAAGTTCGCTTTGAATAAAACTCCTCCAGCAAGGCCCAACCTTGGTTTTACCATTTGCCTACCTAAGCCTTTTCCCCTTGGGTTCTGCAGACTCAAGGGTCATCTTTATTTACCCCCCCGGGCCAGTGCTCCTTCGAGTGCTGGCCTAAACTGAGCGATGTCCGGCGCCCCCTGGGCAACCAGGGTCTATGCCAACCCGACGTCTTGCTCATCCGATGTGCCCTGAGAACGAGATATGTGCAGCATCGTGGGTGTTACAAGTTGGTAATCAGAGCCATCCCCGACTTAGGAGCCCCCTGCTTGATCGAATCGCTGGCGTTGTTGAGTCTAGAACAAAAATGTTTTGAGTCTTAGGATTATATATATCGGAGAGTAGGATTCTTTTTACTCCTCAGTCCCTTCGTCGCTCTGGTGAGGACTCCTGACGTAGATGTTTTGACTCTCCTCTCCCCAAATTTCACTAAATTTTTTTTTAGGATCACGCGGGTATCTTGGAATCGTTCTGATGGTTTTGTGACGAGAACATTGTTCTTGGTGCCTCTTGACATTTTGGGGTTGTGGCAGTGTCCCGGGGAGTTGAGCTCCGAGGTGTTGTTGTCACAATTTTATGGTTGCAGTTCTGGAATACCTAAGTTTCGCCGACATCAAAAATCTCTTTTATGAAGTTGGTGGTGAGATCACCTCGAAGCCACCCATTACTGGGGCGGGAGTTCGGGAGTATTGCCATAACTCATATAACGGATGCTTTTTGAAGGTTGAGGTACACGATTTTCGAAGGTTTCTTAGTTATGTGTTGATGGATGGATACAGCTGGATCTAGGGATTGTTAGTTTGGGTGATATATTTTGTGTCCCCTGTATCCCCAACACCAGATTGCATAACCAGAAAGTTTCGGGAGTTTATAAGTGGGAATTCAAGTATCTCGTAGGATATCTTTCCAACACACACATGATACGATATGGGATTTATCATATGTTTGTTTCCGGCTTATTCTGCAAGCCAAATCCTTTGTTTTGTTTTATTTGTGGTATTCGAGTTGCTTTGAAGTCAAGTGTTGATTCCATACCTTATTCTAAGCGGTGTTCTCATATTTCTATGGGAATACTAATCCTTTTTTATCATCGAGATTGTCTTGTCAGCCTTTTCAACCGGTGTTTTCATCTTCAAGTTATTCCATCCACTTCATCCTTGTAAGATCAACTCTCATCTTCTCAACGTTGTTGTTTTCCCATCCCCATTTATTTTTCTTTCCCGCCCTTCGGCCATTTTGTTCACGGAGTCTGAAGTCGCTAATCGAGTATCCTTCTATTCATGCCGAATGGTCATGCCAATTCTTTTTGCAACCGGCGTGCTTCTCTTCAAGTGGATCTGATCATTTTCAACATTCGCAAGATCAATTCTAATCTTTCGATCAACGGTGTTCGTTTCATCCGACCCAAGTTGCCTTTGTTTTCCCACCCTCCCACCCTTTTTCTTCAAGGACTCAGATTTCTTAATCAAGTATCCTTTTTATTAATGTGAAGTCTCTTCATTCTTTTCCTCCTTGTTCTTATCCGGTGATTCTCAGGAAGATGCTCAGGAAGCTTCAAGTTTATCATTCTTCATTCTCGTATTCTTTTCCGGTGGATTCAATTGAAGCTTTCAGTGTTGATTATAGCCCTTTCCTCCTTTCAAATGCTCTCTCATGCCGGTATATCTCTTAATCATTCCCCGCTTGCTATTCAATTGTTCCGGAGTGCTGAAGATAGCTCTGAAGATTCGTGTATCCACTCCGCATCAATTCTAACTATTTCGAGGTTGTTACCTCATTCAAGATATTTAATTCGACCGGCGCAATCTTTCTTTTAAACCATTCCAACGTTGTTTCTTTTGAGTGGGCCCTAACCCACAGGTCTTCTCCCAGGATCTTACCTGACTCTTCTAATTTTTTGGAGTTATTCTCAAATTCATTGCAAAGTTTGATGTAAGAATGAATTATCGTCAGTCATATGTCTTTCTCCAAGATCTTTCAAATTCTTTTCATTGTTGACTCAACCTTTCTATTCTTCATGGTTCCGGAGTGCCTCAATAATTCATGGTGGTGTTTCTCATCATCATTCTCAACATTTGAAGACCGAAGAAGAATTTCTCCTAAATCTTGGACCGTTCTCTTGAAGATTCATAGTTCTAGCTTATGCCATCCTCTCATAATTGTTTTTCGATTGTGAGAATTCTTTTCATACCCATCCGGAGCATTTCATGAGTTGTTTTCGTTTCTTGATCATCCAAAGGCCATCATGTCATAATTATTCATTCCAGCTTTCAGCTCTCGTTCTCCAAATCTTACCGGTGAATCGTTCAAGTATCCTCTAGTCAGCTCTTGATCTCTTTGTTCCCATGTATCTAAATACCCTCAAGTATCTTCATTCGTTTTCCAATTCTTCTCAGTGAACTGTGCCTTTGCTACTTTCATTTTCAATCCTTACGGTGGTTCGTTCAAGAGTTCTCTTCCTTCGTTATCATATAGATTCATTCGTTCTTTCCAATCCTCCCGGTGCTTCGTCGAAGAATTCTTCAAGATGGCGCTATATCTCTCTTCAATCCTTGCAAAATAAATAAGTGGCATGCCAAATCCGTTGCTTGTCATCAATTTAAATTGGTGAAGGATATGCATAACATAATTCTTATTCTTGTTTCATCCAAGTGATCTAGTTTCTTCTTTCCGGAGTTTGTTCATCATATCACATTCTCGGCTCAAGATGCTTTATCTTTTCTTTTCCGGAGTTCAAAGTGTTCTCATTATATCGTCCTGAAGCTCCATCTAAATCATTGCAAGGCTTCACCTTGTGTTCTCAACTTCTCTTTCTTTCTATCATCCTTTTGTTTACCGGAGTTCTTCATGGAGGCTCTACATGGTGGTTCATCAAAGATTCTTTTCATTCTTCAATTGTTCTTCAAGATTTGTCTCAAAGTTATGATCCGTCAAGCTTACTCCAAAATAAACATGGTGTTCAACACATGTTTTGTTTTGAGGAGTCCAAGCATTCTTCATCTTGCATCCTAAAGTGCAATTCGTTCTACCTTATCATTTGAGGTGGTGTTATGTCATTCTTGACAAATTGAGTTCGCGTTTCATGATTCACAAGTTGTCGGGAATGACATATTTTAAAACCATCAATTTCAATTCGTTCAAGAGATCTTTTAAATCCATTAATCTCTTCGTTTGAGTTATCTTGTGTCATATTCCGCTTAAAGCATTTCCTATGGAATGTTGCTAATTGTGGTGTCTATCAATGATCCAAGTTTTCTCCTACCCTCTCGGCGAGAGAAGTTTTCATCTCTTCGTTGATCTCAAGCAAGCAATTGTATCCGTTAGTGGCGGGTTGTCACCTCATAATTTTGAGATGTGTTCCATAAGCCCACAACAAGCTTGTTCTTTTCGTTGTTGTTTTCCCAACAACTCCGTTATAACCTTCTTGGAAGGATGCTTTCCAAGCTCATTTATGGCAGAAGTTGTGATTTTCTTCTCCATTCTTTATTCCACGGATCTATCTTCTATTATTTATTTCTAGCGGAGGCATTGTGATGTTGCTCTCTTCACTCATCTTCTCGGTTTGTGAGGACCGTGTTCTTTTCGTGCTTTTCCATTTCCAACCGGAAGGTCGTGCCCTCTTTTCAAGTTCTTCCCATTCTATTAAGTTTTGCCTCCCTTCTCAACCGAAGTGCTGTCTAAAATCTTTCTGACCCATTGTGCCACTCTTTCGATAGTTCCGGAGGCAGTGTGCTGTTGATTTCATTAAGTATCCTCTCATCTTGTAAAGTTCATGTTCAATTCCTTCCATTTACAGTCGGAGTGCTGTCCAAATTATATCATTCTTATTCCTTCTTTATCTTGTTTTAACCGTAGTGTTGTGTCTATCATTCCTCTTCTAACCGGAGTCTCATCCAAGTGCTTTCTTTTTGCCAAGTTCATATTCTACCCCTTCCATTTTCCATCCGGAGCGTTATCGTAATTGATCATTATCGTTCCTTGTACATCTCGTTTCAACCAGAGTGCTTGCTTGTACTTCTCGTCCATTGTTCTCGTCATTCATAGCGTTGCAAACTCTAAGGTTCACATGGTGTTCCTTGTTTCTCTATTCTACCGGTGTGCTTTCATATTCCTTTTCATCCGTTAAGCTCTGGTTTCATGTCTTTCAACCTACAAGGTTTTCGCAATGCTCCTTGTTCCTCTTTTCTAACAGAGTGTTTTCAACTTCGTTCATCTCCGTTGTACTCTTTTCTCAAAAATTGTTTAACCTCTCAAGGTTCATTGGTATCACTCGTTGGTACAAGAAGCAACTTAGTTTTACCTCTTCTCTTCCTCTTTCGCTTTTCTATGGTGCCATCCTAGATCTCGGGACGAGATCCTCTTGTAGTGGTGGAGTGTTGTAAGGCCCCGAGACCGACGCTCCAGAAGACTTCCAGATGCTCTGAGTTTCGTCATGTGATTTGTTTTGTTTGTTGCATCTCTTGCATTGCATCATGTCATCATGTAACCCTTTTTAAAAAACTCAGATAAATAAATTGTATGGATCTTCGATCCATTTAAATCGAGGGAATTCACATGGTGTTTTCTCTTTATAACATATCCTCCCAATATTATTAGGGAGCTATAACAAAGTATTCCATTCTTTGGGAATCACCATAACACACGTGCAAAATTAATCCTATGCCTTTTTTGCTTTGAGTCGATCTGTCTAACCTTGCCAATAATTCTTTTCCCATTTATCGAGGCTCTTCCTAAATTCCCAACATTTTTGGACTCCTCAATACCTTGAAATTATTCAAACCATTTGAATTAAATTCAAATGAGTTTGAATTTAAATCTTTTAATCATGGCCTTTTCTATTTTCTCGGAACAAGCACATTTTTGTGAGTCCGGAAAAATAATCCCCATGTCCAACTTCTTTCCCTAACCCTGTATTTCTTCTCTTCTCTCTAATTTCTTTTCTATTTAAAAGAAATATGAGGGGGAGAGAGAGAGAGCGCAGCCTTGCAGCCTAGCCAGCCTCTTGGGCCTAACCAGCCAGCGCCGGCCCGCCTAACCCTCCTAACCCTAGCCGCTTGACCCCTCAACCCCTCTCGTTCCCCTCCGCCGCCACCCACACACGCATGCATCGAGCCAGGAGAGCCCTGCTCGATCCCCCCCTCTCGATCTCACCCCATCTTCCCGCAGCGCCCCTCTCCCTCGATCCTCTCCTTCTTCCTTGAGGAGTGAGACCCCGCGCCTGCAGCCGTTGTCCTCCGCGCCCAGCAGGAGCGTCGCACCTCGTCCCGATTCCCCAGCGCCGCCAGCCTCCAGGAGCTCCCCCCGCGTCCTTGATCTGGCTAGCCCCGCTGCCGGATTGCACTGCCGCCCGCGTCTGCCACCCCCTCCTCTGCTTTGCCTGTCCTCTGCTCCGCCTCCATCGCCGGCGACCACGACCAGCGCCCGCCTCTCGCATCCCGAGCGCCACTGCCAGAGCTGCTCCGTCCGCCGCACGCTAGCCTCCGTCCTGGCCGTCGTCAACCTCGTCTCGGCCTCGCCCGTCGCCTCTGCTGCCCTCCTCGACGTCCTGCTCGTCCTCGCGTGGGCCATGCACGTGCGCCGCCGCTGGCCTCTGCTGTGTGCATCCCGTCTCCCTCGTCGATGCCCTTGCTGCTGCTGCTAGACCACCTCGGTGCCATCAGGGAGTGCCATGGCCTCCACCGAGACCCTTGGAATCATCAAGACCGCCAAGTACCATGACATACGGCGCCCATACGACCACCGCACCGAACGCCAAGTACAGGACGATGACCCGCGAAGCCCTGAACGCCATGTACCACAACTGTTGCGTTCCGTTTCATCTCTGTCGAGACCAAGAGGAAGCCAAGTACCAGGATGACGACGACCCGTCAAGTTCATCTACGGGCGTGTACTACTACACCGGAGTCCTCGGATCCGTCAAGTTCCACTATGAAACGTACAACTAACGTCGACCCCGGAGTCCTCGGATTCATCAAGTTCCCACGACTACTTAAGTGTACCCTTCCGGTTCGTCAAGTTCGACTACCGTCGCTACCATGTACAACTACTTCCACTACGCCGCCACGTGTGCCACTACTTCCCACGACGACCCGTCAACAACTACTTCCACTTTGAACCCGTCCACCCCGAAACGTATGCTTTGAAGGTATACCACTGAGAACGACTGCCCGTGGACGAATGCATATGTTGCATGAAATACTCGCGTTTGCAACGTCCTGACGTGTTTCTTGCATGTTCCCGTTGCCATGGCATCGACCCATGGGAACCCGGTTGCCGGGATCACCCCACCATCTTGCATGACACGCTCACGCCACGCTTCCTTTTGCACCGGTATCTCCATGAGCTACCGGAACCGATATGATGCCGTGGCATCATTTTCGGATTCGTTGCCGTGGCACCCCTTTCTTTCCCCCACGATGACAAATGACTCGTATCTTGCTCAAGTCAACATTTTCATAAAAATTGCTTAAAACTTGCATTTGTCATCCGCAACATGATAACAACATTTAAAATGTTTAAAATTGTGTTTGTATTAAATTGCTAAATGACATGAGGATTTTCCGGAATTGTTATTTGTTGTTCTGGCCGCATTTAAACTTGCCTAGATAGATAGTCTCTATGCTTCACCTCTTGCCATGTTTAATAACATTTAATATTGTTGGGTACATAAATGAGAGAGAACTAAATAATTGATGTGGTGCTTCGTCAATATGCAACTTGTTACATATTGAGCTCCACTTAATTTGTAGTATTGTTTGTGCACTTTGCCATTCATTCCTCTTTAAACCGGACAAGCATCATACTTGTTTGTGCATCATGCCATTTGTATGTGGTGGTTGTTTTACTATGTTGTTTGTTTCTTTCCGGGTTGCTTCTCTCGTTAGCTTCGGTTTCGTTTCGGAGTTGTGAGGATTCGTTCGACTACATCCGTTTGTCTTCTTCATGGACTCGTTCTTCTTCCTAGCGGGATTTCAGGCAAGATGACCATACCCTCGAAATCACTTCTATCTTTGCTTGCTAGTTGTTCGGTCTATTGCTATGCCACGCTACCTACCACTTGCTATATCATGCCTCCCATATTGCCATGTCAAGCCTCTAACCCACCTTTCTCAGCAAACCGTTGTTTGGCTATGTTACCGCTTTTGCTCAGCCCCTCTTAGAGCGTTGCTAGTTGCAGGTGAAGATGAAGTTTGTTCCATGTTGGAACATGGATATCATGAACGTTGTTGGGATATCACAATATATCTTATTTTAATTAATGCATCTATATACTTGGTAAAGGGTGGAAGGCTCGGCCTTATGCCTGGTGTTTTGTTCCACTCTTGCCGCCCTAGTTTCCATCATACCGGTGTTATGTTCCTTGATTTTGCGTTCCTTACGCGGTTGGGTGATTTATGGGACCCCCTTGACAGTTCGCTTTGAATAAAACTCCTCCAGCAAGGCCCAAACTTGATTTTACCATTTGCCTACCTAAGCCTTTTCCCCTTGGGTTTTGCAGACTCAAGGGTCATCTTTATTTACCCCCTGGGCTAGTGCTCCTTCGAGTGCTGGCCTAAACCGAGCGATGTCCGGTGCCCCCTGGGCAACCAGGGTCTATGCCAACCCGACGTCTTGCTCATCTGGTGTGCCTTGAGAACGAGATATGTGCAGCTCCTATCGGGATTTGTCGGCACATCGGGCGGCTTTGCTGGTCTTGTTTTACCATTGTCAAAATGTCTTGTAAACGGGGATTCCGAGACTGATCGGGTCTTCCCGGGAGAAGGTTTATCCTTCGTTGACCGTGAGAGCTTATAATGGGCTAAGTTGGGACACCCCTGCAGGGTATTATCTTTCGAAAGCCGTGCACGTGGTTATGTGGCAGATGGGAATTTGTTAATATCCGGTTGTAGAGAACTTGACACTCGACTTAATTAAAACGCATCAACCGTGTGTGTAGCCGTGATGGTCTCTTTTCGTTGGAGTCCGGGAAGTGAACACGACTTTTGGGTTATGTTTGATGTAAGTAGGAGTTCAGGATCACTTCTTGATCATTACTAGTTGACGACCGTTCCGTTGCTCCTCTTCTCGCTCTTATTTGCGTATGTTAGCCACCATATATGCTTAGTGCTTGCTGCAGCTCCACCTCACTACCTTCTCCTACCCATAAGCTTAATAGTCTTGATCTCGCGGGTGTGAGATTGCTGAGTCCTCGTGACTCACAGATACTTCCAAAACAGTTGCAGGTACCGACCATACGAGTGCAGGTGATGCAACCGAGCTCAAGTGGGAGTTCGACGAGGACCTTGGGCGTTACTATGCGTCGTTTCCTGATGATCAGTAGTGGAGGCCAGTTGGGACGATCGGGGGTCTAGCATTTGGGCTTGTCTTCTTTTATTTTGGATCCGTAGTCGGACCTATGTGTGTACTCTGATTGATGTATGATTTATTTATGTATTGTGTGAAGTGGCGATTGTAAGCCAAGTCTTTATCCCATTCTTTTTCATTACATGGGATTGTGTGAAGATGACCCTTCTTGCGACAAAACCACAATGCGGTTATGCCTCTAAGTCGTGCCTCGACACGTGGGAGATATAGCCGCACCGTGGGTGTTACAATTCGGCTTCATTGTTGGAGGAATCAAAGTGAATCTGGAGAACATAACTGAGTTTATCACCTTGCGGGGATACCAGGACTACACCAGCACCAGAACCATTCAGCATCTTGGACCCATCAAAGAACATAGTCCCATGTTTCGAGTGAATCTGAGTCGGTTGTTGCTGCTCGCTCCACTCGGCGAGGGAATCTACTATTGCTTGGGACTTGGTTGCCTTTTTTTCCTCAAACTTGATATCCAAAGGAAGGAGTTCAATCGCCCACTTCGCCACTCGACCAGTTGCGTCTCTGTTGTTCAGAATTTCTGACAATGGAGCATCACTGACGACTGAAATCGAGTGATCTGAAAAGTAATGTATAACTTTCTTTGTAGTCAAATAAATTCCATAAACAAGCTTCTGATAATGTGGATATCTTTGCTTGGATGGAGTTAAGACTTCGGAAATATAGTACACTGGGACTGAACTTTGTAGGCTTTGCCTTCTTCTTCCCGCTCGACTGTGAGCACTGTACTGATAACTTATTCAGTGGCTGCAATATAAAGCAGTAAAGGCTCTTTGCTGATTTGGGCAGCAAGCACCCGCTGGGTGGAAAGCAGGGCTTTGAGCTCTGCAAACGCTGCGTCAGCTTCAGGACTCCACTCGAAGTTGTCAGATTTCTTCATCAGTCAGTAAAGAGGCTATGCCTTTTCACCGAGACGAGGAATGAATCGGCTCAATGCAGCCAAGCAACCAGTAAGCTTCTGAACATCATGCACATGCACGGGGCGTTTCATTTGGAGGATGGCACCAACTTTTTCTGGGTTTGCATCGACACCTCGCTCGGAAATGAGGAAACCAACTAACTTTCCACCTAGGACTCCGAATGTGCACTTCGACGGGTTAAGCTTGATATCATATCTTCTCAAATTGGCAAAGGTTTCAGCAAGGTCAGTCAGTAGGTCGGAACCTTTACGTGACTTGACATGATGTCATCCATGTATGCTTCCACATTTCGACTGATTTGAGTGAGCAGGCACTTCTGAATCATGCACATGAATGTGGCACCAGCATTCTTGAGACCAAAGGGCATGGTAACATAGCAAAAGCACCCGAACAGGGTGATAAAAGCTGTTTTTATTTCATCGGGTCCATACAGTCGGATCTGATGATACCCGGAATAAGCGTCCAAAAAGGACAAACGCTCGCATCCCGCAGTCGAGTCGACAATTTAGTCAATGCAGGGCAGAGGAAAATGATCTTTCGGGCAGGCCCGATCGATATGCTTGAAGTCAATGCACATGCGAAGTGAATCGTCTTTCTTGGGGACCATGACAACATTGGCGAGCCACTCGGAACTCAGCTGCTAGAAGTCGAGCCACCTCTTCACCAATTGCCTTTCTCTTCTCCATGACGGACTGTCAGAGATGCTCTTTGACAGGTTTTACTTTCGGGTCGACTCGCAAACGATGCTTAGCTAGTTCCCTGGGTACACCCGGCATGTCAGAAGGCTTCCATGCAAAGATGTCCCAGTTCTGACGGAGGAACTGGATGAGCGCTTGTCACATCCATAGTTCTAGTTTGCTCTAGGCTAGCTAGTCATGTTTGCATCATGTTCAAATTTATTGAAAGTTGAAATGGGGATGACAGAACCCCCAGCACCCCCTGAAACCAACTAGGGTTTACCAAAATTGGTTTCAATGAACCCAAAATGCCCTTCATAAAATGTTCATCATTTCTGGATTGGGCTAAAACCCCTGGCAAAAATGGTGCACACTTTTTCTAGGACATTCTGGATTTTTGAATTAAATCATAAGTATTTGAATTTGGAGATTTAAATTCTATAAAATATTTAAACTGTCCAAATAATCTTGAAAGCATTTGAGGGCTGTTGGAAATAATTCAAAAGGCGCCCACAAATATTTTCAGGAGTTTTGGAAGTGATTTAGTATTTTTACTAAATCAAAACATAATAGCAAAAATAGAAAACAGAAACAATTAAAGAAAAGAGAGAGAAAGGAGTCTTACCTGGCGCTTACCTGGCCTGGCCCAGCACGGCCCAGCCCACTGGCCTGGTGCCAGTCATCGCCTACCTCTGCCAGTAGGCAGAGGAGGGACACCGCGATGCCGCCGCACGCGCCACAGCGTCACCTGCTTGCCGCCCGCGCCTCTGGAGGATCTGGACGACGCCCACGTCGCCCGCTCGACCCCCTCGCTCTCTCCCTGGACCCCCTCGCCCTCCTCTGCTCCCTCTCACACGCACTCACCCGAGCACAGCCGCAGCTGCCGCTCGCCGTAGCCATGGCCACCGGCCACCCCTCGCCCTGCCGATGAGTCCACGAGCTCCGCCTCGACACCTTGAAGCTCCCCCTCAACGCGAGCATCGCCGGACGCCATGTCGCCTCGCCATCGACCCGTCGTCTCCGCGCACGGCCGTGCATCGCCGCCGTCAAATCCGTCACCTCCGTGCCTTCCCGAGCTCGGCGAGAAGCTCTTCGTGACCGCGGTGAGCCCCCGGTCATTTCCCCCCTAACCATGCCCCCGTTCGGTCGCCGTAGCCGTCGCCCCCTTGCTTACCATAGCCATCGCCGCACGGGCTCGTCGCCGGCGAAGCCCCGGAGACCAAATGGCCCCGCGCGTGCGTCCGTTGCACTCGCAACGCCCCGTGGAGCAACACTAGCGCGACAGCCAGCTCGTTTGCATGCCGCAGCGCTAACCCCGCATGTTCCCGAACTCCGTCCGCCGCCGCGAGCTCGTCTCCGGCGAGTACAGTGCACCCCAGTCGCTGCTGCCTACTCCGTTGGATGCGGACGAGCATGGGCTTCGTCCTGGTGGTCGCACCGCACCTAACCGCAGCCCCCTAGCGCCGCCTAGCTGCAGCTCCGCCGTGCGGAATGGTCGCCGCCGGCCAGAGTCCGGCGATGATGACGTGGCTCCGTCATTAGAGGCTAATCCCTTAACCAGCCACCTCACAGCCACTGACAGTGGGCCCCACCACAGGGTCAAACCCAATCAGCGCTGGTTTTGACCGGGATTAGTCCCCGTGTCACTGACGTGTGGTCTCCACACGTCAGGTTTGACCTGGACGAC
Source organism: Aegilops tauschii subsp. strangulata (assembly GCF_002575655.3). NCBI lineage: Eukaryota > Viridiplantae > Streptophyta > Magnoliopsida > Poales > Poaceae > Aegilops > Aegilops tauschii. The sequence goes on from NC_053036.3 coordinate 218,601,279, forward strand.
CCCGCTGACCAGCTGACGTCATCCTGACGTAGTGCTGACGCAGCAATCTAATTACTGGAATTATTCTTATAAAGGAAATTCCAGAAAATAGTGCAAACTTCTAAAATTCATAGAAATTCAACCGTAGCTCCAAATCAAATAATTTATATATGAAAAATTATCAGAAAAATACAATCTATACATTTATGCTACTTTCATGCATGAAAAACCAACTTATACCTGCTGTATAAGTGAAAACATTCAAATGGCATTTTAAATGCTCAAACTAGAGTTTGCATTTGAACCTTTGGTTCAAATGGACTCCCTTGCACTTGTTGCTAGCTGCATTAGCTCAATTCACAGCATATTGCCATGTCACATTCATGCATCATATAGTTGCATTGCATTGATTGGTTTTCCTTTCTGTTGCCGGTGTTTGTCCCCCCTCAGTAGACGATGTTCCGACGTTGTGATCGTTGACACTAATGAAGACTCAATGCTATCTTCAGAAGTGCCAGGCAAGCAAAACCCCCTTGCTCATTCCGATACAATCCCACTCTCTCGCTCCTGCTCTCTCTTACTGCATTAGGACAACAACGATTCATCTGTTACTTGCTGCGGTAGCTGAACCCCTTTATCCTTTGCATGACCTGTCATTGCCACAGTAAATAGATGAAACCCACTAGCATGAGTAGGAGTTGTCTGAGCCCTGATGTGCCTACTCATTCATGCTTGTTTGGCATGCCTTCTATTGCTTAGAGTTGTGTCAGGTCTGGTTCATCGGGAATGAATTGGAAAGTGGTGAACATGTCCTACTGTGTGAGAGCTAAGTGTGTGAACACGATTTGGTAAAGGTAGCGGTGAGAGGCCATGTAGGAGTACATGGTGGGTTGTCTCATTGAAGCCGTCCTCAGGAACTGAGTTCTGTGTTTGTGATCCTTGAACAGTTACTACCACGCATTGGAATGCTTAAGTGCCCCTCTCGACTTATTAATCAACCTGATCTCTGTCCAGGAGTTGCAACTAGTTTCTGGTGTTTGTAGGTAGTGTTAGTAGTCTACCAAGTGGCACCCGGTACAGGTGGGCTTGGGACAGACTAGGCACCGTGGCACGGTGTACCAAGCGTAGATCCATCCGTCGAGGTGGGCTTGGGAACCCTGTTCACATCGTTTGGGGCCGTGAGCGACACCCCGGCCGGATCTCCTTGCGGATGGAACCCGAATAGGCGATAAACCTGGACTAGAGAATCGTGTGGTTAGTCAGGTCGTGGCCGACTCCCTTGCCAGGCTTCCGCTTGAAGGTTGCCGAGGTACACGACGTGTACATGGTGGTAAGTGGCGAGAGCGTGTGTGACGAAGTACACCCCTGCAGGGTTAATATGATCTATTCGAATAGCCGTGTCCGCGGTAATGGACTTCTGGGTTGCCTGTACAGTTCATAGACAAGTGAAAGTGGATACTCTAAAATGCGCAAGATAAGAGTGAGTGTTATGGATGGCGTTCTCGTAGGAAGACGGGAGCGGATCCATAGTGGTGTATTGATATGGTGATTATGTGGACTCGTGTGCGCCACCTCAAAAGAGTTACTTGCAGTCGTAGTTCAGGATAGCCACCGAGTCAAAGCTGGCTTGCTGCAGTTAAACTCCACCACCCTTTTTGTTGATACCGATGCATATGTAGATAGTTCTGATGTAAGTCTTGCGGGGTACATTTGTACTCACGTTTGCTTATTTTATGTTTTGCAGAGAGACGTCAGTCTCGCTAGTAGTCCCGTGTGGACTTCGACGTTTAGCTTGATACCTCAGCTACGATCTTGTGCCCTCGGCAGGATCTGGTAGATAGTCAGGCTTCTCAGCCTTTTCATTTGTAGATGTCTGTACTCAGACATGTTAAGCTTCCGCATGTGCTTTGACTTGTATGCTCTGAATGTTGGGTCATGAGACCCTTGTTTGTAATATCTGGCTCTTCGGAGCCTAATGAATAAATACTCTGAGTCGTAGAGTCTTGTTGTGATGCCATGTTGTATTTGCACATATCGAGCATAATGTGTGTATGATTGAAATGCTTGGTATGTGAGGGATCCGACAATCTAGTTGTCTATCCTTAGCAGCCTCTCTTATGGGGAAATGTAGTCTAGTGCCTCCTTGAGCCATAGTAGTCCGCTACAGCCCGGTTCACCGGAGTCCTGCTAGCCCAGCACTACTGCTCTAGACACTTGACTGGCCGGCATGTGTTTCATATCGTTCCTGTGTCTGTCCCTTCGGGGAAATGTCACGCGGTGACATCCGGAGTCCTGCCTAGCCTGCTACAACCCGGGTTCCCGGAGTCCTGTTAGCCCAGTGCTACAGCCCGGATTCGCACGCTGCTGACCGACACGTTCGATGTTGATTCATGTATGCCTGTCCCCATACGTTAGTGCCGCTTTGGGTTCACGACTAGCCATGTCGGCCCGGGTTCTCTGTCATATGGATGCTAGCGACATTGTCATATACGTGAGCCAAAAGGCGCAAACGGTCCCGGGCCATGGTAAGGCGACACCCGTGGGAGTACCGTGCGTGAGGCCGCAAAGTGATATGAGGTGTTACAGGCTAGATCGGTGTGACTTGGAATCGGGGTCCCGACAGCGCTACTTCGTATTTGCTGTCGAGTGATGTTGAAATGTGAGTCAGAGCAGCATTGGGATCGGTCGGGTGAATGTGAACTTGCTTTGTTTCACCAGACGACTGAAATGCAGATTCTGAAGCACGCTTCTTGGCACGTAACAAATCACTCGGATCTACGTTCTTCTGGTATTCTTACATTTCCACTGCTACCATCTGTTCATCGGCAATCTTTGAGCCCTTCTGGAGGCACTCTTCCTCTCTCTGCTGATTACCAGTGATTGTGATCACGCCCCTGGGACCAGGCATCTTCAGCTTGAGGTACACGTAACACGGTCGAGCCATGAAACAGGCATACGCAGGTCTACCCAGAATAGCACGATAAGCACTGTGAAAATCCACAACTTCAAATGTCAACTTTTCTTTGTGGTAATTCTTTGAATCACCGAAAACCACGTCAAGAGTAATCTGGCCGAGTGAATCGGCTTTCTTCCCAGGGATGACACCATGGAATCACATATTGCTTTCACTGAGGTTGGACATCGGAATGCCCATCTCTCGGAGAGTCTCAGCATACAAAATGTTCAGGCCACTGCCACCATCTGTCGGCGTCCTGGGAACGGGCGTCCCCAGACTTGCCTGCCTGCGGCCCACGGCGTGGCTTTGCCAGCGGCCCTGTACGGCCCATCTTCATCAGCAAACACTCAAGACCCTTGCGAGGGGCCAAGCCTCGCGAGGCGGACGACACAATACCTCCTCGAGGGCTGCCTCACCAAGCTGGCTCGCGAGGGGTGGAGAGATCAAGGCAAGGGAACGTCACGAGGTTCCTACGATGTCCGCCATGACGACCAAGGCCAGGAGGGCGCCAGCGCGCGCAGTGTCCTCGTTTCCTCTGGGGTGCTAAAGGGGCAAGCATAGGCGAGGAGTCCCGAGGCATCAGGCAAAGGTTTCCATATCGGTGCAAAAAACCAAGACCAGCAGGACGGCAGATGGAGGTCACCATGGAGCCCAAGACAGAGTCACCACCAGAGCCTTTGGCAGGCGAAGACCACCTTTAGTCAGGATAGCTTGTACTAGTTGACTCCCTTCGAATTTGGCCGTTGTTGGCTCCCTTCCCGCTCAATATTTGGGGAGAGGACCAGAGCCTCTATAAGTAGGACTAGCCACCACATTAGGAAACAACTCATCTCGAACTGAAACAGCTCATCTCAGACTAGATCATCTTCACCCACACAAGTTCACCAAGCACAAGAACACCTCACCTCAGGAGGCTGTTCTTCCCTTGTACTGTTAATCCTCAGCCCAAGAGGCAATCCACCACACCACACTGGAGTATGGTATTACACCACAACGGTGGCCCGAACCAGTATAAATCGCGTGTCTCTTGTGTTGCGGGTTTTGTCGGATCTGGGGTTCCAGCAAAACCCTTAAGGTTCGAACTCTGGGGTGCGCGTGAAGTTCTTTCCCTCCTACCGATCTACGCCCTAGCTCGCTAAGATCTTGTGGACGAACTCGACGAACTAGCAACACAAAGACACAAGATTTATACTGGTTCGGGCCACCGTTGTGGTGTAATACCCTACTCTAGTGTGTGGTGGTGGATTGCCTCTTGGGCTGATGATGAACAGTACAAGGGGAAGAACAGCCTCCTGAGGTTGAGGTGTTCTAGTGTTCGGTGGCCTTGTGTGGGTGAGATGCCTCTCAATCAGCTATCAGATGAGACCCCCCTCCTCTGGTGGCTAGTCCTATTTATAGAGGCCCTGGTCCTCAACCCAAATATTGAGTGGGAAGGGAGCCAACAACGGCGACCAATTTGAAAGGGGACAGCTAGTACAAGCTATCCTGACAAAAGCGGTCTACGCTTGCGAAAGGGCTCTGGTGATGACGCCGTCTTGGGCTCCACGGTGACCTCCATCCTGCGGGCCTGCTGGTCTTCGTCTCGTTGCACTGATATGGAAACCTTTGCCTGATGCCTCGGTACTCCGCGCCTGCGCTTGCCTCCTTAGCACCAAAGAGGAAACAAGGACGCTGCGCGCGCTGGCGCCCGCCTGGTGTCGATCGTCATGGCTCACGTCACGAGAGCCTCGCGAGGTTTGCCCCGCCTTCATATCTCCGCTCCTCGCGAGGCAGCGTGGTGAGGCCGCTCCTGAGGCGGTCTTGCGTCGTCCGACTCGCGAGGCTTGGCCCCTCACAAGGGTCTTGAATGCTTTGTCGATGAAGATGGGTCGTACAGGCCTGCTAGCATAGCCACACCGTGGGCCGCAGGCAGGAAAGTCTGGGGACCCCCGTTCCCAGAACGCCGACAGTAGCCCCCGGGCCCAAGGTGCGCTCGGGCTTGGCTTCGAGACGAAGCCAAAGGTCAAGTACGGAGCGTTGTGGGCCCCAAAAGCCTGCGGCCTTGGTTGACGCGTGGCGGTTGATTGGACGTGGGCATCTCCACTTCCCCACGCTGCCTCGGCAACTGCTCGACTTGACAAAAGGCTGGCGCAGGCAGCGCTTGCCTTCACTGTTCCCCTTTGCCTAGCCTCAGATCCCCTTTCTCGCTCATTGCTGCCGATACCTCCAGATCTGCTCCGATTTCACTCCGCATTTGCGACCCATGGCCCCACGCAAGGTCAGGTCCTCCTCAGCGCCGGCTTGGTACGAGCCAGCTCTTGAAGCACCCACCGCCACCGAAAAGAGCCTCGCCTCCGCGTGCCTGCTGACGGCGGGGGAGAGCAATGAATGGGGGAAGACGAAGCTCCGGCTTGCCTCCGACGTGCCGGAGTCTGAGGGAAGCACCTTCTTCCCCTTCTTCTCGAGCAGCATCGCCGCCGGGTTGGTTCCCCCTTTCTCCGATTTCTTTTATGAGGTCCTCGACCACTACGGGCTGCAGGCGTTGCACCTCCATCCCAACTCTATCCTCCTCCTGTCCATCTTCGCCTACTATTGCGAGGAGTACCTGGGCGTGATGCCATCTGTGGGGCTTCTACGCCACTTCTTCTTCCTTCGCGTCAGCGATGGACACGTCTCCGGGTGCGCCAATTTCGTCGCATTCGGCAAGGCCAACTCAATCCCGAGCACCGTGAAGAGAGCCAACAACATTCGGGCCAAATGGGTCATGATGGACGCTAAGTGCGCCCACCCGCGCCTGGCATTGCCGACGAAGGCGCCCCAGTCTGACAAGGGGTGGCCCCGTGCGGATCTTACTGACGAGCGGGCGTCGTCGGTGCTGGAGCAGATGCAGACCGACCTGAAGCCGGGCAACGTGAAGGCGGTGAAGGTTACAGGGGCCATGCTCCTAAGGGAATTCTTGATGTTGCGCGTCGCCCCGCTCCAGGCGCGAGCGCGCCCCTTGTGGAAGCTTGGAGATGGAGAAGACAAGACCCGCCTGAGGACGGGGGCCCTGCCTGACGACGAACTGGCTGCTGTCCTGCGCCTCCTGGTTGGGGATAACCAGGAGTATCCGCAGAGCGCCTTCACTCCTTTGTTCCTTCGCAAGGACTGGGAGCCGCTCGTGGTCTCCAGGCTGACCTTCGACGCGTGCGGGCTGGTGCCGCCTGCACTCTCCGGAGCCCCGGCGGCGCCGGAGCCGGTGAAGCTGTCTTCTGACGAGTCCCGCAGGGGAAAAGAAGAGGAGGGGAACTCGGAAGCGACCCTCGAAGAAATGGGGGAAAACTTCCCCTTGAGCAAAGCCGAAATCCTCCGCGCCCTTCCTGACGATGCCGAGGTTGATGCCCGCCAGGAGGAGGGAGAATTGCCCGTCATTCCGACAAAGAGCAGTTCGTCGTTGGTTCCTCTAGGTGCTGCCCCCGTCTTGGTGCCTCCCGGGGCCGGCTCCAGCCCTTCTCCTGCGCCGCCTTCTGCCGCCGGAGCCCGCGTGCCCACTTCTCAGGCCCCGACGCCTTCAGGCTTCAAGCTCCCCAAGCAGAAGGTGGAATACGTCGCGGTGGATCGGTAAGTGCCTTGAGCTTCGTCTTGTCCCTGCTTGTACTTGTTATTTCCTGACGTTCACCCTTGGTTGATCAGGCCGACACCTTCAGCGAAGAAAAGGAAGGAGGATGCGGCTGCCGCGCCTCCCTCCGCAGAGAAAGGAGGCAGCAGTACTCGCACTTCCCCAACTCGGTCGCCCTCATGAGGCCATGAAGAGCATCACCGTGAGGAGTCAGCCCCCATGGCCCCACTGGCCCCAGAGGTACCGGCGTCTGGCTCGGGCTGATGAGGTTTTGACTGCTCCGGAACCCGCAGCCTCCCAGGCCCTGGTGACGATGTTGCCTCCTTCCACTGCGGCACCTCCACTCCCAGGTAGTTCTGCTTCTACTGCTGTCCTGGAGCGTGCTCTTTTGGAGATGACCCAGCTGCAGGCAGTTCTCCTGAGTGCGGACCCGCGCCTGGTGGCCGGGCGCCTGGAGCTGACCTCTGCCTAGCTTCACTCCGACTCGGCAGTCCGCGCGATGCTGAGTCAGGCTGTGGCGTCTTCTGAGAAGGAGAAGCAGAGCGCCGCCAATGCTACAGCCGATCGAGAGGCGGCACTGAAAGACGCCAAGGCCGCCCGCGATCGCTGTCGAGAGCTGGAGGACGAGCTGAAGAGCCTGCGCGACAAGCACGCCGAAGAAGCACGCGGCTGCCAGGCAAAGGAGGAGGAGATGAGGGCCCAGGAGGACGCCGCCAAGAACCGTGACGCTGAGCTGGGGGAGTTGGAGAAGACACAAGCTGCCGAGCGCAGCCGATTGGAAGAACTGGAGCGGAAGGTGAAGGCGAGGGAGGCCGATATTGACGCCAAGGCGTGGGTCCTAGCCGAAGACCGTGTGGCCTTTGCTGATCTCGAGAAGAGGTCTTGTGCGGCACTGAAGACGCTCTACGAGCACGGCTTGGAGAGGCCGCTGACCACCGATGAGGACGGCCCCGCCCTGGTGCTTCCTCTCTTGGTGAAGGCGCTTGAGGAAGTCGTGGATGGTATCGGTCCCATGGTAGAGGCGGAAGCTCGCGTCCTGTCTTCAGCTGCATTGACTCGTGTCTTCAGCCATCTGCACCTTCGCGACCCCAGCGCTTGGCTTGACGAGCTGCTGGAGCCTATGGCTGATGATCACTGCGTAGCCGCTGCCGCAGCTGTGCAAGGTCCAGTGGAGGCCCTGCTAAAGAAGTTCCGCGGCTTTGCCTCCGCACCCTTGTCCGGCAATGCCGCCGATCCTGTGGCTCATGGTGCAGGTGAAGGAGACGTTACCCGTGGCGGTGTCCAGGGGTGACCTGCGGCTGCTCTCCTGTTTCGTTCCTGTAATATGCATCAGGCCTCGTGGAGGCGTTAAACTTTTCATTTGACATTGTGAGGACAATATGTTTTGTAATATTTGCTTCGAGATTTTGCGATTTCCTTCCTATTTGCCTTGTGTTCTGCGTCGGCAGAGCCCGGCCCTGCGCATACCTCAACCGCCATTGGGCCGACCGAAGACCAGGACGGACCAAGGAGTGAGGGGCTACGTGACCAGTTAGGCTCTTGAGTCTCGATGCTAAGGAGTCCCCCTCGACGCACAAACAGCTTATAGGGAGAGTACGCGAGGATAGATTAATGTTCTACGTCGGCAGAGACCGGCCCCGCGCATACCTCAACCACCATTGGGCCGACCGGAGACCAGGACAGACCAAGGAGTGAGGGGCTACGTGACCAGTTAGGCTCCTGAGTCGCAATGCTCAGGAGTCCCCCTTGACGTGCAAACAATCTCCATACCTACCCTCGCCGAGGCCTCGGGAGGGGCATGCGACGGCTAGGTCCGGGAGACCTGGTTGGGTGGCGTGCACTTGGGCGTGACCCGATCGCAGCCCCCAGGTCCGGGAGACCTGGTTGGGTGGCGTACGCTTGGGCGTGACCCGAGCGTAGCCCCCGTGCCCAGCCCCCTCGCATGGCTCTCCTGAGGGGAGGCGTTGCAGCGAGGCCGGACGCTGAGCTCTGGGGCTCCCTGAGGTTGGTTCGGCCGTGAGGCCGCCCTCAGTTGTTTATCACCAGCGCGGAGCATAGTGCTTCTGCTTGTGCATGGGCATAGCCGCTCCTCGGCAGTGTCGACGGCCAGCGCGGAGCATGGTGCTTCCACTTGTGCGTGGGAGGGGGGCCCCCTCCGGGTGGAGCCCCCGGGGCGTGTACAACCCCGCCCTGACACGTGGCTTGCACGGCAGGGCTGCAAGGTGTATCTGGGCACTCATGAGCCAGCGCGGGACTCAGGAGGCCCTACGTCAAGGCGGGTTGTGCCTGGTCTTGGGTCTTTAACAGTTGCGTGTTCCTGCGAGACGGTTAGGTGCAAGCGATCTACGTCCTCAGGTCCCGACCCTCAAGCGAGCTCAGCCGCCGCTGGTATGCCAGGTCGCGATGCCGTGGTCAAGGCCAGGGGGTGAGGGCTGGAGAGCCAGTAAGAGCTCCTGAGTCGCGATGCTCAGGAGCCCACCTTTTAACGTCCAAGCGGATTGCATGATGAAGGGACGTACCCGTGGCGGGTGGCAATCGAGCAGGTGATAATCATAGGCAGATTATGCATGGAAGGCAAATCAGCTTGGGTAAATGCAGAAAGATACATGGCACTGGGTCAGGCCCGAGCGGCTTGGGGATGATGCAGCTCGAGGGGCTCCCCCAACAGGGTAAACTAAAGACATAAGCAAAAGGGATACATGCCACAGGGACAAACCCACGCGGCCTGGGAATAATGCAGCCCGAGGAGCGCTCCCAGCTAAACGAACTTGGAAAATGTCACCTGGTTCTGTAGACGAAGGAGAGTTGGTGCAGCTGAAGGCGTGCCGCGAAGGGGTAGCTCCTCACGAGCCACCAGGGCCCTGAGCCTGGGGAGGCTCTAGGGGCTCAGGTGGTTCCCTGAGGACCGTTTCCATGTCTGCCAGGACGGCGTGGTGCCTGGCCTCCTGAACTGCCAGAACGCGCCGCAGGTTGCGCTGATAGGCTGACGACACGCTCGGCAGGCCAAATGGCATGCAAATGTAGCTGTGTGGTGGACCCCCCGCAATGGCCCACGCGCGAAGGCCAGAAAAGCTCCTGAGATGTGGCCCTGTTGAGCCCTAGAACATCTATGCAGACGCGCAGCACGGCATCTCGCCTGGATGGGGAGCTGCGCCTCGTGAGCGGCGGTCGCTGCGCATGGCCCTTGCGTCTTGCAGTTCCTGAGTGGTCTTCGTGATGAACTCCTGTGTGGTGGGCACTCCTTGCCATGTATTCTCCTGAGGGAAACATGTCGCAAAGCACGCATCCAAGTGGTGCCTGAGCACCTCCCTCGTGATGTTGGCAAGGTCTGAGGCCCTCCAGAAAAGAGCCCCCGAGCCCTGCCTGAGGAGGGCGCTGGTCGCGCCTTCCTATGCGATGGAGGGAGGCACCCCTGGAGCGGGCGCTGATCCTGACGGGGCTCCAGCCGCGACGCCACCCTCCTGAGGTCCAGCACGGTGCAACTTCTTCTTCTTCTTGGGGATGGCCTCGGGAGGATCCTCGCTCTTGCTGTCGGGGTCGTCGATTGCGGCAGCTTGAAAGGCGTGCTCGAGGGAGCACACTGCATCTCTTTCTTCGCACGGGACCGTGATGATTCCGCCGCTTCCTGGCATCTTGAGGACATTGTAACTGTGGTGCATCACCGCCGTGAACTTGGCCAGGGCTGGATACCCGAGGATGGCGTTGTATGGCAGACGGATGTGCGCGACGTCGAAGTCGATGAGCTCGGTGCGGTAGTTCTTGCGTTCTCCGAAGGTAACAGGGAGGCGGACCTGCCCTATCGCTGTGGTGGAACCGTCGGTCACTCCTGAGAAAGGCTTGGTAGGCTGAAGCTGCTCATATGGCACTTGAAGTTGTCGAATGTGTCGACGGACAAGACGTTGAGCCCTACACCACCGTCAATGAGGGTCTTGGTAACTTGCACGTTGCTGATGACTGGTGAACAAAGCATCGGGATGGCGACAGCGGTGGCTGCGCACTTGAGCTGATCTGCCGAGTTGAAGGTGATGGCGCACTGGGACCACCTGAGCGGGCGCGTGGCCTCGAGCTTGGGGAGGACTGCATTTGCCTCACGAGCAAACTGTTTGAAGATACGCTGCGAGGCTGGGGCCTAGGCGCCGCCCAAGATGCAGGCGATTGTACGTGGCTCCTGGAAGCCCCCAACCCCCTTGTCTTGATGGTGAAAGTCATTCCTTCTTGGTGGTGGCGGCAGCGGGGGAAGACCGGCGTTGCCCTGAGGACGATCCTCAAGAGGCTGGTCCCTCCAGGCGCCCTCGCAAGGATGATCTTGCCAGCGGTCCTCACGAAGCCTGTCGCGCCATTCCTGGCACGGGCCACGGTCGTCCCAGCGTCCGCCTCCACGTCCTCCTCCTCGGCCGTAGCCCCAGTCGCTGCGCTCGGGGCATCGACCGAAGCGTCCCTCGCGAATGGCTCTGAGTTCTTGACAGTCGCTGGTGTTGTGGGTGTTCAGGTTGTGGAAGGCGCAGAATGGTCGCCTGCCCTTGGATGACTCGGGCTGGTCCCTACCTCGCTTGGTGTCCAGCTCCGCTACGAGCACGGCTGCTTCCTTGCGCTTCACGTCCTTGGCCTTGGCCTTCTTCTCCTCCGCGCCCGCAGCTGGCAGCTCGAGGAGGGAGAGGCGCCCCTCATCAGCCCTTGCGCACTTGGTCGCTAGGTTGAACATCTCCTGAGATGTGCACAGCTCCTCGTGGATAGCGAGCTCCTCCTTCATCTTGATGTCGCGGACGCCGTCAGAGAACGCGGAGATGATGGCCTCGTCCGTGACCTTGGGGATCTTGAGGCGAGTGTTGTTGAAGCTGGATGTACTTCAGGAGGGTCTTCCCTGGTTGTTGCATGATGCGGCGCAGGTCACCTGCGGCCGGCGAGCGATCGCGAGTGCCCTGGAAGTTGGCGACGAAGCAGTCGCGGGCGCCGTCTTTGAGCGCCATTGGGAACCAGTTCGCCATGACTTTCTCATCGCCGTTGGCCACCTCGATGCTCAGCTCGTAGAGCTACAAGAACTCTACGGGGTCGAGGGTGCCATCGTAGCAAGGAGGCAGATTCGGCTTGAACTTGCCTGGTCAGGCGACGCTACGCAGCTCGGGGGTGAAGGCGCGGCAGCCGGCCATGGTTTTCGGGTCCCGTCTCGGAGGTGGAGCTTGGTCTTGATGAGGCCCGCGTGCCGCTACCGCAGGCAGCGCGCGGTCTTGGCGAGGCGGCGCGGGGAGCGCAGGTGCAGCTTCTCGTGGCCGAGGAATTTCTTGGCAGCTTCTGTCTTCGCGCGCGGGCACCGGGCATGGTGGGTCACGCCGTGGGGCCTCGCGCCTTGGTGCCAAGGCACCGTCTTGAGGCAGAGGTGGTGGAGGCGCTCCATGAGCCACGTCGCCCGTGGCCGGCGGAGGGCGTGGCAGAGAGAGGGACGACGTCGGGGAGCCCCCTGCGGCACGGACGAGCTTGGCGACGCGGTCGAGCCAGTCCTTGTAGAGGTCGTCGACCGGGAGGTAGCGCAGGAGCTCGTTCGCCATGAGGAGCGTGGCCTACGCGTCCATGGGAGCGCGGCGTGCGTGGGACAAGGAACTGGCCGGTGTCAGCGATGGAGTGGCGTTGCGGCCGTCCTGCCGCACCGACGGGTGCAGCGAGGACGCTTGCTGCTCGTTCCCCACCGGGCCGGTGGCGGCGTTGGCGGCGGGCGACGGGGAACGACGAGGTGGCCCGCCGACGGGAGTTGTCTGAGCAACACGGGCGGTGATGGCAGCCCGGCGCTCAGCTCTAGCGCGGCGAGCGTCCTCCATGGAGACGACGGAGCGATAGAGCGCCGATCGACGGAAGGGAAGCTACGGTACACCCCTACCTGGCGCGTCAAATGTCAAATCTAGGGTTCCGGAAAAACCCTTAAGGTTTGAACTCTGGGGAGCGCGCGAAGTTCTTTCCCTCCTACCGATCTACGGCCTAGCTCGCTAAGATCTTGGGGACGAACTCGACGAACTAGCAACACAAAGACACAAGATTTATACTGGTTCGGGCCACCGTTGTGGTGTAATACCCTACTCCAGTGTGTGGTGGTAAATTGCCTCTTGGGCTGATGACGAACAGTACAAGGGGAAGAACAGCCTCCTGAGGTTGAGGTGTTCTTGTGTTCGGTGGCCTTGTGTGGGTGAGATGCCTCTCAATCAGCTATCAGATGAGATCCCCCTCCTCTGGTGGCTAGTCCTATTTATAGAGGCCCTGGTCCTCTTCCCAAATATTGAGCGGGAAGGGAGCCAACAACGGCGGCCAATTTGAAAGGGGACAACTAGTACAAGCTATCCTGACAAAAGCGGTCTTCGCCTGCGAAAGGGCTCTGGTGATGACGCCGTCTTGGGCTCCATGGTGACCTCCGTCCTGCGGGCCTGCTGGTCTTCGTCTCGTTGCACTGATATGGAAACCTTTGCCTGATGCCTCGGTACTCCGCGCCTGCACTTGCCTCCTTAGCACTAAAGAGGAAACAAGGATGCTGCGCCCGCTGGCGCCCGCTTGGTGTCAAACGTCATGGCTCACGTCACGAGAGCCTCGCGAGGTTTGCCCCGCCTCAATATCTCCGCTCCTCGCGAGGCAGCCTGGTGAGGCCGCTCCTGAGGAGGTCTTGCGTCGTCCACCTCGCGAGGCTTGGCCCCTCACGAGGGTCTTGAATGCTTTGTTGATAAAGATGGGCCGTACAGGCCCGCTAGCATAGCCACGCCATGGGTCGCACGCAGGCAAGTCTGGGGGCCCCCATTCCCAGAACGCCGACAGGTTTGTCGAGCTAGGCTTTGAGATCGCGTTGAGGCTAAGGGCAGGATTAGGTAGGGGGAGATCTTCATGCGCACCCTAGTGTTCAAACCTCAGGGGTTTTGCCGGAACCCGAAATCCGACATTGGCGCGCCTGGTAGGGATGCGCCGAAGCTTTCCTTCCGTCGATCCGCGTCCCGTCGCTTCGTCGTCTCCATGGCGGACGCTCGTCGATCCCGCGCTGAGTGTCGGGCCGCCCGCGTCGCTCAGACCGATCCTGTCGGCGGTCCTCCCCGTCGTTCTCCGTCACCTGGTGCCAACGCCGCCACTGGCCCGGCGGGAAACGAGTAGCAAGCATCCTTGCTGCACCCCTCGATGCGGCGGGACGGCCGCATCACCACTCCGTCGCTGACTCCGGCCGGCTCCTCGTCTCACGCTCGTCGCGCTCCCACGGACACGCAGGCCGCGCTGCTCATGGCACGCGAGCTCCTTTGTTAACGCCCCGTCGACGACCTCTACGAGGACTGGCTGGACCGCATCGCCGAGCTCATCAGCACCGCAGGGGGCTCCCCTGCGCCATCTCTCTTGCTGCCTCGCCCTCCGCCAACTGCGGGCGACGTGGCACACGGGGTGCCTCCACCGCCTCTGCATCAAGACGGCGTCCTGGCGCAAAGGTGTGCGGCCCCCCGGCGTGACCCACCGCGTCAGGCGCCTGCGCGAGAAGAAGGAAGCTACCAAGAAGTTCCTCGTGTGCAAGAGAATGCTCCAGCATTCCCGGCGCCACTACGACAAGACCGTGTTCCGCTTGCGGTGGCGGTGCATGGACATCAAGGGCAGGCTCCACATCAGCAAAGGGTCCCGGTGGCCACCGCAGGCTGCCGCGCCTTCACCCCTGAGCTACGTAGCGTCGCATGGCCGGGCAAGTTCAAGCCATACCTGCCTCCTCGCTATGACGGCACCCACGACCCCGCAGAGTTCCTGCAGTTCTACAAGCTGAGCATCGAGGCGGCCAACGGCGACGAATAAGTCATGGCGAACTGGTTCCCCATGGCTCTCAAGGATGGCGCTCGTTTGTGGCTCCTGAACCTGCCCCCGGGTTCGATCTCCTCCTGGAACGAGAGGCGCGACCACTTCTTCGCCAACTTCCAGGGCACTCGCGACCGCCCTCCGGCCGCGGGTGACCTCCGCCGCTTCAAGCAACAGCCAGGAGAGACCCTCCAGAAGTACATCCAGCGCTTCAACAACGTTCACCTCAAGATCCCAAAGGTGATGGACGAGGCCATCATCTCCGCGTTTTTCGATGGCGTCCGCGACATCAAGATGAAGGAGGATCTCGCCATCCATGAGGAGCTGTGCACGATCTTGGAGTTGTTCAACCTAGCGACCAAGTGTGCAAGAGCTAAGGAAGGGCACCTTTCCCTCCTCGAGCTCCCGGCTACCGACCCTGAGGAGAAGAAGGCCAAGGCCTAGGACGTGAAGCGCAAGGGAGCGGCCGTGCTTGCGGCAGAGCCAGAGACGAAGCGCGGTCGAGACATTCCTGAGTCGTCCAAGAGCAGCCGTCCGTTCTGCACCTTCCACAACGTCCACAGCCACAACACTAATGACTGTCAAGAGCTCAGGGCCATTCGGGACGGACGCCTTGGTCGACGCCCCGAGCGCAACGACCGGGGCTACGGCCGAGGAGGAGGACGTGGCGGAGGACGCTGGGATGATTGTGGCCCACGCCAGGAGTGGCGCGACCGGCCTTGCGAGGAACGCTGGCAGGACCAACCTTGCGAGGGCGCCTAGAGGGATCAGCCTCGCGAGGACCGTCCTCAGGGCAATGTTGGGATTCCTCCGCTGCTGCCACCACCAAGAAGGAACGACGACCACCATCAGGACGAGGGGGCTGGGGGCTTCCAAGAGCCACGTGCTATCGCCTGCATCTTGGGCGGAGCTCAAGCCCCAGCATCTCAGTGTATCTTCAAGTAGTTTGCTCGCGAGGTGAACGCAGTCCTCCCCAGGCTCGAGGCCACACGCCCGCTTAGGTCATCCAAGTGCGCCATCACCTTCAGTTTGGCAGATCAACTCAAGTGCGTGGCCACCGCTGGCGCCCTCCCGATGCTTTGCTCACCCGTCATCAGCAACGTTCAAGTCAGCAAGACCCTCATCGACGGCGGCGCAGGGCTTAATGTCCTGTCCGACGAGATGTTCGACAGCCTCCAAGTGCCATACGATCAGCTTCAGCCTACCAAGCCTTTCTCAGGAGTAACCGACGGCTCCACCACCCCGATAGGGCAGGTCCGCCTCCCTGTCACCTTCGGGCAGCGCGACAACTACCGCACCAAGCTAATCGACTTCGACGTCGCCCACATTCGTCTGTCGTACAATGCCATCCTTGGGCATCCGGCCCTGGCCATGTTCATGGCAGTGACACACCACGGCTACAACGTCCTCAAGATGCCAGGGAGCAGCGGAATCATCGCAGTCCCCTGCGAAGAAAGAGATGCGGTGTGCTCCCTCGAGCGCCCCTTCCAAGCGGCGTCAATCGAAGACCCCGACAGCAATTCAGCGCAGCACCCTCCTGAGGTTGCCCCAAGAAGAAGAAGCAGCTACTCCATGCAAGGCCTCAGGAGAGTGGCGCCTGAAGTGGAGCCGCGTCAGGATCGGCGCCCGCGCCCGGGGGCGCCTCCCTCCCTCGCATAGGAAGGCGCCCCGGCGCCCTCCTCGGGCAGGGCTCGGGGGCTCTCTTCTGGAGGGGCGCCGACCTTGCACGTGGAGGCGTGCTTCGCAGCACGGTTCCCTCAGGAGGACAACGGACGAGGAGCGCCCGGCACTCAGGAGTTCATTGCCAAGACCACTCAGGAACTGCAGGATGCGAGAGCCATGCGCGGCGACCACCGCTCACCTGGCGCGGCTCCCCATCCAGGCGACGATGGCGGGGTGCGCGTCTGCATCGACATCCCAGGGCTCAACAAGGCCGCATCTCCGGAGCTCTTCTGGCCTTCGCGCGTGGGACGTTGTCACGACCGGTTTTTCAATAAAATAATTATTGAGAGACCAATCCCTTTTACGGACCAGCGAGGAAGAATTCCTTCTCACTGGTAGACAATATCTTGGTCACAGAAGAAAAATACCAGGAGTACTAAATATAATACAAGGTTGAGCAGAGACTGCCCAACAATTTATTACATGCGCGCCGTTAAAACAAAACGGCGGATAGGGTGGCAACTACTAACTCACGATAATAACGGTGGTGGAAATATCACCGCGAAGCGAGTGATATGATTCCAGAAGACTACAGCTCTTCAACGTCGGAGTGAGGCTCGAGAAGACTTATTGTGGGTGGCGGAAGCGTATGCAATACAAGTGACCAATATCCGGGATCGCGCAGGACTGACTGGGACTCCTCTAGGCATCGGACGCGCTATCAAACTCTTCATCCAAGAGATCGCCTTCGTCAACATCTGGCCAAATCAACAAGCCAGGTGAGTACTATGAAAGTACTCGCAAGACAGTTCGGACATAAGATATAACAAATGTAAACATGAAGCATATGAACAAGTTAACTGGTGCGATTAGACATAACGGTAATAAATACTGGGTGCCAAGCGAGGGTCTGAATGATGCCTCGAGCGGAAACTGCAGAGTAGTAATACTGGTGCCAAATGAGTGTCTGAAAGACTCCTCGAGCGGAAAATGCGGAATATTAATGCGGGTGCCAAACGAGTGTCTGAAAGACTCCTCGAGCGGAAAATGCGGAACAATAATGCCACAGTCGGGCGTCGGGGCGACACCACATAAAGGGCTTATAACAGAAAATAATAGACAGTGCATGCCGCAGTCGGACGTTTGAGCGACATCACATAAAGGGCTTATATTTAAAGTAAGAAACAAGTACACGCCACAGTCGGACGTCTGCGCGACGTCACATAAAGGGCTTATATCACAACTCATTAATACAATAGTTTGGGAGCATAAATTATCACAGGCATGAGACAAATATAAAGTTAGTCCATCCACAGGAATAACAATAAATCTGGATTTACCACTTGAGCTTGTTCACCGGGGCAAGTTTTGTCACACAGATAGATATGGATATAATTCTTACATTGCTTGATCATGGGTACGATGATTTGGAAAGAATTGACTCTGCAGAGTTTGTACTTAACCACAGCCAACGGATTTAAGTAGTCACGGGGACTAGTTCCGTCTACGGTGTTTTGGAAGAAACACGTCTAACCAGTACACACCCAATTCAACCATCCGAAGCCAGGGATCACCCTCGGCAACTTTCAAGAAAAACCTTGAGACGGGGAGGCTACAACCTCGCGTAGCATGGGATCAAATTTCTATACGCGCGCTTTAAGGGGGTGCCCCCCTCTCGGTCCCAACCGGAAACACCCATGCCCCCTGACCGGATGACTGGCTTTAATCCTGGGCCAAGGTACCATCATCCCGGCCTCTCTGTTTGGTGTGTACACGGAAAGAGGTTACCAACTTACTAAACCACATCCTGGCAATGAGACATGTGGTAGCACGGAAAGGGGAAAGAACGGTAACGCGGCTCCAACCACGTTAATGTCGGAGAAAGTCGGATGTCGCAAGGCTGGCATGCTACAACAGTACCACCTTGCTGCCATTCATGTCACCACATGATTTGGCCATCTCTCATCAGAGATCATCGCAACTTTGGAACATGCGGAAAAAGATCGATAACGTGGCTCCAACCACGTTAACGTCGAAGAGAGTTGGATGACGCAAGGCTGGCATGCTACGACAGTACCACCTTGCTGCCCTTCATGTCACCACATGATTAGGCCACCTCTCATCAGAGGTCATCGCAACTTTGGAACAACCGGGTCGTTGCCTTACAAGCAACGAGGTATTTACCGACACTCATATGCCACGCACAAACTCTCACGTGAACATGTAAAACATCTGTCATATCAAATGTTCAAAACATGCTTGCCTGGTTCGGAGAAGTCGGAGTCTAGCTCGGCGAAGTTCGCGGCTCCGTCACCTCCCCCGGAACCTACGGCAATCACGAAACGGGTACTAACGTGAAAACCAACACATGCACAGAAACCTTTCCAAATATTTTTCAATTAAATCCCATAAAAAACTAGACAAAATTTCAAGATTGTCAGAAAAAGAATCACTCAAAAATACCTTTTTATTAAAAAGTTATAAAGGTTTCTGTCCAGGGACTTATCTGTAATGAAACAGAAAAGTTCCAGGGTTTTAACCGAGAAAACAGAAAACGCTTCGGCTGGGGATGCGCAAGCGCAAAGGAGAAAACGTATTCTGCCCGAAGGCGCCAACAGAAAACGGTTCGCGAATAAAAGAACAGAGGCTGACATGCGGGGTCCACATGTCAGGTTTGAAAAGCTCGCCGGCGCCCGAAGACTGCGGTGGACGCCGGCGTCGAACCACGGCGAGTTAGGAGGAACGGAGGGTACCATGAGCTTCAGCGTCCTCTTCTGCGTCGGTGGGTGGTGGACTCGTCCAACGGGGAGCACTACGTCGACGGCGACACTTTCTCCGGCGGATGGCGGCTCGGGTGAGGATGGGGAACTCCGGTGGAGGGCTGCAAGCTTCAAAATGGAGCGCGGGTCAGAAAGAGGGATGCATGGTGAAGCTACTGGCAGGAGAATGGAGGCGGAGGAGCACACACGGGGGCGAATCGGGCTGGATCCCATGGCGGGTCGCGGCGGCCGGAGTCGAGGAAGGAGACCTCCTCGGGGCTCTTCCAGTGGCTCGGCGTGCTCTAGGGGGAGTGCAGTGCTGGTGGGTGCTCGAGTTGAAGCTCGGGGCCTCTATTTATAGGCAGATCGACGGGGTGGCCGCGAACGGAGAATCTCCGGCGAGCGATTACGGTGGAGCAGTGGATTGGTAGGGGGTTTGAGCGGCCGAGCAGCATCAGTGGAGGTTACTGGACTCGTTTTGCAGCTAAACGGGGTCGGTCTTGGCGTGATGGCGTCGGTCCACGGTGAGGTGACCGCACGGGCTCAACGGCGGCAGAGAGCGCGCTCCGCGCCCTGCGGTTCACGACGAGAGCGGCAGCGCGTTCGGGGGAGTGGAAGGCCACGCGGCGAGCTCTGGTGGTTTGGGCGGCGCTGGGTGGCGTCATCGGCGCCGTGTCTCCTGCTGGCGTCCGCAAAGCCGCCGCCGGCGTCGGTCACAGGGCGGCGCAGCTTCTGCTGCTCGTCGCCGACGCCCGCAAGGCGCCAGGCGTTCGTGCGATGCAGGAACAAGGGGGCGGGGACGAGGAGCAAGGCGACGCGGTGGCACTGGCGAGATCGACGTCCTCCTCTGAAGAAAACGACAGTAGCCACTGACTGAATCTCTGAACTTTCTGAACTTTGACAAAGACAGTGCACTGCAGGTGTTCGACAGAAGGTTTTGGCTATGAGATAAATTTTTCTGGGGCTGTAACTTGGTGAGATGACCACTCAATGCACCCAGAGGCTGCCTGATTTTACTTGGAATTTTTGGAGAAGGTTTGGAATGAATTTCACCAAATTTGGCAAATCTGGTCCAAACTTGCAGCAAGTGTAGTTTGAAAATTTTGAACTGAAGACCAGTGGATCTTCATGGTTCTAGGTTGAGGGTACAAAGGACCAGGGAGGAGAGTTGGTTTGGGGGAAAAAATCAAAACAGAAAATGGAGTTCCTTTGAAAATCTCCAAGAGCTAGAAGAGAAGACAGAAATTTATTTGAATAGAATTTAAATGAAAAAAACCACATGGGGAGGTTCAACTTGCTGGATTTGATGCAGATCATGATCCAAAGGTGAGGGAAGGGTTAGGAGAGAGGATTTGCACTAAGTTCATGGCAAGAAGGAATTGTTGAAAGTGGCAAAGGACTTTCCAAAAGCCATAGTGCAAAATTTCAAGGAGGTTTTCAAAAGTTAATTTCCCAAGTGAAAAGTATTTTGTCTTGAGTCCAAATGAAAAGCAAGAACCTCCAAGATCAAAGACAGATCTTGGGTGAATCCACATAAAACTTTTTCCATAAAGAAAAAAATATTTGAGAGGGAGAGTTCTCTTGAAGAAAAATTTAAATCACCTCCCTCAAGTCAAATAAAATCTTTTGAAAAATCCAAATAAAAACTTGGGTGTCACAGACGCTGCGAGGGCCCACCTCACAGCTACATTCGCATGCGTTTGGGCCTACCGAGCATGGCGTCTGCCTTCCAGTGCAACATGGGGAGCATCCTGGCGGCTCAGGAGGCCAGGCATCACGTAGTCCTGGCAGAGATGGAGATGGTCCTCAAGGAACCGCCCGGACCCCCAGAGCCTCCCGAGGCTCAGGGTCCCGGTGGCTTGTGAGGAGCAACCCCTTCACCACGCGTCTTCAGCTGCCCCAACATGCCTTCAACAACAGAACCATGTGACATTTTCCAAGTTTATTTAGCTGGGCGCGCCCCTGGGGCTGCATCATTCCCAGGCCGCGTTGGTCCGTCCCCGCAACATGTATCCCTTTACATCTTTGGCTTACTTTGCTGGGGGCGCCTCTCGGGCTGCATCATCCCCAGGCTGCTCGGGTCCAGCCCAGCGGCATGTATCGTTCTTGCGTTTACCTAATCCTGTTCATTTTCCATGTATAATCTATCTATGGTTGTCACCTGCTTGATTGTCACCCGCCACGGGAGCCGCGTGCCGAACGTCTTTCTTCAGGATCCTTCGCATAAGAAGGCTAGGCACGGCGCCCATCCCTGCAGTGTCGATAAATCCAACGGCTGAGCTCTGTCTGGCGGGCCGGCCCCGTTCACGTCACCTTGCTGGCCGCGATGAAGTTGGCGCAACCGGAGGCACGACCATCATTGATGTGGAGGAAGAAGAAGTGGCATAGCAGAGCCACGGACTGCATCCCGCCGACATACGCCTCACAGTAGAAAGCGAAGATCAACAAGAGAAGGATGGAGTTGGGATGGAGGTGGAGGGCATGTAACCCGTAATGGCGGAGGATGCTGTAGAAGAAGTCGGAGAAAGGGGGAACGAGGCCCACGACGACGCTGCTCATAAAGAAGGGGTAGAAGGTGTTGTTCGATGCCTCCGGCTCGGCGGAGCCAGCCCGGACCTCGGTCTTCCTCCTCTTGTTCCTATCCCCCGCCGTCAGTAGGCGGGTGGCGGCGAGGTTCTTCTCCGAGACGTTGGGCGTGTCTAGAGCTGGCTCGTACAAGCAGGCGGCGCAGCAACCTTGGCCTTTCGGGGCGCCATTGGTCGGAAGCTCGGAAGGGGATTGAAGTAGATCCAGAGATTTCGGAAGCGAGGAGTGAGAAAGGGGATATGGAGCAAGGCGAAGGAATGCAATGAAGGCAAGCGTAGCCCGCGCCAGCCTTTTGTCAGGCGGGTAGTTGCCTCGGCAGCGTGGGGAAGTGGAGACGCCCACGTCCAATCAATCGCCGAGCGTCTACCAAGGTCGCAGGCTGTTGGGGCCCGCGGCGCTCCGCACTTGCCCTTTGGCTTCGCCTCGAAGCCAAGTCCGAGCGCGCCTTGGGCCCGGGGGCTACTATCAGCGTCCTGGGAACAGGTGTCCCCAGACTTGCCTGCCTGCTGCCCACCGCGTGGCTCTGCCAGCGGCCCTGTACGGCCCGTCTTCATCAGCAAACACTAAAGACCCTCGCGAGGGTCCATGCCTCGCGAGGTGGACGAGACAAGACCTCCTCGAGGGCTTCCTCACCAAGCTGGCTCGCGCCGGGCGGAGAGATCAGGGCTAGGGAACCTCACGAGGTTCCTATGTCGTCAGCCATGACAACCAAGGCCAGGCGGGCGCCAGCGCGCGCAATGTCCTTGTTTCCTCTTTGGTGATAAAGGGGCAAGCGCAGGCGAGGAGTCCCGAGGCATCAGGCAATGGTTTCCATATTGGTGCAACAAGACCAAGACCAGCAGGACGGCAGGACGGAGGTCACCGTGGAGCCCAAGACGGCGTCACCACCAGAGCCTTTGGCAAGCGAAGACCACCTTTAGTCAGGATAGCTTTTACTAGTTGTCTCCCTTCGAATTTGGCCATTGTTGGCTCCCTTCTCGCTCAATATTTGGGGAGAGGACCAGAGCCTCTATAAATAGGACTAGCCACCACAGTAGGAAACAACTCATCTCGAACTGAAATAGCTCATCTGAGACTAGATCATCCTCACCCACACAAGTTCACCAAGCACAAGAACACCTCACCTCAGGAGGTTGTTCTTCCCTTGTACTGTTCATCCTCAGCCAAAGAGGTAATCGACCACACCACACTGGATTAGGGTATTACACCACAACGGTAGCCCGAATCAGTATAAATCTCGTGTCTCTTATGTTGCGGGTTCGTCGAGCTAGGCTTTGAGATCACGGTGAGGCTAAGGGCGTGATTAGGTAGGGGGAGATCTTCGTGCGCACCGCAGTGTTTGAACCTCAAGGGTTTTGCCGGAACCCGAAATCCGACACCATCCATCAGAACCTTGGTCAGTTGAGTGCGTCCAATGACCGGGTCGACCACCAACGCTTTCCGCCCTGGGGTTGCAACGTGCGCTGGATGGTCGGACTGGTGGAATGTAATAGGTGTCTTCGACCACTTTAGATATGTTGTCGTTGCCGGGGAAACCATGTTTACTTCTCTATTGATGACCTTCAGTCGACTTTTGCTCTCAACGTCAACAAAAATCACCAAAGTGGCATTGACATTGGGGTAACCACCGTCTTCCTCTTTGTCTTCATCCTTATCAGATTCCTTATCTTTCTCACTCGGCTGGCCCTCTCGGAATTGCTGGATAAGGAATCAAAACTGTCGAGTGGTATGCTTGGGATAAATCAAGTTCCCCTCTTCATCCTTCTTGGTTTGTATATGACACGGCAAATCTAGCACATCATTTCCTGCTTGATCTTTCACCTTGGGATCCAGGGTCCCTTAGGCTTTCCTTTGAATTTTCCTTGGGTCACAACTGCGGCTTCTCCAGGGCCTGCTGGCTCAGCTTTGCGCTTCTATTTCCGACTGGAATTACCTCCTCTGGTGTCCTGGGCGACTGGTTTGCTCTTGCCACTGCGGAGTCGGTCCTCTTCCTCACTGTTAGCGTACCGAGTGGCTATTTCCACCATTCGGGCCAGGGTCATATCTCCTGTCCGACCGAATTTCAGGTTAAGCTCTCTATACCGAACGCCCTCCTTGAACCGCAAACTGCTTGGTGTTGAGACACATTTTCCACTGTGTGATGCAAAGTGGTCCACCTCTGGATGTAGTCTCTCAAGGTCTCACTCGGTTTCTGTACACAATGCTGCAACTCAGCCAGCCCCGCGGGACATTTGCAAGTGCCTTAAAATGTTCTGACAAACAGTTGGGTCTGCATCAGGCCTCTACCAGCCTCAGATTGGGACAGCCAGATCGACTCTTCTATACGGGCTGCAGCTGTAAGATTCTGAATGGGAGTGCGGTATACCTGAGGTTCAGGCGGGAACAGTTGTCGCTGCCGTCGACTAGACTCAGGGATCTGCCGTCGAGCGCGTTCGTCGAGTGCCTGCTGAAGGTTCTCCAGCCGAGTGCGCTTAGCCAAAGTGGCCAGGCGCGCAGCCTCCAAGACCCGAACCTCGGAGGTCTCTCCAATGATGGGAGTGTGGAGTGCCTCCATGTTGCGGCGGTGTAGTTCCTCCCTCTGCTGCGAAGTGAGGGCTTTGGGATGGTATTGCTCGTGAACACACGACGGATCGCTGCCGCCATCGCTGCCGTCGCCATGACGGAAACCAGGCAGGCTGCACAGCGTGTCGACCATCAGGACTTTCGCCGCAGGGCCGCTGCTATCGCACTCGGACAGGGTCTCGACGGAGCCAGTCGACAGGACGAAAAGCCCGTAGAGAGATTTTTCAGGCGCGATTGCCATGTCTTGAGGGGTGGCCGACTGACGGGCCACCGCATGCTTTACCCACCGCTGAAGCCGCGATCGACCAGATCGCTTGCGGCGACGAGCAGCGAGGAGCGAAGACGTTGCGGGAACCGACCGATACCGAGTCGACGACTGCCGCAGAAGAACGCCGCAGATGCACACGTGAAAATGCCATGGATGGGGAGCTTCTCGATGTCGAGAGGGGCCTCCTGGAGCAAGGAGGAGTCGTCAGGGATGAAAATGAGCGCGCCGAGTAGGATCTCGCGGCCCTCGGCCAAACCACCGCTGGAAACCATGATGATGGAGATCGAGAAAATTGCAACCTCACCGGAAGTCGCTAGGTCACCTGCCCCACAGTGGGCGCCAACTGTCGTGGTTCTAAGGCTGACGGTAGAATAGGGGGTACGTAGGAGGAGGCAAGATCCTAGCTACGATGAGGTTGTGCACGCAAGATTTACGAGTTCAGGCCCTTCCCGGAGGAAGTAAAAGCCCTACGTCTTAGTGCCCGGAGGTGCTCGACTGGATTATGCGTGAAGTTACAGGGGTGCGAACCCTTGTGCCAGTGGAGGGGGTGGCTTATATAGAGTGTGCCAGGACCCCAGGCAGCCCATGTCACAAGGAGTTCAATGTACATTAAGGTGAGGTGTTACTGGTAACGCCAGCAATAAAGATATATAAATGATCATTAAGACTACGGAGTGAAGGCCTGACCGTTGCCATCCTTAGTGACTTTAGATCTTCTCTACTCCGAGTGGTTTCTGCTATGGTCGAATGATAAAATCCTGGTCGAGTGGAAGTGGGTTATCCGAGTGGAATTGTTGATCGAGTGGGTTGCACTCTCAGGTGATTTCAGTCGGTAGATGTTTTTGTTCTTTGAATGTCTTTGAATGTAGGGCAATGTCCTTGGGAAGGGTGTCTATGTCAGGCCTATTACCTACGCTAGGTACATGTCATCGTCAAACATCGGGGAAGCTCCTTGGAGGTGGAGGACGGGGTGGCTGAACCGGCGGGACGACAAGATCGATGACGGGTCCTCATCCGGTACGGTGGATGAGGGATGTCGAGATGTTGCTATGGACGATGTCGTCGGGGAAGAGGCTCCAGCTGGGTGGCGGACGGAGGAGGGTGTGGGGCTTCATGGGTTTTCGCGGCCTTGGTGTATGAATGGGTGGGCGGACGGGATGGGAGAGGGTAACCATGGCTTAGGGACGCGCTTGTCCGAAATGTGGGGTAAGTTGAAAAATCACCACCACCGATTTGAGCTAGGCGGTTCTTTCGGTTCAGGGGTATCACGGGCATTTTGCGTGTCGGGATTTCGCAAGAGGTGGGAGTTTTCACGCGTTTTGTAATTTTGGGTTAGCAAGGCGCGGCTTGAGATGGAGGGAGTTTTCAGAGCACAACGAGACAAAGATATATCTTAAATATTTCGGGGTAACAAGGCGCCGGTTGAAATTTCCGGACAAGCCTAACGTGCACTGTACCAAATCAATTCGCACTTCCCTCGATGATAAAACAAAAAGAAATAAATTCGCACCACACAAGAGATTCTAGTCTCGTGTACTATACCAAATCAATTCGCACTACGAATGCCATTCAAAACTTTGAATCCATGTTATGTTCAATTAAAATATTTCGCTACGTGTATAATGCATGCAACCTGCTACTCAAATGAACGTTTTAGTGCATTCCAAACGTATATACTACAGCTTCAATATAAACTAAATTTGAATCTGTTTCTCTATTTGAATAAGATCTACAGTCATGATTGTTGTGAAGTTAAACCATTTGAACTCGTTTCTCTATTTTAATAAGATCTACAATCATCATTATTGTCAAGGTAAACCATCGTTTGTGTATTATCTTCACAACACACCACATGATTACTCTCGAGTTAGATATGAACTATGTGTACTATATGAACTCGAACTCGATTTTTTGAATCCACTTTATGTTGATTTCAAATCACAGTACATTTCAAGCTCTAGCTAGATCTTCATAATCTAAACCATGTCTCATATGTATAATGTGTTTATCACATAACGTATGGTGCCCCGCCCCCTACACCTACAAGTATTTAGATGTGAGTTGCAAACGCCAGACATTATGACGAATTCAAATAAAATGTGAGATTGTTCAATATATAGTATGGTTTAGATTGTTCGATATTTAGTTGTGAGCTTCAAACGCCAGACATTATCACGAATTCAAATAAAATGTGAGATTGTTCGACATATAGTATGGTTTAGATTGTTCGATATTTAGCTGTGAGTTGCAAACACCACGCATTATCACATTATGGTATAACATGTCCAAAACCACACCACGCGTATCACCGCTATATTCATGCATGCATGTGTTTATAACACTATGATCTCCTATTCAAATATATGAATCCACTTTCATATCAAATTATGATCTTTGTTAGTCTCTTACACCCACACAATCCTCTAACCTTTGTAGCTAGCACTAACTTTCTCTCATGCATGGACATGCCCTCCTCACCCACCCCTCCCTCAGCATTCTATCCATCGCGCACATTCATTTTTTTCTTTAGGTCGTTCTGCCACGGTCTCCACAACTCCTTTCCGACACACACCGATCGATAAACCTCTCTAACGATGTCTTCCTACCACATACACACGCACCTTCCATCTCCTCCTTTTTGTGTCCATGCCTCGTGTCTCTCATACGGTCCCACACACGTGTAAACTCTCGACCCTCTTTTCATCGATCTCACAATCGCACACTCCTCCCCCAATCTAGCTAGCTATTAGGCCTCTCGCACCACCTCCTAGCTCCATTCTCTCTGTCTATCCATCTCGCTGGGCCTTATTTGCCTCTAACAAATGGATGTACACCGACCGATCTCCCGCTATGCATATAGCTAGGTAGGTCCTTATAACTCGTTTTCCCCACGCGCCGATCGATCTACCTCATTAGTTATGTCTCTCCCTTCCTCTGAAACACAACAATTGATCTACCGATCTAGTTAGGTCTGCTTACCAAACACATGGTCCCCCTTCATCATCCTTGCATGCCTCCCGACACATATATCACGCACACGCACACACAGAAACACATCCCCACTCTTATTGATAATATTGCAGTTCTACCCTCAGTTTGTCTAGTAGGCCTCTCCCACCACCTTCAAGAAGCAACCCCATCACCCATCCAACACTCTATCCCTCTCCCTCTCTCTCTCTCTTTCTCTATCTACCTCTCTATCTATCTCTCTCTCTCTCTCTATCTATCTATCTATCTATATCTCTCTTTGTCCCAACCTATTTCCCGTCCTTCATGTATGTATGGATGTCGACCGATCTCCCTCAAGACATAGCTGGGTCTCTCCTTCTCAACACATATACGAGTCAATCTACCTCTCTAGTTAGGTCTCTGCCTCCCCTCCCCCCCACACACCGGTACATTGAGCGCTCTAGTCATGTCTCCCTGCCACACACAAACATGCCCTGTGCCCTCTGACATTCCGGTAGGTCAGTCGCCCTATATCTTTGACTTGCACACACACAATTTCGAAGGCTCTCTTCATCGATCTCGCACCCACCCACTTGATCCTCTCTTCGACTCTATCGATATCTATGACCCCTCCCTCAATTCTCATGGATTGCCCCCTCTATATATGATATAGATAGGCCTCTATTTCACAAACATTGCATGTGTCGAATTTTTGTTTGAGATATCATCGACACATATTCCCAGAAAGACATTCACGAAATCACACCCCCCAACAAAAGACACTCACGAACGCACACACCATCTGTCTAGGTATGTATCTCTCTCACACACACCCAAGTAGGTGGGGGACATGACGAAGAGAAGAGGTGCACGCACGGCGCACGTACTCCCGTCTCTTTGCCAACCACACCCGCGCGGGTACATGGTGGAGCTCATTTCTGTATGAAAAGGCAGCCCACGTGGTAAATTGACATGTGTACTGGTTGTCCACTTGATGGAGGATTGTGTACCACAGGTGAACAAACAAATTGTGACTTGACGCGTTATGTTAAAAAAGAGGCAAACGATGTGGGGCGTACCTTAGAGGCAAGGCTCTGTACACTGGAGATGCTCTGTACGTATTACTTTTGATGTGTACCGTCAACTCACAGAATGAGGAGAAGCTTGCTTAGTATGCAGTCTCCCCCGGCCACAGGCGCGGTGGCTCGCAGAGTCGCAGGACAAGGAGAAGCTTGCTTACTACGCCTTACACCCGCTCCCTCGCCCACGCGCGCAGTGGCTCGCAGGACGAGGAGAAAATTTTACTACTCCCTCTGTTACTCCTTGTCCCTACCTTGGTTAGAGAGATTATCATATTGTTTTTAAAATATATGTCTTTTAGTATATTTCAATATGAACTACTAGTAGATACTCCAAACACTGATGTATATAGATGTATTTTAGAGTGTAGATTCACTCATTTTTCTCCGTATGTAGTCCATATTGAAACGGGCGTACTAGTACGCACTCTCCCTCGCCCCTCGACTTCGCTCGACCATCGCCCACGTGGTGGACGTGTAGGAATTCATTCGGTCTCAAATAGCCAGAGCGATATATACTGTAGTACCATTATTGCTTGACTTCCCGAAGAGGCGAGGAGCCAAGCGCAAGGTTAGTATTTTTTTAGATGCCAAGTGCAAGGTTTATAGGAGAATGAGAAGTAGTAGTACTAGTAGTACGTACCAGTGGTACGTACTGTATGAGGAACAAGGCAACAAGATGTATGTTTTGTGTGACAGTCTCTTCTTACAGGACGTGCTAGACCTCGTGGACCTCATTGTTGCAATGGGAGTACTATCATAGATGGCACGATTCAGAGTGGTGGGCAGTGGGAATAATTCGGAGCTGCTTAGTCTTAACCCCCATGAAGAAGTCCCATCAAAAGGAATAGCCATCCTCTACACGTGCTCCTATGTAAAATGAGTAAATGAGACAAAAAGAGAAAGAAACAAAGTAAATAAAATCACTAGCCTTAGATCCAGCCCTGTTGTATCAGTGAATGATATTTCTACGTCGTGATTGACATGGCTATATTATTAACCATGTTGCGGAGGTAGAAGAAGATTTTTATTTATTTGGGGAGGTAGCAGCGGATGGA
The DNA here is from genome assembly GCF_002575655.3 of Aegilops tauschii subsp. strangulata. NCBI lineage: Eukaryota > Viridiplantae > Streptophyta > Magnoliopsida > Poales > Poaceae > Aegilops > Aegilops tauschii. The sequence goes on from NC_053036.3 coordinate 218,630,505, forward strand.
TATTCAACGAGGAGTGAAATGATGGTTGCTTCCTCGGTCAAACATAGAGAAAGGTGGGCCTCGCAATTTGATGGCTTATTAGTCACTATTACTGCCTATACTCTTTGCCCATATAATAATCGTGTGGTAGAGTAGTGGGATGTACTTTTAATAACCATGCTTGAAGAGAAGAGGTGCACCCACCCACGCACGTAGTACTGGTAGCATCTTTGCGTCTTCCCCAACCACACACGTGACACGGTGGAGCTCATTTCTGTATGATGATGCAGCCCACGTGATAATTTGACGCGTCTAGTAGTAGTTACTCACTTATAAATAATGGAGGGTCGGGAACCACACATGAACAGTGTCGCGTCATTTATAAATAAAGTTTTTTTCTTCAGTGTCACGTATGCAATATAATAGGTTCATATGGAAAGAAAAAGAAACCCCTCCACTATATACATAGCCAGGACGAGCCTACACGGTTGCTTGCTGTGGTTGCTCTCTTCACACTCTCTCGCACAAAACGAGTGTGGCCACATCTCTAACATCTGGGTGGATCACGTCTGCCGGGGGAAGGGGTGGCTTTGTGTAGATGCGGTCGTTGTCGCCAACGGCGAAAACCCACTGTCACGTCCCAATCAGTGGTCCCCGCCATTCTCCCTCACAAAGCTAGTGTGGTTGCCTTCGTCCCTTGCTCACTGCCACGACGTGGGCAGTTGTTGCCTCTCGCCACCCTCCTCTAGGTTATGCTACATCCTGACATCCCTCGGGTACAACTTCCTTTACAGCCGGCTTGCACCAGTGCCCCAGCTGCCCACATCGCTCCATGTGGATATTTCTCTACTTCTTTGCCCCGCACGTACCTCTACTGGCTTCTACTGTATTTTTGATGAGTTTATGTCTCATCAACTAGTCCCAGTAATCTTATTCTAATCACGCTTCTTCAATTTCTTTGCCATAGGGATGCTCATCTTGATTTTAGTGAAACTGCACAAAATGATCTGATGGTCAAAGGGTTGCAAACTTCATTTCTTCGGTAGGTTTATTGTCGCCAGCAAATAAAAGCCTGGTTAGGATTTAGGGTTCAAGGGCTAGGGACTGCATGGATCATTTTTTTCCTTTAGTTGTCTCTGTTCCAAAATAAGTGTCAACTTTAGTAGTAGTACAACTTTGTACTAACGTTTGCATAAAGTTGAGACACTTATTTTAGAACGGAGGGAGTACATATTGGCTATGATCTGTCAATCATTGAGATGCAATAGCATGCATGTTAGTCTCCTTTGTATTTGATGAAATGTTGCAACGGGGCAACCCTGGACGCAAGATACATGAAACAGAAGCTAGAAGCTTCATAGCATTATACAAATTTATCTCGCTGAGAAATTATAGTACGTACTATACTACTATGTAAAGAGTTAGGTGTCGCACGGTGTCCAGAAAATATGGTGATAGTGTGAGGTGGGCCATGTAATCACTGAGCTTGTGTGTTTTCACTGCTTTCGCACTCCTCCGCTGTAAGAATGGAGAAAATTGTAATCTAGTACCTCCTTTCGCCGAAACGTGGGACATCCAGCTGTCGTACCACCTCCGTAATAATGACCAATGAGCCATCAAATCACATAGACCCAGCAGTAAGTTGGACGGACGAAGCAACCATCACTCTTGAATCCGCTTCTCCCTTCAACGCATGCGCCAGTGAGAGGTAGCGTCCGCTATGCCCGGGCATGAATGCGGCACCGATTCTCTGGAGCGGCGCTGACCGTTTCGGGCGGAAAGCGCGCATGGGCGATGGAGGGGCTTTGGGTGGGCCAGGCTTGTCAATTGCGGGTGTGGCAGCTGTCCTGACCGGACGCCCGGAAACGAGAGGATGCACCGAATCTCGTAGCTAAATCGTACACTACACACCATCTCTCTATAGGAGTAGGTCGATGTGTCGCTCTCTCTAACACATACACGCTGTTAAAACACACACACACACACACGCACACACAGGTTCATAGAATAGGAATATCGTGCGAATGGAAAGCCACGGGAAGTGAGATAAATGGAGTATGTACAAGACTGGAGGGAGTACATGTGAAACTACTGCAAACGAGGTGATCACCCTGGGAATAATGCTAGTATGTATTGTTTTGCATGTTCGTCCAATGCCAGTGATACAAGACTTCGAACTAATCGAACTAAATTCATTCATACACGGCCAGATTTCATATAAACATGTCAGATTTCATTAGATTTCATACATTCTTCAACTAAAAAAGGGGTGCAGTGGAGGTATAATTAATTAAGAGAAGCTACCCACCTGTGTCCAGCCGAATAGAAGCTTCTTCTCCAACGGACTGAGCTTCAGTGGCTTAACTGCAGGTGCAGTTGCGTCACTGACATGTAGGCCAGATGCTAGTTGGGCCCACATGTCAGTGACCCAACTACACATGCAGTTAAGTAACTAAAGCAGTGTCTTTCTCCAAACAGCTCTCCGATTCCATGTTGCCGCCAAGAAGCTAATCGGCAGTCAATGGTCAACCCGCCTAGCTTGGATTCAACCGGAGGGTAGCAGTGGTGGCCTTACTTGGACCCGAGGGGCGGTGACCTACCGCGTTCTACTCTTCCTTGTTTTCTGTGTGGCGCGGCCTCGTTGGCAGCGGGGCCGGGCCTCGATGGAACCGGCGATGTCCTCGGTCTCATTGCCGGCGGGGCGGCGCCTCGGCGGAGCGGGGGAAATCCCTCCTCGTTGCCGGCAGGCCGGGGCCTCGACGGAGCTGGAGATGTCCTCTGCCTCGTTGTTGGCGGGGCGGGGGCTCGGCGGAGCAAGGACTCGCCGAAGTAGGCGAAGTCCTCCGCCTCGGTGCCGGCGGTGTCCTCTGCCTCATTGTTGGTGGGGTGGGGCCTTGGCGGAGTAGGGCCCTACCAAAGCCGGCGAAGTCCTCCGCCTCAGTGCTGGCGGGGCAGGGCCTCGGTGGAGCCGGCGATGTCCTCAGCCTCATTGTTGGCAGGGTGGGGCCTTGACGGAGCAGGGCCTTGCTGAAGCCGGCAAAGTCCTCCGCCTCGGTGCTGGCGGGGCGGGGCCTCGGCGGAGTCGATATTGTCCACCGCCTCATCGTCGGTCTCGCCAAACAGCACCTCGCCCACTTCATCGTCCTCTTTGTAGGCGGCCGCAACCTCCGCCACCCGCATGCGGTACCGCCAGCGCGCTAGGCGGCTCTCGCGGGCGGAGTGGGACGACTCGAGCAACGCCTCCTATTCCGCCTGCAGGTGCTCTTGGAGGAGATGGTGGATGTAGGCGGCGTCGGCCTGCGCCTCCCGGAACTGCTCCTGACGCTTCTGCCTCACCGTGTCCATGTATTGGGCACGGGCCTCGCCAATGGTCATGGTGTAATGCACCGGCGAGGATGGCGCGGAGGAGGGGGTTGGCGCCGGATCGTCGACGACCACGTTCTCCATTGGGACGTCGTCGTCCCTGGCTACATGTCGGGCAGCTAGTCGGCAGGAATGGCTGCCCTCTCCTTTTGGTCCGTCGTCCGCCCATCCCGAACAGGTGGAGCGCGAGGAAATCATGGTGGGGGTGGTGTGGACAGGAGAGGGGGAACGAAGGTGGATAACTGCGGCTATGGCTGGCGAAACAGTTTATATAGCTGTGGTGGGTGGTAGAAGGATGGACGGGTGGTGCCGAAGTAGCCGCCTCGGCAACCGCGTATCATTAATGTGGGTGGCAGACGGACGGACGTACAACACTTGTGTCGTTTGAACGCGGAGCAATCGCCTTCACCGGGAACCGGCGCGGGCGGTGCTGACCGTTTCGGGCGGAAAGCGCACGCGGGCGAGGGAGGCGGTCTGGGTGGGCCAGGGCGGTCAAACTCGTGCTTGGTAGTGTTCCGGTCTAGTAGCTGGACATGCTGGCTCGCCAGCGAGCACACTGAGCTGAGCAATGACAATCAAACGATGGACGTGGCTTCCCACTAGGAGCCGGCGCCACCACCCAAGCCGGTTCAAGCCGTGTTCACCATAGAGCGGGTGGGGTGGCACTTCGACGCCCTAATTGCGGAAGAGCTACGAGCGCAGGAGGACCTGTACTGCAACCTCTGTCTCCTCAATGAGCACCGGCTCACAGAAAGACGAATCGCCGGCGAACAAGCGAACGGCAATGTCATCACGGACATGTGGCCATATGGTCCTGGCTTCCTAAATGAGCAGTGGGCGCTGCATCAGACCATCCGTAGGATCCGTGAGGCCCTCTCCGTCGTCCTTCGACTTGTTGTGCTCAGCGTGGCATCGCCGTCTCGCGTTGTCAACATGATCAACAAACATGAGGAATCAGGAGATGACTTTAATTGGAAACGACGATAGTGGGGACCCACCTGGGCCATAGCCGCACGTAGGCAAGTGCCTCTTATTATATGCAACTATTTCTTTTTGCTTCCTCCTGGTTTCGTGACATCACGATCCCACACCATTGTCAACCTATATAGTCAATAAATGAGAGAATTGCACAAGGAGCGGCAGATAGCTGGGACCCAACAACTCGAACAGTATTTGTGTTTATGAGGTGTGAGCAGAGTTTTCCTTGAGCGATGTTTTTGTTGTTGTTCAAATGAGCAGGGTATCAGCTAGGCCAGCTGTGGCCCATTTAGCTCAGGCCTTGAGGTATAGCTGGGCTAGCCCAGCCCAGATATTAATTTTTTTCAAGCTGAAATGGCTAGCCCAGCTATACTTTTTTTGAGGAATACCCAGCCCACGTCAACTTGTTATTCCCCGCCCCGCTGGGCTGCAAATCTTTCCTAGGAGGGATGCATTAGGCTTAACAAGAAATTGGGCATTAAGAAATAATAAATGGGATGTAATTATAAAAATTGGGCTGTAACTCTAAAAAGATGCACCAAACATGTAATTAGTTAAAAATAAATATTATTTTTGGACTTTGAAAATTTTAATTCCGTTACTTGTTGCGCGCGCAATATTTCGTTGGATTTCTATGTAATACAAATTTATTTTGATATTATATTTAATCTGACTAGAAATTTCTGGATAAAAATATTTCGGATCCCATCAAAATGTGGGAAATTTAATTGAATTATGTTTTGAGCGGTTGGTTGAAATTATTATTCATTGTCCTAGCTATAAAATGGGTTGTACTTTTAACAAACTGTAAATGGGCTATAGTAAATTCCGTTAGAATTCAAAAATGGGTTGTACATTCTTACAAATCGCAAATGGGCTATATGTTCTCTGCCACACACTTGTGGGCCTACTAAGTTGACGCGTACGCAAGGCTTTGTCAACTTATAGTCAACACATGGTTCTAGCAGCAGTGGTCGTTGGATGTCCATCCAACGGATATCGTGCTTCTTCTTCAATCTTGGATATTCCTACTTTAGCCGCCCCAAAAATGATTCCTCCCACTAACATCTGGGACGCACCATTTCGGAGGTTAACATGTGGGCCTACTAAGTTGACACGTACCAAGGGCTTTGTCAACTTAGTCAATATAAACGATTCTAGCTGTAGTGCCGTACAATGTCCATCCAACGGCCGTCGTGCTTCTTCAACCTCTGGTATTCTTGCTCCATCCGCCCAAACCAACGCCGGCCGTGCCGCCTGCTCACGCCTCCCTTGTCCGGCTATGCTGCCCACCACTGGCCATGTCATCCCTCTATACTCACCCACACCTCCTGTTATTCTCCGGCAATGGCAGCCTCGCACCATAGCCGAAGCAGTCAACCCACGTACTCCCCTCCGCGTGGGCATCCACTGCAGCGTCTTCCCCGGCTCCGCATCATTCCCTTTCTATGCCTCGGCGTCCTCCACAGCCTTGGTGCTCTCGGTGCGGCGTGGTCAACATGCTCAATGAAGGACAGCCATCAGAAGAGGACTTTAGGCGGTGAGGCTGATAGCTGGACCCACCAGCTACATCTTCGAACACAAGGAAGTGCCTCCTTATTGCTCGCAAAATAAAATCAATTCCTCCCCCTGACAACTGGGACCGACCAGCTATATCTTCGCACGCAAGGAAGTGCGTCCTTATCCTCCCTGGCCGCAGGGACACACCCGGTCAAAGCGTACGTAGCGTTGTCTGTCTGGTCGCGAACGTGTACATACATACTGGTCGATCGGTCTCTCTGCAAGTATGAACCATGGCCGAGTAAGTAGTGGCACGTGTCGTTGTAGAGCACCCGACATAGCAGTTCACGCAGTCCCGTCTAAGTCTTGTACACGTACGTACATGGAAATCGAGCGCGTACTCGCGCATATATACGGACGGCCAGGGCTTGTGTACATGCAGAGGCAACGGACGGCAGAAACGGCGTCCTATTCATCGGGCAGCGAACCGGCTGGGTCGGAATGGAGAAACAACTTCCTGTTGATCGGGAGGCAACAGACTGGGTCGGAACGCATCCTGTTCAACGGGAGCCAACCGTCTTGAACGGAACATCCGAAATGGGTCTGGCATACCGCAGAACGGAGGAAACAACATTTTGTTCGACCCGCCACGGTCAAAACAATGTTTTGTTCATCGGGAGGGGTCTGGCGTACCGCAAAACGAAGGAAACGGACTTGTGTTCGAGTGCCTACGGTCGAAACGGGGTCCTGTTGATCGAGAGGGGTGTGGATACCGCAAAACGGACGAAACAGACTTGTGTTGGAGCGCCTACGGTCGAAAGGGGGTCGTGTTCATCCACCGTCTACTGCCTCGCTCCGGCCTCCATGGGCTACTGTTCATCCACCGTCGACCTCCTCTAGCCTCCACCAGCTACTGTTCATCCAGCCTCCACCGGCTACTGTTCATCCAGCCTCCATGGGGTCTCATTCATCCACCCCCAACCGGCTGGGGTGCGGCGGTCTCCTCGGGGTCCTATTCATCCAGCGGCAATGGCCTACTACCACGGGGTCTTGTTCATCCAACCCCCACCGGGAACTGTTCATCCAAAGACAACCAACCGGCTCGACTCACCACGTCTCGACTCATTCTACGTACGGCGCGCATGGTAGCAACGGTCACTGTTCATCGAGAGGCAATACACCAACTGGCTATGTCTCGCACGGGGACTCGATTGGCTTCAGTAAGCAGCAGTAGTGATCGATCGCTCGGGTTCAGTTAGTAGCAGCAGCGAAGGAATTGCTCGGGTTCAGTCAGCAGTGAATGAATCGCTCGAGTTCAGTTAATAGCCAAGGGATCAATCGCTCGGGTTCAGTATCGTGCGGTCGCACCGGGTTCAGTTAGCCAACGCCTCGCATACACACGCGTACATGAGAGAAAAGCACAAACCATAGTGCATCGCTCGGCCCCGACCACCCATCGTAACCGGGAATTCCGTGATATTTTCCTCACCCTCGCTTCTACCATGATTTTTTCCGTCATGGACGGCCCAAAGAATGTCATGCAGCTGTGTCTCCGGTCCGCCCAGGATGAAAAGCCCATTTTATGTCATAGAAGTAGGAGCCCACCACATCTATGATGATACCGGTGATTTTGTCACAATTATCGTCATAGAAGCGTCATAAGCATGACAGAAATTGTTTTCGTTTGGCCCAAAATGTCACGGGTGTGTCTTTTTTTTGTAGTGCTCGTACCAGCGCTTGGCGCAACGTGCTATGGCATCTCACGAGTCCAGACGCTTGGCGGTCATGTCTCAGGAGACCACGGACCCTTGCGTGCCTCCCGGGCCTAAGGAGCCGCCTAGCTCATGAGGAGCAATCTCCAAGGCATGCTTCTTCAGCTACCTCGATGCTTCTACAACACTTGTGCCAAATGAGTTTTTGGTTTTTTCAATTGAGGGTGCCCCCGGGCTACATTATCCTCAAGCTGTCCGGGCCCGCCCCTGTAGTTGTATCATTTGGCGCATGTATCAGAACTGGCTTTGCCTTTGGTGAGATTTCTTTGGTATTCCAACCTATGTGCCTGGTGCTTCAACACCATGAATGTCGCCGCGCCCTCATAACCCTACCCACGACCGCCTCATGATTAAGAGTAGGCACGGCGTCTGTGCTCGGGTCCGTCCCTGCAGTGTTGTTAAATCCAAGCGATCGAGCTCTATCTCGTGGGCCAGCTCCCGTGCACGTCACCTCCCGAGGTCCTTGGTGCCTTGCCCTCGCATGAGCTAATCGCGAGTGGGTGAGTAAGGGCGTGCGTCACGATTCATAAAAACCGCAGTTTGACACTTCGTTGTAGTGGGAGCCGCGTGCCGGATATCCTTCTTTGGGTTATTGCATGAGAAGACTTGCCATAGAGTCTGTGCTCGGGTCCGTCCCTGCAGCGTAGATAAACCCAGGTGACTGAGCTCTTTCTCGCGGGCCGGCCCCATTCACGTCACCTCCTGGGGTCCTTGGTGTCCGGCCTTCTCAGGCGGTGTCCTCCGGAGGTTCATTCGGCGCATGTCACCCCCCACCTCACACGTTTCTTATGTGCGCCACACGCCAAATATCCAGGCTCAACCCGCCTTGAGGTAGGGCCTCCTGAGTCCAGTGCTAGCTCACGAGTGACTAGATATGCCTCCTCTAAGTTCTGTCATGCCAGCCACGCATACGAACGACATAGGGCTATACATGCCTAGAGACTCTAACACAGAGCTCCCTACCCACGCCAAGTGGAAGCCCCATGCTCCGCGCTGGCGAACGAAACAGTTGAACAATGGCTATGCCCACACCCAAGTGGAAGCCCCATGCTCCACCCTGGTGGATAAACAAGTGAGGGAGCCCTAGGGGTTGCACCAACCTCAGGATGGCCTCTTGGCTCTTCATGCAGTATTACCCCTGGGATGCACGCGCGAGGGGGCTTCACACGGTGCCTACTCTCAGGCCAGGCCTGGTGCACGACACCTCACCAGGTCCCTGGTACCTGGTCTTCCCACATCCCTCCCAAGCGAACACTGACAAGTAAAGGTATGGAGGACCCCGGATTAACCTCATCGCCGCCCATGTTTCCCTCATGAGGGCCGCTCACGCGTCAAGGGGGGCCCCTGAGCATCATGACTTAGGGGCCTCACTAGTCACGTAGCCCCTCGTCCATTGGTTTCGTCTTGGCATCGCGACCAGACACCCCACCTGCGGCCGAGGTATGCGCGGGGCTGGGCCCTGCCGATGTAGAGCACAAAGGCAAGCAAGAAGGAAACCAAGCGCAAAAAGGAAATTGCGAAGTTCGAACAGTTATTACAAGCATCAATTTTTTTGCAACTTCAAACAAAGTCTTATGCCTCCACGAGGCACGAAAGGTGTTGCAGGATAAATTCTAGAAGGAGGGACCATCGTCGTCATGGTTTTCACCACTGCCCGCCACAGCCGCGACGGATTCGTCCTCAACATCGCTGTCGCCGCCATCGCTGCCGATCGCCTCAGCCGCCAGAGGGTCGGCGTCGGGTTCGCAGATGAACTTCCCCACCAGTGCGTCAACGTGCCTTTTCACGATCGCCGCCGTGGTGGTGCGGAGCTCAAGAGCAACCAGGCCGATCGCCACGTCGAAATCAAAGCCGGGGTCGTGGTCGTAAAGGTGGCTGAAGACACGAGTCACCGCCACAGAGAAGAGGTTGCGACACTCACCTTCGAGGATGGAGTCTACCTTGGCGGCGGCACCCTCGAGCCCCTCGGCAAGCTTGGAAGAGAGCCCCGCGTAGCCGCCCTCAGGGGCCATGAGCGGGGCCTTGAATACTCCTCTGCAGAGGGACGGCAGCGCCTGGCGAGCCCTGAGCTCGAGGGAAGGGAAGGTATCGCGCTCCACAGCTGCTCTCCCCTCGGTGTCGGCAAGGGTCTTCTCCCTGGCGTCCAGTCGGGTCGTCGCTTCGAAGACGTGTGTGGCGTGGGACACGGGCTTGGGACACCTCCTCTTTCAGCTTGGCCAGGCGCTCGCGTTCCTCGGCTTGATCAACGGTCTCCTTCAACAAAGCGAGGTCGTGGTCCGCAAGCTTCGCCTCGCGAGCCCTGAGGTCATTTTTTTTTACTATACACAGTAGGGCAAAACCCCACTGCAATTTTTATATTATATCAAAAAAGAGATGTCTAGCAGTACAAAGAGGCTTGAGAAAAGCCAAAAGAAAAAGAAGTAAAAAACTATAAGCTACTAAATTACAGGACAAGGCTGTCAAGCCAGAGACAGAAAGCTCTAGCATAGCTCTTTTTAATTCTAAACCTAAGCAAGTTGAGCTCCTCCAAGAAGATGGCTTTCCATCCCTGTATGCTTGGTTGAATGGCTTGAAAAATGAGATTGTTCCTAGAGATCCAGATGGCCCAGGATGTTAGGATGATGATTTCCATGAAGAAAGGCACATGAAGTTTTAGTTTTAAATCAGCAAAAGCTTCAAGCACTGAAACATTGGCCTGTCTAGAGGGACAAATCAGGTCCCAACACTGAGCAGCAAAAGGACATGTCCAAAAGAGATGGTGAAGTGTTTCCTCCTGCTGGCAATTATTTACAGCACAATTATAGTTACCCAACTGAAAAGATTTCCTTCGAAGGAGATTCCTAGTATTGAGCCTGTCATGTAATAACCTCCAAAAGAAAACCTTGTGCTTAGGTTGACAAGAGCTATTCCAGATCCAGTTAAATTGTTGGGGCACTATTTTTACTCCCATCATCAGTTTATATGCCTTAGCAACTGAGAATTGATCATTTCCCCAAATGTAGCTCCAGGTATCTGTACATTCCAGATATTCAGAACCCCTCAAAGCTATACAAATGTCTTCCATTGCTTCAAATTCTTGGAATGCTTGCACTGTCAAGGGTAAATGAAATAGATCCTCCAGAAATTCAGTGTGAATAATGGTGTGCACAGTGGAGTTCCTATTCTTCACAAAAGAGAAGAGATGGGGGAACATGTCGTGCAAGCAAGCTGAGTGCCATAGGTCAGACCAGAAAAAAGCACTTTTGCCATACTCGAGCGCGTACTCGCGCATACATACGGACGGCCAGGGCTTGTGTACATGCAGAGGCAACGGACGGCAGCAACGGCGTCCTATTCATCGGGCAGCGAACCGGCTGGGTCGGAATGGAGAAACAACTTCCTGTTGATCGGGAGGCAATAGACTGGGTCGGAACGCATCCTGTTCAACGGGAGCCAACCGGCTTGAACGGAACATCCGAAATGGGTCTGGCATACCGCAGAACGGAGGAAACAACATTTTGTTCGACCCGCCACGGTCAAAACAATGTTTTGTTCATCGGGATGGGTCTGGCGTACCGCAAAACGAAGAAAACGGACTTGTGTTCGAGTGCCTACGGTCGAAACGGGGTCCTGTTGATCGAGAGGGGTGTGGATACCGCAAAACGGACGAAACAGACTTGTGTTGGAGCGCCTATGGTCGAAAGGGGGTCGTGTTCATCCACCGTCTACTGCCTCGCTCTGGCCTCCATGGGCTACTGTTCATCCACCGTCGACCTCCTCTAGCCTCCACCAGCTACTGTTCATCCAGCCTCCACCGGCTACTGTTCATCCAGCCTCCATGGGGTCTCATTCATCCACCCCCAACCGGCTGGGGTGCGGCGGTCTCCTCGGGGTCCTATTCATCCAGCGGCAATGGCCTACTACCACGGGGTCTTGTTCATCCAACCCCCACCAGGAACTGTTCATCCAAAGACAACCAACCGGCTCGACTCACCACGTCTCGACTCATTCTACGTACGGCGCGCATGGTAGCAACGGTCACTGTTCATCGAGAGGCAATACACCGGCTGGCTATGTCTCGCACGGGGGCTCGATTGTCTTCAGTAAGCAGCAGTAGTGATTGATCGCTCGGGTTCAAATAGTAGCAGCAGCGAAGGAATTGCTCGGGTTCAGTCAGCAGTGAATGAATCGCTCGAGTTCAGTTAATAGCCAAGGGATCAATCGCTCGGGTTCAGTATCGTGCGGTCGCTCCGGGTTCAGTTAGCCAACGCCTCGCATACACACGCGTACATGAGAGAAAAGCACAAACCATAGTGCATCGCTCGGCCCCGACCACCCATCGTAACCGGGAATTCCGTGATATTTTCCTCACCCTCGCTTCTACCATGATTTTTTCCGTCATGGACGGCCCAAAGAATGTCATGCAGCTGTGTCTCCGGTCCGCCCAGGATGAAAAGCCCATTTTATGTCATAGAAGTAGGAGCCCACCACATCTATGATGATACCGGTGATTTTGTCACAATTATCGTCATAGAAGCGTCATAAGCATGACAGAAATTGTTTTCGTTTGGCCCAAAATGTCACGGGTGTGTCTTTTTTTTGTAGTGCTCGTACCAGCGCTTGGCGCAACGTGCTATGGCATCTCACGAGTCCAGACGCTTGGCGGTCATGTCTCAGGAGACCACGGACCCTCGCGTGCCTCCCGGGCCTCAGGAGCCGCCTAGCTCATGAGGAGCAATCTCCAAGGCATGCTTCTTCAGCTACCTCGATGCTTCTACAACACTTGTGCCAATTGAGTTTTTGGTTTTTTCAATTGAGGGTGCCCCCGGGCTACATTATCCTCAAGCTGTCCGGGCCCGCCCCTGTAGTTGTATCATTTGGCGCATGTATCAGAACTGGCTTTGCCTTTGGTGAGATTTCTTTGGTATTCCAACCTATGTGCCTGGTGCTTCAACACCATGAATGTCGCCGCGCCCTCATAACCCTACCCACGACCGCCTCATGATTAAGAGTAGGCACGGCGTCTGTGCTCGGGTCCGTCCCTGCAGTGTTGTTAAATCCAAGCGATCGAGCTCTATCTCGTGGGCCAGCTCCCGTGCACGTCACCTCCCGAGGTCCTTGGTGCCTTGCCCTCGCATGAGCTAATCGCGAGTGGGTGAGTAAGGGCGTGCGTCACGATTCATAAAAACCGTAGTTCGGCACTTCGTTGTCGTGGGAGCCGCGTGCCGGATATCCTTCCTTGGGTTATTGCATGAGAAGACTTGCCATAGAGTCTGTGCTCGGGTCCGTCCCTGCAGCGTTGATAAACCCAGGTGACTGAGCTCTTTCTCGCGGGCCGGCCCCATTCACGTCACCTCCTGGGGTCCTTGGTGTCCGGCCTTCTCATGTGGTGTCCTCCGGAGGTTCATTCGGCGCATGTCACCCCCCACATCACACGTTTCTTACGTGCGCCACACGCCAAATATCCAGGCTCAACCCGCCTTGAGGTAGGGCCTCCTGAGTCCAGTGCTAGCTCACGATTGACTAGATACGCCTCCTCTAAGTTCTGTCATGCCAGCCACGCGTACGAACGACATAGGGCTATACATGCCTAGAGACTCTAACACAGAGCTCCCTACCCACGCCAAGTGGAAGCCCCATGCTCCGCGCTGGCGGACGAAACAGTTGAACAATGGCTATGCCCACACCCAAGTGGAAGCCCCATGCTCCACCCTGGTGGATAAACAAGTGAGGGAGCCCTAGGGGTTGCACCAACCTCAGGATGGCCTCTTGGCTCTTCATGCAGTATTACCCCTGGGATGCACGCGCGAGGGGGCTTCACACGGTGCCTACTCTCAGGCCTGGCCTGGTGCACGACACCTCACCAGGTCCCTGGTACCTGGTCTTCCCGCATCCCTCCCAAGCGAACACTGACAAGTAAAGGTATGGAGGACCCCGGATTAACCTCATCGCCGCCCATGTTTCCCTCATGAGGGCCGCTCACGCGTCAAGGGGGGCCCCTGAGCATCATGACTTAGGGGCCTCACTAGTCACGTAGCTCCTCGTCCATTGGTTTCGTCTTGGCATCGTGACCAGACACCCCACCGGCGGCCGAGGTATGCGCGGGGCTGGGCCCTGCCGATGTAGAGCACAAAGGCAAGCAAGAAGGAAACCAAGTGCAAAAAGGAAATTGCGAAGTTCGAACAGTTATTACAAGCATCAATTTTTTTGCAACTTCAAACAAAGTCTTATGCCTCCACGAGGCACGAAAGGTGTTGCAGGATAAATTCTAGAAGGAGGGACCATCGTCGTCATGGTTTTCACCACTGCCCGCCACAGCCGCGACAGATTCGTCCTCAACATCGCTGTCGCCGCCATCGCTGCCGATCGCCTCAGCCGCCGGAGGGTCAGCGTCGGGTTCGCAGATGAACTTCCCCACCAGTGCGTCAACGTGGCTTTTCACGATTGCCGCCGTGGTGGTGCGGAGCTCAGGAGCAACCAGGCCGATCGCCACGTCGAAATCAAAGCCGGGGTCATGGTCGTAAAGGTGGATGAAGACACGAGTCACCGCCACAGAGAAGAGGTTGCGACACTCACCTTCGAGGATGGAGTCTACCTTGGCGGCGGCACCCTCGAGCCCCTCGGCAAGCTTGGAAGAGAGCCCCGCGTAGCCGCCCTCAGGGGCCATGAGCGGGGCCTTGAATACTCCTCTGCAGAGGGACGGCAGCGCCTGGCGAGCCCTGAGCTCTAGGGAAGGGAAGGTATCGCGCTCCACGGCTGCTCTCCCCTCGGTGTCGGCAAGGGTCTTCTCCCTGGCGTCCAGTCGGGTCGTCGCTTCGGAGACGTGTGTGGCGTGGGACACGGGCTTGGGACACCTCCTCTTTCAGCTTGGCCAGGCGCTCACGTTCCTCAGCTTGATCAACGGTCTCCTTCAACAACGCGAGGTCTTGGTCCGCAAGCTTCGCCTCGTGAGCCCTGAGGTCATCTTTTTTTTTACTATACACAGTAGGGCAAAACCCCACTGCAATTTTTATATTATATCAAAAAAGAGATGTCTAGCAGTACAAAGAGGCTTGAGAAAAGCCAAAAGAAAAAGAAGTAAAAAACTATAAGCTACTAAATTACAGGACATGGCTGTCAAGCCAGAGACAGAAAGCTCTAGCATAGCTCTTTTTAATTCTAAACCTAAGCAAGTTGAGCTCCTCCAAGAAGATGGCTTTCCATCCCTGTATGCTTGGTTGAATGGCTTGAAAAATGAGATTGTTCCTAGAGATCCAGATGGCCCAGGATGCTAGGATGATGATTTCCATGAAGAAAGGCACATGAAGTTTTAGTTTTAAATCAGCAAAAGCTTCAAGCACTGAAACATTGGCCTGTCTAGAGGGACAAATCAGGTCCCAACACTGAGCAGCAAAAGGACATGTCCAAAAGAGATGGTGAAGTGTTTCCTCCTGCTGGCAATTATTTACAGCACAATTATAGTTACCCAACTGAAAAGATTTCCTTCGAAGGAGATTCCTAGTATTGAGCCTGTCATGTAATAACCTCCAAAAGAAAACCTTGTGCTTAGGTTGACAAGAGCTATTCCAGATCCAGTTAAATTGTTGGGGCACTATTTTTACTCCCATCATCAGTTTATATGCCTTAGCAACTGAGAATTGATCATTTCCCCAAATGTAGCTCCAGGTATCTGTACATTCCAGATATTCAGAACCCCTCAAAGCTATACAAATGTCTTCCATTGCTTCAAATTCTTGGAATGCTTGCACTGTCAAGGGTAAATGAAATAGATCCTCCAGAAATTCAGTGTGAATAATGGTGTGCACAGTGGAGTTCCTATTCTTCACAAAAGAGAAGAGATGGGGGAACATGTTCTGCAAGCAAGCTGAGTGCCATAGGTCAGACCAGAAAAAAGCACTTTTGCCATCTCCAATGTGACATCTGGCCAAAGATTGAAGTTGTCAATGAGCTTAAGATTTGCCTTCCACCAAAATGATCCAATCCAACTGTTGCCAGGCAGAAAATCACCATTATAATGTGTCTCCCAGATCAAATTAACCCATGGAATGTTATGTCTGTTGTAAAACTTGTGCAGATTCTTAAGTAACAAAGCTTTGTTTTGGACAAAGATGTCCATCACTCCCAAACCTCCTTGGTCTTTTGGTCTACAAACAGTTCTCCAAGCCACCATGGCTGGCCTATGATCCTCCAAGTCAGGGCCTCTCCAGAGGCAATGCCTCAACAATTTAATAGCTTGAGTTTTAATAGTGACAGGCACATCAAGACATCCCATGAGGTAAATCAGCAGAGAGTTGAGCACAGATTTTACCAGCAGCAGCCTTCCAGCCATGGTCATGAAGGAAAATAGACCCATAAGTTTCTTCTGCAACCTTGTGACCAGAGGTAGGCATTGTTCAACAGTTGGTTTATGAATACCCAAAGGTGCACCCAAATATTGAATGGGGAAAAATTCCCTTTTACATTGAAAAGTATTAGTCAAAATCTCAACTTTCTCCTAAGACACATTGAGTGGGATGAGGCTGGATTTGGAGTAATTAACTTTCAGACTAGTAGCATCTGCAAAAGTGTAGAAGGGCTTTGAGGCAGTGGAGTTGCCTGGCATCTGCTTGAAGAAGGACCAAAGTGTCATCTGCATATTGTACTATTGGAAAATTAGGGCAGGAATTCACTTGCAAAGGTGGAGATAGTAAACCCAGCTGCAAGGCCTTGATGAGAAATCTGTGCTCAACCCTGAGGTCATCTTCCCATAGCTAGAGTCGTTGTGCGCGAGTGGCTTTCTCCTCTTGGAGCGCTTTCAGGCTGGCCTCCGCTTCATGGCAGCGCTTGGTGGCTACCTTCGCCTCTTCAAGTGCCGCGCCACGGGCCGCCCCCGCCCTGTCGGCCTCGGTGGCAAGGGCTTCGGCATGATCCGAGGCCATCTTGCTGGCCGTGGGAAAGTCGCGCCACCCCGCGGCTAGCTTTAGGCGCTCCTGCCCAAGGCGCCATTCGGTGTCCTGGAGGTCCGTCTTGAGCCGATTGAGCGCGGCACGGGCGTCGGTCAGGGCCTCGCACCTGATCAGGGAGTCGTAGCTCATAAGCTCACGGATTGGCCGTAGGGGAGCTGTCGTGGTGTCCTGGGCCGTCGTCACTGTCATCGTGGGACGTGCGGCGCCCTCCATCGGAAGCACAGGGGGCTCCTGCCCGCCCCTCATGACCAGCTCCCTCTCCGGGTGATCGGGGGCTGCCTGGTGGACCGCCATGGTCGCGGATGTCAAGGTGGCCCGAGGCCGCGCAGCGGGCTAAGACCCGTCGTGTCCGGAGGCCGGGTCTGGAGCAGCAGGAGGAATCAGGGCCGTCGTCCCCTCCCCTGAGATCGAAGGTGCCGCGGCCGAGACAAGCGGCGCAGCAGGCTAGATCACCATGGCTTCCACGCCCGCCACCTTGGGCGGCGCCGACAAGGCTCTGGGAGCGGGCGATGCTGCTTGTGCGCCTAAGGGTCGCGCCAAGCCGGCGCGATACGCTCCCGCGACCGCCATGACCGCAGCCGGGCACCACGGGCGCCCTCGGGTTGAGGGCGTCCTTCGATGCATCGCCTAGCTTCTTCTTCTTCATCGCGCTACTGCCTCTGATCATTGAGAGCAGGAAAGGCATGAGCAACATGCAATCAATGCCTCGTCAGGAAGCAAGGGAGGCTACTTACTTGTCCGGCGCGGCCCACTTTCTGTTCTTGTCTTCTTCTTCGGCGGAGGCCGAGGTGGTCATGCTCTTCTTCGGCACGGCCTTGTCCGCGTCCTGGGGACTGGCGAACAGTCAGCAGCAGGCCCCGACGCGTCATCGCCGCCTGGAGGGGGCAAGGGGGCCGGCATGAGGGTCATGGCTAAGGAAGCTGTGTCCACCCCGGCAGGGGCCGCCCCTCCCTTGGACTAGGGGCTTGCCGAGGACAGGCGCGACTCCTTGGCTGCTCCGCTGAGGCGTGGGGAGCCCCCTGGAGGGGGCGCTGTCACGCCCATGCCTGAGGTCGCCCAGCCGGATGCCCGCGTCATCCGAGGGGCGGACTCCGGCCGCTTGTGGACCCTGACAAAGTGCGAGGAGTCCACAGCCAGAGGCTTGTCTATGTCATCGTCGTGGAGGTTGCGGAGGAGCTCACTCTTTGAAGGGGGGGACACTTCCTCCAAGTCATCGTCCTCAGTCTCCTCTGAGTCCTCTTCGCCGCCGTTGTCGCCAGAGGAAACCGGCATGGGGGAGTTAGGGTGCTCAGACAGCTCGAGCCCCAGCTCGTTGAAAGCGGGCATGGAGGCGACCAGGTCCTCCCTTTCGTCACGACGGTACAATGGGGCGTAGGCCTCAGGGAGGTCCCTCGGATCACTGTTGAGCAGGGCGGCCAAGGCCCTGTCAAGTTCCTCACCCGTCAGGCCGACGGGACAAAGCCTAATGTTGTCCATCGCGCCCTGGAACTCCCACAAGGGTTTCGTGTGTGATTGAAGCGGTACCACGTGCTGCATCAAGAACTCCTTCACAATCATCACCCCCGTCAACAGCTTGGCCTCCATGTCCGAGGATATCCTCTCCAGGACAGGCTTCGCCCAGGGGTCGGTGAGCTTTGCAGAACCCCACTCCGGGAGCCGCTCGGGCAGCCCTATCGGCAGCTCTAGGAGCGGATTGAGGCCCTTGACGTCTAGGAAGACCCAGCAGTGTTGGAAGCACTCCACTTTCTTCCCGACCTTCAAGAGCATATTCCCCTTCTGGGCTGCAACAAAGGAAGCGGAAGCAGAACGCTGTTTTCGGTCATGCAGCCGCAAGCTAAAGTAATGGCAAAAGAGCGCCTGAGGGCCTCACACACCCACAAAGGCCTCACAATAGAAGGCGAAGATGGACGGGAGAAGGATGGAGTTGGGATGAAGATGGAGGGTGTGAATCTTGTAGTGACTGAGGAAGGCGCGGAAGAACTCCGAGAAGGGCGGGACAAGCACCGCGAAGGTGCTATGGAGGAAAAAGGGATAGACCGTCTGCGCCTAGGTGCTTCGCTCCGTGGAGCCGGCCCAGATCAAGGTCTTGCCCCATTCGTTGTCTGTGCCCGCCGTGTGCGGGAGCACGGAGCCGAGATCCCCCTTCTTGGCAATGCAGGACACATCAAGCGCTGGCGAAGGAGAGGAGGAGGTCGCGACCTGGACCACGGGCTTTGATATCCCGGGCACCATTTGTGGAGTCGCCGGCGCCGGAGAAGAAGGAAGGGGGTTGCGTCGCGATTGGATTTGGAGGAATTGTTGGTTAGAGGAAGGGATCAGGAGCAAGGCAAGGGAGAGCAATGATGGCTCTATGGTGTGCGCAGTCTTTTGCCAGCCTGGGCAGTTTCTGAGGCAACGTAGGGAAGTGGAGGCGTCCGTGTCCCGTCGTGCGCCATGCGTCAAGCCTTGCCGGCATGCGGTTGGGGCATGCGTCACTTCGCCCTTCCTTCCTTGGCTTCGCCTCAAAGCCAGCCCGAGCAGACCTTGGGCCCCAGGGCTACTATTAGCGTTCTGGGATCGGGGGTACCGAGACATGCCTGCCTGCGGCCCAGCAAGCAGCGTCATCGACGGCCTGGTACGGCCAGCTACAAGGCCCCCAGGACAAGACCCTCGTGAGGGCCCCCGGCCTCGCAAGGCGAGCGACGCCAAGACCTCCCGAGGGGCAGCACCCCGAGCATGCCTCCCGAGGAGTGGAGTCTTCTATCCAGGTACCCTGCCTCACGAGGCTCTCGATGACGTAAGCCATGACGACCGAGGCCAAGCGGGCGCCAGCGGGCAGAGAGGAGGACAATTTCCTCTTTAGTGCTAAGGAGGCAAGGACGTACATTGTTTCCCAAGGAATCTCCCAAAGGTTTCCATTCCAGTGCAACATGACCAAGACTACGTGCTCGATAGGACGGATGTCATCACCGAGCCCACCTCTACGTCATGACTAGAAGCTTTGCAGGTGAAAACCACCTTTCGTCAGGATAAGATGTACTTCTTGTCCCCTTTCAAATTGGCCGTTGTGGGATCCCTTCCTGCCTAAGCTATGAGGGAAGAGGACCAAGGCCACTATAAGTATAGGCTAGTCTCCACCATAGAGAGGGATCCGATCCATTCCACCCTCACTACCAGAGCCCTCGCAGTCAGATTCAGGGCTCCGCAGACCCAAGAAAGGTTCGAACTCTAGGGCATGTGCGAAGAACTCAACCTATCCAGCCTACCAGCTCGTCGCCCCATGGCCTAGCTCGATTCACCATAGTCCGGACGCCCAAGGACCCCCTAATCCAGGACTCCCTCAGTAGCCTCTGAACCAAGCTTCAATGATGAGGTGCCCGGCGCGCAGATTGTCTTCGGCATTCCAAGGCGGGTTCCTTCTCCGAATACTACAACACTGTCTCCAGACACAACGAACGTGTCTGGCTCTGCAAAACAAATACCACACACCACTGCAGAGGAAATAATATTTTACGAGTCGAATCTGCTGACAACTTTTCTGTAACGTGATATCACATCACCACCCGGTTATTATATCGAACTGTTTTAGCCCGTCGCTCCACGTTCCGAGACGAGGTTTCATTGGCGCGCCTTGTCGAAGCAGAGATCGTGTCCCCTTATTGCGGGATCCTCATCAATACGGGTGTGGGTCTCCCAACTGTCCTGTTGGCATGATTCCTTAAGAATAGGCAGGTTTTAAGGCTTTAGGAGGAGGCGTTCGGTATTCATTGCCTTTATAAAGGGACAAAGACTCGTCTTGCTTCTTCACGCCAACCCTTTACTCAACCTCTCCAGCCTCGAGCTCCAGCACCCAAGGTTCAATCTAATTGTTTCGAGCTTCCCAGTCATGTCCGGAACCGGCTTTCAAGGTCGGTGGATGGCTTCTTCTATCACAGAGGAGGATATTACGAAGCTCCGGGCGGCAAGATACCTGACCGCGGAAATCCCCCAAAGGCTTCTTGGTCAAGGGCAGGTTATTCCTACTCCTAGATCCAGCGAGAGGGTCGTATTCATCTCCCACTTCCTCAGAGGGCTAGGGTTTGCTCTCCACCCCTTCGTTCGAGGGCTCATGTTCTATTACGGGCTAGATTTTCACGATCTAGCTCCGGACTCCTTTGTTCACGTCTAGGCGTTCATTGTCATATGTGAAGCCTTCCTCCGTATTCCCCCACACTTCGGCTTGTGTCTCAAGACCTTTAACGTGAAGCCGAAGGTAGTCAATGGGAAACAAGCGGACTACGTTGGTGCTACAGTGAGCAAACTTATCAACGCTTTTTGGCTAAAAGGATCCTTCGTAGAATCTTCCGACTTATGACAGCGGGAGTGGTTTTACATTACTGAACCCCCTGGCACCAAGTGGGCGGCTACACATCATGGATCAATAAGGGGTTGGACTGGGGATCAATCGACGAAGTGCTGACTCTACAGAGCCGCATCCGGAGCCTTATTGAGAAGGGCATCGGACTTATCAATGTAATCCAAGTAATGCTAGTTCGCCGGGTCCTACAATGCCAGCAGCGGCCTCTTCGCCTGTGGGAGTTCAATCCGGAAGGACCACAAACCCTTTAGCACTTCTTCGTCACAACGCACAAAGGAATGTGGAAATTATTCTTTAGGACACGAAAACAGTGGCCGGATACTACAGTGGACGTCGGCCTTGACTGCAACCATCCAGATACCTCAGTAAGCACTCGACACCCGAACACAACTTAGTTAAGCATCTCATAATAAGATACTGAGAAAACCATCTTCTTCCAGGGCTGGATAAAGAAGGCGGAGTGAATCAGGTGTTCGACTCCTCTTCCTGACGACTCAACTAGTCCCGTGCTAACAAGGATGCTGGTCCCGGTGCCATGCCAGGTGCCAGTGGAAGAGGACAATGAGTAGAGCGGGGGAGCCAAAGGTGGCATCCATCCCGGAGGTACACCACACACTGCGTCCGGGGAGATTAAGGCTCCCTCTTCCGAACACAAAAGAGGACGAGAAGCTGACATCCTTTCTCCCGATAGTATGAAAAGGGCCGCCTCCAAAAGTTGGGAGGTAAAGGCTCCTAAGCGAGGTAAGACGCCCCTGTCAGGCAGTTCGGGCTCGGAAGGCGACGTTGTTGCACAGTTCCTCCGTAAGGACAAGCCTTTGGCCGAATCGTAAGTGAACGAAGGTGTTTTAAACATATCCCGTTCCTTTTCCTGTTACCAGCGTAACATCTAGAATATATGTTTTGCAGTCCAGCACACAGTCTTCCTCAACAATCCTCTTCCTTGGGGATCTCCTTCCGGAGATGATGGAAAGCGAGACGCCTCCACAAGCTTCCTCGCCCAATAGGGCGGACGACTTCGAGGTGTCGTCCCGGAGGATCTCTCGCGATCAACAGAGGATAATGAAGACAATGCCCCAAGGTGAAACTTCGGCCGCCCCGGGTCCGGGGTGTGTGGTCCCTACGCGGGCCAGCAATAAAGCCCTCGGACTATCCGGTTTAAGCCAGAGACAACTCTAGGGTCGAGCGAACATATCCTTTTAAAGGAAGTCCACACTCCCACAGCTGCTTCCAAGAATCCAGAGGCGCCAGATACACTGATCAACATGTTGCGATATCCGTCCGTCTCAGAAGACCATCATACCTTGATGGGTACGGTGGTTGAGAGGATTCTATCCGTGAAAAGTGGATTGAATGAAGCCTTCATGGGCCTGCTAAGAGGCTTTGAGGTATGTAATGTTATATTTTCGATTGTGCTCTACACGCAAAATGCACCTGTGTATAGATATTAGCCCTTGAGACTCTGGTTGGCGTCCAAAGGGAGGCAATCAGAGGATCGAAAAAGATATGCCCAGGAAATAATCTAATGAATTGAAACACAAGTTGTTACTTCCATGACGACTGCCCACGCTACAGAGGTTGCAGGTCTGAAGCAAAAACTTGATGTGGCGGATGACGACATCACGCTTATTAACAGGCGACTCGATGAGGCGCAAGGTATGTTTTCGGGCGGTCAGTGCATGTATGTATTACAACATGAGCATGAAGCTAGAATTGGATTCTGAGACATGCGTATCTGCAGATAGTGCTGCCGCGGTGGAGACCCTTCGGGCTGAACTTGCCCGAGCCAAGGAGCAAGCCCGGATGAGTAATGTGACTGCCAAGAAGGCAGCTGATGAGTTAAAAGCCCGACAGGCTGCTCAGCGCCAGTGTGAGGAGAGAATGTCTACTATGGCGCGCAAGCTAAAGGAAGCCACTCTCTGGTGCGAATTCCTCGAGAGGGATAACAAAGCCAAAGGGACCGATCTCGACAAGGCCTTACAAGAGGCGAGAGAAGCATGATCTGAGTCTAGAGCGGCCCGGGAAGAGATCCGGCAAGCTGGGGAGATAGGGGCCGGTAAGCCTTTCTTATTAAAGACTAAATTCGGCGATCCGAATTATTCCCCACTTAATCAAATGTGGAGCTCTCCAGACGCCTTCTTGGACTTGCCGAAGAGCGCCTCCGATGTGGTGCAGTTTTAGGAAGCGCAAGAAGGATATGCAACGGAGAAGCTTTTCTGGTCACAATTTGGCATGCCAAAGTGCCCGCTGTTGCTGAACGAATAGATGGCCTAGTGGGCCGAGCTCCACAATATATCCAGTTCTGCCATCAAGGACGTCGTGGTCCGGCTGTGGCCGATTGAGCCAGTTCCGAAGAGTTATTTCAGTTTGGTGCACCGACTAGTTGATGCGGTGCCGCGTATCGACGCCATTGAGCGGTCAACGTGCATTGAAGGTGCACGGATGGCCTTTGCCCGTGTCAAGACGTACTGGGCGAAGATGAAGGCCACCGATATTGCAGCGAAAAGTCCACCCAAGGGCAAGGAGCATCACACGCTAGAGCATTATTTTGAGGATGTCTTAGAGGGTGCCCGCTTGATAGAGGGTCAGTGCTCGAAAGAGATGATATTCGAGCGAAATGTATTGAAATTGTAAAAAAGAATATTACAATATTTTAAGGCTATGCCTAGAAAGTTTTGGCTCCTCCCGTGCGGCCGTTTTTGTATAATCTGAAAGTATACCAGTCGTCGGCTTCAGCCCCCACGCATAAAATACGGGGGTGTTCGGGAAAGCACTTGATCACTCTTGACCCAACGTCTTGGTCCGTGAAGGAGGTGTCAATGTGGCGAACTAGGCAATCGGACTATAGGGCTTTAGCACTTTCACTTAGCCATAGGAGTTTGACGGTGGGTCTACGATATAGCCCCTGGTATGCACACAGTTATCCGAATACGGTGCGTTACATGGGTAACCAGAAGAACGGTCCTTCGTGTAATACGGAAGGAATCGCGAAAGATTCTAATAAGTCATTGAGTGGTTGACCAGCTCTCGCCGCATCATGACAGTCAGTTTTCTGCTTTCTCTACTGAGGTGCTCATCCAGATAAACCGGGACACAATCGCGTAGTTCTGCCTTTACTACCCTAGTCGATATAGCGGAACGTAAGGTAGTAAGCACAGGAGCCAGGCAACCTAACTATTGACCAAAGACAAGATTCGGAGCTGATGCATATAAGGCCAAACTCGCAACGTCGAAGTGTGCTATAAAGCTGTTCGGACTAGCCAGCAACTCATTTGTTCCCATATCGAGCCCCTGGCGACCTGTGCCGAGGTGTGAGTGTGAAACAACTGGAGAAATTCAGCTCTTTAGAAAAAGCGAATACTGGATACGGATTATGTTCACTGGGACCTGATCGATATGTCAATTGCCATTTTACAAATAATAACGCCATGACCCAGGCTATTTGACATGCCAGTGGTCGAAGGCTGAGGAAGAAGGAACTTTACAGGCTCGAAATAGAGAGTGCGGTCTACACAAAATTATTTGGACCTCCTGTCGCACGTCTGCGCCGCCTTGCCTCGGTGAAAGGATTCCTTAACAGGAATAACCTTTGGGTAAGTGTATGAAGCCGAACTCCGAAAGAGTCCGTGAGATGGCCAATATTTGAGCCACCTGTGATAAAATAGCAAGAAATAGTTAGAAAGGAAAAGGAGGAAATGGGAGTGCTTGTAGGCTTGCCCGTATTGTGCCTCCGCCGATGACCAGGGTATTTTAAGTACATAATTATGCATGCGCGGTATAAACTTCATGTGATTGTGATGCGAACGACGGAGGCCGAACTGCTAATCCAGCTCTGAGATTGATTGGTTCCATTTAATAGAGACCGGCGGCTTAATGGCCGATGAGTTGTGTGGCTTGACGAGGCCACTTTGTACTTCGGCTGTAATAGCCATAGTATGGTCCTTTGTACGGAGGGAGTGTTCTGTATTTCCATTTATTGTTATGACACCGCGTGGACCACGCATTTTAAGTTTTGCGTGGGCGTAGAGTGGGACCGCATTAAAACGAGCAAAAGCGGTATGCCCCAGAAGTGCATGGTAGCCACTGTGGAACGGGGCAATATCAAAGGTCAAGCCCTCGCTTCGGAAGTTGTTCAGCGAACCGAAAACGACTTCCAGTGTGATGGAGCCCGTGCAGTGAGCTTCTACGCCGGGTACTGCTCCCTTGAGGATAGTTGTGGTGGGTTTGATTCTAGAAGGATCAATGCCCATTTTGTGGACAATGTCTTTGTAGAGTAGATTAAGGCTACTGCCGCCGTCCATAAGGACTTTCGTGAGATGGAACCCATCGATAATTGGATTGATTATCAGAGCTGCCAAACCTTCGGGACGGATACGACTAAATTTTGGGGGAACTAGCTCTATGGCGTATGCGTCCCGTAGTGCGCGCGTGCGCTCCCTTGTAGGGGTGTGCGTCACATATACCATGTTTACGGTTTTCACTTCAGAGGGAAATTGCTTCTGAACCCCGGTATTCGGCTGGCGAGTCTCTTCGTCATCGCTATCACTGGGCGGCCCCTTCCCCTTGTGTTCGATATTAAGCTTGCCGGCTTGTTTGAAGACCCAGCATCTTCTGTTAGTGTGAGTAGCTGGTTTATCGGGGGTGCCATGAATCTGGCAGGGCCGATCCAATATCTTGTCGAGATTGGATGGTATGTCTCTATTTGCCTTGGATGGCTTTTTCCGTTGACCGGGTTTGGAGCCGCTGAATCCGGCGTTGACCGTTGTGTCTTGCGTTATTTCATTATTGTTACGACGCATGTGTTTATTGTGTCGTGGCTTGCCGTTGCCGTCTCGGACTTCGGAAGTGTCGGATCGCTGGCGCTGTTGCTCCTATGAGCGAGCCAGCTGTCTTCTCCCGTGCAAAAGCGGGTCATTAGAGCGGTAAGGGCTGCCATGGATTTTGGTTTCTCTTGACCGAGGTGGCGGGCGAGCCACTCATCCTGGACGCTGTTTTTGAAGGCTGCGAGGGCTTCGGCGTCCGGACAATCGACAATTTGGTTCTTTTTAATTAAGAACCTAGGCCAGAGCTTTCTGGCTGACTCTCTGGGCTGCTGGATGATGTGACTTAGGTCATCGGCATCTGGTGGCCGGACATATGTACCTTGGAAGTTATCGCCAAAGGCGTCTTCCAGGTCTTCCCAGCTGCCAACGGAGTTCTTTGGAAGGCTGTTTAGCTAGTGCCGCGCTGGTCCCTTTAATTTTAGTGGGATGTATTTAATGGCGTGGAGATCATCACCGCAGGCCATGTGGATATGGAGAAGAAAGTCCTCATTCCATACCGCGGGATCTGTTGTTCCATCGTATGATTCGATATTCATGGGTTTAAACCCTTCTGGGAATTCGTGTTCCATTACTTCGTCGGTGAAGCAAAGTGGGTGTGCGGCGCCTCTATATCGGGCGGCGTTGCGACGTAGCTCGGATGGAGTCCGTCTGCGTTTCTTGGCCCGGGCGTGATAATGATTGTTGCATCCGGCTAGTTAGCCTTTGTCGCGTGTCGGGGCACGTCTCCGTGATCCATAGATCGATCTGTTCTGACCTGCTCTACTGTCCAAGTCCTGCCGCATGTCATATGTATGTCCCCGAGCCATTTTATCTCTGCCTTTATGGTGAGGTGGGGCGCGCTGGTGTTCGGCTTGAGCTGCCGCTTTATTCCAACCACGTGGTGGTCAGTCAGCCGCATTGCGCGATGATGGTACAGGCTCCAGCGCCTCATCATCGAACTGAGGTAGCAATTTGTGCTTCGGGTAACTTTGGGCTGGGCGCTTAAGGCCATGTTCCTCGGCTGCTAGGACATCAATCCATCTATCGTTGAGCAGATCTTGATCAGCTTGAAGCTGCTGCTGCTTCATTTTCAGGCTCCTTGCGGTGGCTATTAGCCGGCGCTTAAAGCGCTCCTGCTCGAGAGGTTCCTCAGGCACGATAAAATCCTCGTTTCCAAGGCTCACCTCATCCTCGAAGAGCGAAAGATAATTACTGTCCTCCGAGTCTTCGCGTATGGCCTGTTCGGAAGTTTCCTCAACGGGGTCTTCATTGTCTTCGGCATCGTCCGGAGTATTGTTCTCTCCTGTGCCGGTATTGCTGTCTTTTCCACGGCGTGACTTGGAGCGGCACCGCTGACGTCGGTGCTTTGGTTTTGTCTTAGGAGGTTTATCCTCAACTGGGTCTTCCTTGTCATCTCCGTTATTCTCTTTGGGTGTGTCCACCATGTATACGTCATACGAGGAAGTGGTCGTCCAACATCCAGTAAACGGTGGGTTTTGGGCATCCTGTTCTCTGGCATTGTCGTCCATACCGTCGATGTCTTCGGAGCCGTAATCTAGCATGTCGGTTAGGTCCTCGACAGTGGCTATGAAGTGGGCGGTGGGTGGGAAGCAAAATTCTCCGTCATCGGCCTCCAGTTCGAACCGGATATAATTCCGCTGTGAGTCCCCCGCTAAGGAGAGTGTTTTTAATGAGTTTAGCGCGTCGCCTAAAGGCGAGTGCCGGAAGATGTCCGCGGAGCTGAATTCGACGATCGATGTCCGATCAAGCTCGACGTGTGCGGACGCACATGGTTCGGATCCTATAGACGGAAACGAGTCCGAGGTTCCGGCGACACAGATCCCACTCGAGGTTGGGTCTGTGTGCGGCTCCGATGCCGCTGAGTCTGCGGCTTCCGTGGCGGGGCTGAACCTCCCGTCCTCGGATGGCGCGATCCGCTCCGGATCTAGGGCTAGAGCGGTTACAGGCGCTATCTCCTAGGTATGGTCCGATGACAGATTTAAGTCGTGTTCATCATGGTGACAGGGAGCGGCTGCCATGGTCTCGAATCCGTCGAAGATCAAGTCTCCGCGGATAACCGCAACGTAGTTCAAGCTTCCAAATCTGACCTGATGGCCAGGGGTGTAGCTATCGATCTGCTCTAGATGGCCGAGGGAGTTGGCCCGCAGTGCGAAGCCGCCGAATACGAAGATTTGTCCGGGGAGGAAGACCTCTCCCTGGACAACCTTGTTGTAGATGATTGACGGGGCCATCCAACCTCTTGACGACGGCACAATGGAACTGTCAATGAAAGCACCAATGTCGATGTCAAAACCGGCGGATCTCGGGTAGGGGGTCCCGAACTGTGCATTTAAGGTCGATGGTAATAGGAGACGGGGGACACGATGTTTACCCAGGTTCGGGCCCTCTCTATGGAGGTAATACCCTACGTCCTGCTTGATTGATCTTGATGAATATGAGTATTACAAGAGTTGATCTACCTCGAGATCGTAATGGCTAAAACCCTAGAAGTCTAGCATGTACGACTATGATTATGATTCTTGCCCCTATGGACTAAGCCGACCAGTTTATATAGACACCGGAGGGGACTAGGGTTGTACAAAGTCGGTTACAGAGAAAGGAATCTTCATATCAGGACGCCAAGCTTGCCTTCCACGCCAAGGAGATTCCCATCCGGACACGGGAGATAGTCTTCGGTCTTGTATCTTTACAGCCCGTCAGTCCGGCCCAGGTACCGTAGTCCGGACGCCCGAGGACACCCTAATCCAGGACTCCCTCAGTCTTCCTGAACCACCGGTAGGACTGGAAAGAATGAATGAATTGATATTATAAGAACGGAAGTGAAATTCTTAAAGGAACCACCGTGGCAATAAAAACAAACGAAGAGAAGAGAACGACTCGCCGGAAGAATTAGAAAATGAACGGAGATACGTGAGTGAATCAAGATGCAAGATACCGAAGAGATCGCGAACTGATTAAAGAATGCTTGAACGAAGCACCGGTACAAATATGGGAACGAATGAAGCTGAAAACTTGGAACGAAGCAATATTCTAAAATGGAGGACGACAGATAATCGAAACAGAAAAACAACTCCTGAAATACTCCGAATGGGTAAGAAAAGAATTTGGACAAACGGAATAATTCGAGAGGATAACATGAAGCAAGAACCACGAATCTCTGAGAGAACGGACAGGATTTAGAGGAAAACCCTTCTTCAATCTTGAATGCTGAGAATGAACACGAGGAACACCACCAAAATTGTTGCGATACTCCGGAAGAATGAAAAGAGGAAAGATTGAACCGAACATGAAAGAATTTGAAAGCGATCTTGGAGAAGGCATATGACTTATGGAATCCATACTTACGTCATACTTCGAAAAGAATTTAAGAATAACTCCGGAAAGAATAGAAGAGCCAGGTAAGACCCTGGGGATAAACCTGTGGGTTATGGGCCCACTCGAGAGAACCACCGTTGAAAAATATTGAAAAAGAGATGATGCACCAGAACGACTTGAATGAGGCGACAACCTCGAATTAATTTGAAGGCAAACAGGAATCTTCTGAGATGTCTTCAGCACTTCGGAACGATTAAATGGCGATAGGAGAAACGAGCAAGGGGAAACATTTGAGGCAAGGCAAAGAATACGATCAACACCGAATGATGACTAGACGAGAAATCACCGGTTGAAACAACTGAGGAAAGACTGAAGAGGCTCCGCATGAATGAAACTGATGCTCGAATAGAGGCTCAAACCCCGTGAAGAAAAGGGATGGGAGGGCGGGAAAAACAAAGGCAACTTGGAACAGGGAACCGACCATTAACTTCAAAAGAAAAGCACCGGTTGAAATAATTGAGAAAATAATGCAAAGGCTTTGCACGAGTTGGATGGATACTCGATTACGGACTCCGGCTCCGAGAAGAAAAAGGGTGGGTGGGTGGGAAAAAGAAAGAAAACTTCTTATGGGGGAACAACGTCGTTGAGAAAGAATTGATGATTGATCTCACAAAAGACGACGAGGATCAAATGACTCAAAGAGAAGTGCGCCGGATAAAAAGAGCTGACATCACAACGAATGAAAACTAACTGCGCAATCCTAAAAATAATTGAAGGGGAACAGGAGTAAGTCAAAACACCTAAGTCAAGATTCCTTACCAGAGCGACGAAGGGGCTAAGGAGTAAAAAGAATTCCTACTCTCCAATATAACTAGACTCCGAAAAAGTTTTTCTTCTAGACTCGACAATGACCAAACTATACGATCAAACAAGGGGGCTCCCATGGTCGGTCGAGGCTCTGATACTAACTTGTCACGCCCAATATGCGATCCTATCCGAGAGGAAATCAAAGGTCCCACCAAGGACAGAGCAGCATATTGAAATGCTTTTGCAAGTCGGTATCAGGGCTACTGGAGAGAAGAGAGAGAGGCCCGGCGACGTTTTCTGGAGACCGAAAACGTCTGACGAATTAACCGGCAATAGTTATTCGTTGGGGCATCAAAAGGACTCCAAATGCGATGAAATTTGGCAGGCGGCCTACCTACAACATAACAGCACCACCCGCCAACTTTCATCCCATTCCGAGAACATTTTTATCCCACTTATAAAATAATATTTCGGAGGTGCCGCGGGCGCGTGCGAGTGTAACTGGGCTCAGAACGGACAACGGAGAGAACTGGGAGACCTGAACAGATGCAAGATTTGAATTACATGCAGATGAATGCACATGATGAGATGGCAAAGTGCAACATGCAAGGAAATGACATGGCAACGACGGCGAATAACTGGAAGACACCTGGCGCCTCGGACTCGGGGCATTACAATACGTCTCCAACATATCTATAATTTTTGATTCTTCCATGCTATTATATTATCTATCTTGGATGTTTTATATGCTATTTTATATGATTTTAGGGACTAACCTATTAACCTAGAGCCCAGTGCCAATTTCTTTTTTTCCTTGTTTTTGAGTTTTACAGAAAAGGAATATCAAACAGAGTCCAAATGACCTGGAACTTTACGACGATTCTTTTTGGACCAAAAGAAGCCCACGGAGTATCGGAGAAGCACCACGGGAGTCCCGAGGCCTCCACAAGGGTGGAGGGCGCCCCCACCCCCTTAGGGTGCGCCCTCCGACATTGTGGGCCCCTCGTGGACTCCCCTGACTTGTTCTCAACACCAACACCTTTTATATATCCCCAAACCTCCAGAACAGAACCTAGATCGGGAGTTCCGCCGCCGCAAGCCTCTGTAGCCACCAAAAACCAATCGGGACCCTGTTCCGGCACCCTGCCGGAGGGGGAAATCATCACCAGTGGCCATCTTCATCATCTCGGCACTCTCCATGACGAGGAGGGAGTAGTTCACCCTCGGGCTGAGGGTATGTACCAGTAGTATGTGTTTGATCTCTCTCTCTCTCTCGTGTTCTTGATTTGGCATGATCTTGATGTACCACGAGCTTTGCTATTATAGTTGGATCTTATGATGTTTCTCCCCTCTACCTTCTTGTAATGGATTCAGTTTTCCCTTTGAAGTTATCTTATCAGATTGAGTCTTTAAGGATTTGAGAACACTTGATGTATGTCTTGCATGTGCTTATCTGTGGTGACAATGGGATATTCACGTGATCTACTTGATGTATGTTTTGGTGATCAACTTGCGGGTTCTGTGACCTTGTGAACTTATGCATAGGGGTTGCCACACGTTTCCGTCTTGACTCTCCGGTAGAAACTTGGGGCACTCTTTGAAGTTCTTTGTGTTTGTTTGAATAGATGAATCTATGATTGTGTGATGCATATCGTATAATCAAACCCGCGGATACTTGTGGTGCCATTGGAGTATCTAGGTGGCATTAGAGTTTTGGTTGATGTGTGTCTTAAGGTGTTATTTTAGTACGAACTCTAGGGATGTTTGTGGCACTTATAGGAATAGCCCAATAGATCGATCAGAAAGAATAACTTTGAGGTGGTTTCGTACCCTACAATAATCTCTTTGTTTGTTCTCTGCTATTAGTGACTTTGGAGTGACTCTTTGTTGCACGTTGAGGGATTATTATATGATCTAATTATGTTATCATTGTTGATAGAACTTGCACTAGTGGAAGTATGAACCCTAGGCCTTGTTTCTAAGCATTGCAA
The DNA here is from genome assembly GCF_002575655.3 of Aegilops tauschii subsp. strangulata. NCBI lineage: Eukaryota > Viridiplantae > Streptophyta > Magnoliopsida > Poales > Poaceae > Aegilops > Aegilops tauschii. The sequence goes on from NC_053036.3 coordinate 218,662,290, forward strand.
TACTGTTTTCACTCACTTTTACCGTTAGTTACCTTGCTGTTTTTATGTTTTCAGATTACAAATACCTATATCTACTATCCATATTGCACTTGTATCACCATCTCTTCACCGAACTAGTGCACCTATACAATTTACCATTGTATTGGGTGTGTTGGGGACACAAGAGACTCTTTGTTATTTGGTTGCAGGGTTGTTTGAGAGATACCATCTTCGTCCTATGCCTCCCACGGATTGATAAACCTTAGATCATCCACTTGAGGGAAATTTGCTACTGTCCTACAAAACTCCGTGCTTGGAGGCCCAACACGAGTCTACAAGAAGAAGGTTGCGTACTAGACATCTGGGATGCCCCGGTAGGCATCCCACCTTTCTTCTTCAACAATTATCGATTAGTATTGGTTGATCCTAAGTTTTTGCTTCTTCACATGAGTTGTGCTATCCTTGAAATGTCATTGTACTTTCATTTTGCTTGTTGTTTTAATAAAATTCTTAGATCTGAAAGTTATTGAATAAGAGAGAATCCTCAAATAGCTAACTTTTTACTTGACTACTCACATGATCTTCACCTATATCTTTTTGGAGTAGCCTGTCATTTACTCTTGTGCTTCACTTATATCCTATGAATAAATTGTTGAATGAATTGAATATCATGAAGTTGAAATTATAGCATGCCTAGTGGTAGCTTCACATTGGGTTCAGAAAGTGAAATCTTTTGAAGCTTGACAATCACAATATTGGTCATACAAGCAATTCCTGAATAATTACTATAAGGAAGAGAACTTTCACATGCAAATACACTATCTTGGAAATCTTTTGTGATTGTGAGCCCCCATCAAAATATTATATGCCAAAATTGTTGACGTTGGACAAGGAAGACAACGTAATGGTTTATGTTTGTTCATATTCACATAGAAGTTATATTGTCATAGATCCTTTAACATGTGGTTCTTGCCCCCCATCTTTGCTAGCCAAATATTCCGCACCAAGTAGAGATACTACTTGTGCATCCAAAAACCCTTAAACCCAAATCTTTTCTTCAAGAGTCCACCATACCTACCTAAGGATTGAGAAATATCCTTTAAGTAAGTTGTCATCGGTGCAATAAGGCAATAAAAATTGCTTCTAAAAGTGTGAGATCATTTAGTGTAAGAGAAAATTGAGTGTTGTACAAACTTGTGATGGTGAAGAATAAAAGCGACAGACTGCATAATAAAGGTTGCCATCACAAGGGGCAATACAACGTGACGTTCTTTTGCACTAAGGGGTTGAGCATACAAACAAATAAGCGCATGGCAACCTCTGCTTCCCTCTGCGAAGGGCCTATCCTTTACTTTTATGTATTTACTTTTATGCAAGAGTCAAATTTTTTCTCTCTATTCCTTTTTATTTTTCTCCTTTGGCAAGCATCATGTGGTGAGGAAAGATCTAGGTACATATGTCCAGTTGAATATGGGTAGCATGAGTTATTATTGTTGACATCACCCTTGAGGTGAATACGTTGGGAGGCAAAACAATAAGCCCCTATCTTTCCATGTGTCCGGTTGAAACGTTTTGCTCATGTGTATGCGGTGATTGTTAGCAATCATAGAAGACTATATGATGGATGAGTATGTGGAGCTCTTACTTAAACTCTGATGAATAAGTTGAATTACAATTTCTTGGTGACTGAGAATATATAGGTTGTTGAGTTTCAAGAGAATTCATTGTTTCAACCTTAACATGTGAATTGTTTGCTACTTTAACATGAGAAGTTTTATAAGAAAGAATTGTTGTTATGATGCTAGGAAAAGTGATTGAAACTATCATTGATCAAACTTATGCACTTTGCTAGCATTCACACTTCATAAATTATTTCTTTTATCATTTACCTACTCGAGGAGTAGGAATTAAGCTTGGGGATGCTGATACGTCTCCAAGGTATCTATAATTTATGAAGTATTCATGCTGTTATTTTCTCATTCTTGGATGTTTTACAATCGTTTTATAGCAACTTTATTTCATTTTTTGGGACTAACCTATTGACCCAGTGCCAGTTGTTGTTTTTTGCTTGTTTTCTACATCAAACGGAGTCCAAACACCGCAAAACTTTTTGTGGATTTTTTCTGGACTAGAAGACCACCAATGGGCCAGAGCAGCACGTGGGGGGGTGCCCCGAGGGGGGCACAACCCACCAGGGCGCGCCTGGGGGCTAAGGCATCCCCAGGTGGGTTGTGCCCACCTCGGTGGCCTCCCGCACCCCCTCTTTACACTATAAATTCACAAATATTTCAAAAACCTTTGGGGTTAACCTAGATCAGAAGTTCCACCACCGCAGGCCTCTGTAGCCACCGAAAACCAATCTAGACCCCATTCCGGCACCCTGCCGGAGGGGGGAATCATCTTCGGTGGCCATCTTCATCATCCCGGCGGCCACCACGATGAGGAGGGAGTAGTCCACCCTTGAGGCTGAGGGTTTGTACCAGTAGCTATGTGTTCAATCTCTCTCTCTCTCTCTCTCGTGTTCTTGAGATGTCACGATCTTGATGTATCGTGGGCTTTGTTAATATAGTCGGATCATATGGTGTTTTTCCCTCTCTATCTTTTTGTGATGAATTGATTTTTTCCCTTTGATATTTCGTTGTTATCGGAATGAATACTTTTATGGATTTGAGAGCACTTGATATATGTCTTGCATATGAATACTCGTGGTGACATTGGGGTATCATATTGATTCACTTGATATATGTTTTGGCACTCAACACACGGATTCCTGTGGTGACATTGGGGTAATCTATGCATAGGGGTTGATGCACGTTCTCGTCTTTTGTTTCTTCGGTAGAAATCTTGGGGAACTCTTTGAAGTTCTTTGTGTTGGATTGAGTATTATGAATCTGAAATTATTTGGTGTTATTTTAGTACGAACTCTTGGATAGATCGATCGGAAAGAATAGCTTCGAGGTGGTTTTGTACCGTACAAACAATTTCTTCCTATGTTCTCCGCTAGATAGGAACTTTGGAGTGATTCTTCGTTGCATGTTGAGGGACGGTTATATGATCCAATTATATTAGCATTGTTGAGAGATTGCACTAGCGAAAGTACGGACCCTAGGCCTCATTTTCAAGCATTGCAACATCATTTTTGTGCCCGTTTACTATTTGTTAGCTTGCTGTTTTATTTATTCAGATTATAAAAATATATGTCTACCATCAATATTACACTTTTATCACCATCTCTTCGCCGAACTAGTGCACCTATACAATTTTCCATTTTATTAGGTGTGTTGGGGACACAAGAGATTTCTTGTATTTGGTTGCAGGGTTGTTTGAGAGAGACCATCTTCATCCTACGCCTCCCATGGATTGATAAACCTTAGGTCATCCACTTGTTGGAAAATTGCTATTGTCCTACAAAACTCTATGCTTGGAGGCCCAACATGAGTCTACAAGAATAAAGTTGCGTAGTAGACATCAGATACCGCCGCTGCGCTTGCTGGTACCCAACGGCACGGAGCGAGGCTCGGCGGCGGCCCTCCTCCCCGAGTATGAGGTCTATCCCATGAGGCGTCCTGGCGTGCCTCATCAAACGCCAAGACCCACGGGGAGCGACGTTTGACCTCATGAGGGAGGACAGCCTCAGCCCCATAGACAAGGAGGATCGGGGTCTCACCGGTGGGCTTAGTCGCAACGGTGCGGATGGACCACATCATGGACTGAAGCTTATCGAGCCAACCCTTGTCACAAGCCTTGAGTTTATTCTTGAAGCTCCTCATCTTGAGGCCCCTCAGGACCACCGTGTTGGCGTGTTCGGCTTGGCCGTTACTCCACGGATGCGCCACTGAAGCGTAGCATATCTGCGTTCCAAGGTTAGCACAATATGTTTTGAAGAGGTTGCTCGTGAAATGAGAGCCATTGTCAGTGATGATACAGTTGGGGACCCCGAAGCGGCTCATGAGGCCCTTGATGAACTTGACAGCCGAGCCAGCTGGGATGGTGCGCACGGGCTCCACCTCCGCCCACTTGGTGAATTTGTCGATGGTGACGTAGAGGTAGTAGTAGCCCCCGGCTGCAAAGGGGAACAGGCCCAGAATATCCAGCCCCCAGACTGCGAACGGCCATGAGAGCGGAATGGTCTGGAGGCCCTGAGCGGGCTGGTGGATTTATTTCGCATGGAATTGATAGGCCTCACATGATCGCACCAGCTCGGTGGCATCGTTGAGCGTCGTGGGCCAGTAGAACCCACTGAGGAACGCCTTGCCCGCGAGGGTGCGTGATGAAGAATGGTGCCCGCAATCCCCGCCATGGTGTCGGCCAGCAACTCGCGCCCATGCATCGCAGCGAGATGCCGTTTGGGCGTCTTCGGTGGAGATCACTGTCTTGCAAGCACTAAGCAGTGGCCTGTGATACGTCTCCGTCGTATCTACTTTTCCAAACACTTTTGCCCTTGTTTTGGACTCTAACTTGCATGATTTGAATGGAACTAACCCGGACTGACGCTGCTTTCAGCAGAATTGCCATGGTGTTATTCATGTGCAGAAACAAAAGTTCTCGGAATGAACTGAAACTCCACGGAGATTATTTTTGGAAATAATAAACAATACTGGCAAAAGAATCAAGGCCAAGGGGTCCACACCCTTGCCACGAGGGTGGGCGGCGCGCCTGCCCCCCTGGGCGCGCCCCCCTGCCTCGTGGGCCCCCTGGAGCTCCACCGACTTCAACTCCAACTCCATATATTCGTGTTCGGGGAGAAAAAAATCAGAGAGAAAGATTCATCGCGTTTTATGATACGGAGCCGCCGCCAAGCCCTAAACTCTCTCGGGAGGGCTGATCTGGAGTCCGTTCGGGGCTCCGGAGAGGGGAATCCGTCGCCATCGTCATCATCAACCATCCTCCATCACCAATTTCATGATGTTCACCGCCGTGCGTGAGTAATTCCATCGTAGGCTTGGTGGACGGTGATGGGTTGGATGAGATTTATCATGTAATCGAGTTAGTTTTGTTTGGGTTTGATCCCTAGTATCCACTATGTTCTGACATTGATGTTGCTATGACTTTGCTATGCTTAATGCTTGTCACTAGGGCCCGAGTGCCATGATTTCATATCTGAACCTATTATGTTTTCATGAATATATGTGAGTTCTTGATCCTATCTTGCAAGTCTATAGTGACCTACTATGTGTTATGATCCGACAACCCCGAAGTGACAATAATCGGGACCACTCCCGGTGATGACCATAGTTTGAGGAGTTCATGTATTCACTATGTGTTAATGCTTTGGTCTGGTACTCTATTAAAAGGAGGCCTTAATATCCCTTAGTTTCGGCTAGGACCCCGCTACCACGGGAGGGTAGGACAAAAGATGTCATGCAAGTTCTTTTCCATAAGCACGTATGACTATATTCGGAATACATGCCTACATTACATTGATGAATTGGAGCTAGTTCTGTGTCACCCTATGTTATGACTGTTACATGATCAACCACATCCGGCATATTTCTCCATCACTGATCCAATGCCTACGAGCTTTTCACATATTGTTCTCCGCTTATTTACTTTTCCGCTGCTACTGTTACAATCACTACAAAACCCAAAAATATTACTTTTGCTACTGTTACCGTTACTTCCATATTACTTTGCTACTAAATACTTTGCTGCAGATACTAAGTTATCCAGGTGTGGTTGAATTGACAACTCAACTGCTAATACTTGAGAATATTCTTTGGCTCCCCTTGTGTCGAATCAATAAATTTGGGTTGAGTACTCTACCCTCAAAAACTGTTGCGATCCCCTATACTGGTGGGTTATCAAGACTATTTTCTGGCACCGTTGCCGGGGAGCATAGCTCTATTCTTTGAGTCACTTGGGATTTATATCTGCTGGTCACTATGAGGAACTTGAAAGATGAGAAAACAAAAATTTATCCCTCAACTATGAGGGGAGGTAAGGAATTTCCATCTAGCTCTGCACTTGATTCACCTTCTGTTTTGGGTAAGCTTGCGACACCTAGACCTGCTTCTGTTATTAATTCGGATATGTCGCATGTTATTGATGATGCCACTTCTGCTATGCATGATACTTATGATGAAACTACTTCTATGCTTGATACTACTGTGCCACTTGGTGAATTTCTTGATGAACAACTTGCTAGGGCTAGAGAGAATGAAATTATTGAAACTGATAATATTGATGAAAGTGATGATGAAGACTCTCCCAATAAATATGAATTGCCTGTTGTGCCTGAGGGCTATGTTATGGATGAAGAAACTGCTAGAGACTTTCTTGCGCTCAATGATAGAAGTGATCTTAAGAAATTATTAGCTAAGCTTAAACAAAAAACTCTGAATGCTAGAATGAAATATGATCCTGCTTATGCTACTTCACCTATCTTTGTTGCTGATAAGGATTATGAATTCTCTATTGATCCTGATATAATTACTTTGGTTGAATCTGATCCTTTTTATGGCTATGAATCTGAAACTGTTGTGGCACATCTTACTAAATTAAATGATATAGCCACCCTGTTCACTAATGATGAGAAAACTCGCTACTATTAGATCCTTAAAATATTTCCGTTCTCATTAAAGGGTGATGCTAAGATATGGTTCAACTCTCTTGATCCTGGTTGTGTGCGTAGTCCCTAGGATATGATTTATTACTTCTCTGCTAAATATTTCCCTGCTCATAAGAAACAAGCTGCTTTAAGGGATATATATAATTTTGTGCAAATTAAAGAAGAGAGTCTCCCACAAGCTTGGGGGAGGCTTCTCCAATTACTTAATGCTTTGCCTGATCATCCTCTTAAGTAAAATGAAATACTTGATATCTTTTATAATGGACTAACCGATACTTCCAGAGACCACCTGGATAGTTGTACTGGTTGTGTTTTCAGGGAAAGAGCACCAGATGAAGCTGAAATTATATTGAATAATATGTTGGCAAATGAAAATAATTGGACACTTCCTGAACCAACTCCTAAGCCAACTCCGAAGAAAAGGGGTGTTCTGTTTCTCAATCCTGAAGATATGCAAGAGGCAAAGAAATCTATGAAAGAAAAAGGTATAAAAGCTGAAGATGTTAAGAATTTACCTCCTATTGAAGAAATACATGGTCTTAATTTACCGCCTGTTGAAGAAATATATGATCTTAATTCATCACCTATTGAAGAAACTCATGGTCTTGATAACCCTACACAGGTAGTAAAGGTAAATTCTCTCTATAGATATGATAAAGCTGAAATCCCACCTACTAAGTTTGCTAGCCATTGTCTGGATGAGTTTGATAACTTTATGGTTAAGCAAGAAGATTTTAATGCTTATTTTGGTAGACAATTAAAACAAAATGCTTATATGATTGAACACTTGAGTGATTATATGTCCAGAGTTAAAGGTGAACTTAAACTTATTAGTAAACATGCTTCTATGGTTACCACTCATGTAAAACAAGTACTTAAAGCTCAAAATGATTTGCTCAATGAATTGAATAATAAGAATAATGATTGTGCTGTTAGAGTGGCTACTAGAACTGGTAAAATGACCCAGGAACCTTTGTATCCTGAAGGCCATCCTAAGAGAATTGAGCAGGATTCTCAGAGAAATAATATTGATGCACCTAGTCCTTCTAAAAAGAAGAAAAGGAAAAATGATAGGACTTTACATGCTTCTAGTGAACTTGTTGTAGACACACCTGAGAATCCAAATGATATTTCTATTTCTGATGTTGAAACACAATCTGGTGATGAACATGAACCTAGTGATAATATTAACGATGATGTTCATGTTGATGCTCAACCTAGTCATGATAATGATGTAGAAATTGAACCTGTTGTTGATCTTGATAACCCACAATCAAAGAGTCAACGTTATGATAAGAGAGATTTTGTTGCTAGGAAGCATGGTAAAGAAAGGGAACCATGGGTTCAGAAACCCATGCCTTTTGCTATAAAAATGGATGATGAGGATTTTGAGCGCTTTTCTGAAATGATTAGACCTATCTTCTTGCGTATGCGTTTGACTGATATGCTCAAAATGAACCCTTATGCTAAGTATATGAAAGAAATTGTTACTAATAAAAGAAAGATACCGGAAGCTGAAATTTCCAGCATGCTTGCTAATTATACTTTTAAGGGTGGAATACCAAAGAAACTAGGAGATCCAGGAGTACCCACCATACCATGCTCCATTAAAAGAAATTATGTTAAAACTACTTTATGTGATCTTGGAGCCGGTGTTAGTGTTATGCCTCTCTCTTTATATCGTAGACTTGATTTGAATAAGTTGACACCTACTGAAATATCTTTGCAAATGGCTGATAAATCAACCATTATACTTGTCGGTATTTGTGAGGACGTGCCTGTTGTGGTTGCAACTGTTACTATTTTAACAGACTTTGTTATTCTTGATATTCCCGAGGACGATAGTATGTCTATTATTCTTGGAAGACCCTTTTTGAACACTCCAGGGGCTGTCATTGATTGCAACAAAGGCAATGTCACTTTTCATGTCAATGGAAATGAGCATACGGTACACTTTCCGAGTAAACAACCTCAAGTGCATAGTATAAATTCTATTGGAAAAATTCCATCGATTATTTTTGGAGGTTTTAAATTTCCTCTTCCTACTGCCAAGAAGAAATATGATATTCTTATTATCGGGGACGTGCATATCCCTGTTGAGGTAACATAGTGTTATTTTAAATTTCTCCGGTTCCATGTTATTCGGAATGAGTTTATTAACAAGACCTGATCAACCTTGTTAGTGGATTCCTTTTGATGAGCATGAGATGGATGAAGTTAGAAAGCACAACCTTCTGTACCCTCTCTTTACTTTCTGTTATTTAGTTGAAATAAAGCAAAAATAGTATTTTCTGTCAGTTTTCTGAATTATCCGTGCAATATAAAAATACCTCGAAATAAAAGTTCTCCAAATGCCCTGAAATTGAAATATGATTTTTTCTGGAATATTTGAGAATATCTGGCACTGAGAACACATCAGGGGGGAGCAAGCACCTGGGCATGAGGGTCCAGGGCGCGCCCACCCCCTGGGCACGCCCCCCTGCCTCGTGGGCCCATGGTGGCTCCCGTCCACTTATTCTTGCACCCACACACTTCTTCTTCCTCCCAAAAAAATCACCAACCAGCTCAAGCACGAGTTCTAGCTCATTTTGCTGCGATTTTTGATCTCCTAGCTCAAAGCACCTCTCACAAAACTGCTTTGGGGGATTGTTCCTTGGTATGTGACTCCTCCATTGGTCCAATTAGTTTTTGTTCTAGTGCTTTATTCATTGCAAATTTGTGCTGCCTAGGTGACCCTGTTCTTCAGCTCGCATGTCAAATTTATATGGTTCCAAGTAGTTCTAATGCATGATATAGCCTCTAGGCACTTGTAGGAGTAGTTGCTATCAATTTTGTTGAGCTTGGTTCACTTTTATTTGAAGTTACTAAAAAAATTCAGAAATTTTTCAGAGGAAGAAATATGTTTAGGAAAATGTACCAAGGTGGTTCTTCAAGGAAGCAAGGACCCAGGCTTGCAATGCATGATGCTGACGATGAACCACCAAGGGACGCTCCAGGGCGGGCTTGTGAATGGCCTTCAGAGGACTTCATGGATCAAGCAGGAATCAAGGAAGAATTTAACGCATATTTGCGTAACGCTGATCTTGTGAGCTTCGAGGCCGGTAAGTGCCGTCAGTACCACTATCTCACTAGTTCCTTTGTGAGGAGGTTTGAATTTTCATCTTCGCGCAATTCTCAAACTGTCCTGTTTGATCTTTATGAAAATGATTATACTATGGACTTAGAGGATTTTACCACTGCTTGCAAACTTCTACAATGGGGTAGTCCTAGTGAACCTCGCAAATCTGAATTTAGAGATTTTCTTCCTAGTCTAACTGTGGGGGAATCTAGAGACATAGCACAAGCTACCATAGGGAGCATTCATTTTCCTGCTATACATTATTTTGCTCTCTTCATAGGTAGGTGCATAAATGGTAAGGATGAAGCATGTCACATGTGTGTCCCTGACTTCAGTATTCTCAGGAGTGCCGTGTTAGGAGATAAACATTATAATTTGGGATCCATTGTTGCACGTAGGTTGCATAATAATAGATTTAATGGAGATTTCTTTGGTGGAATTTATGCAACTCGTTTAGCTAATTTTCTTGGTGTAACCATACGTGAGGATGATATTGAGTTACCTCCTGCCTATTTAGATTATGAGGCTATGGTTCGTCATCGTTTTGTTGAGAGGAACAATCAGTTCCTCCAGTACCGACTAATCTTTGGCAGACGACGCACCTATCACGTCTCTCTCCCTGCTTCTACCTTCTTTGACTTTCAAACAAAAGGGAGATACTTTATAACCAGAGAGGAGGCGGATGAGTATAAGAGGAGGGCTGAGATAGCTCGCCTCCAAGCTGCAGCCCACGATGCAATGACTGTTGCATCTCAGTACGAACCCAGTTACAACTTCGGATATCCGCCAGGCCAGCCGTGGCAATAGACCAACTTAGGCCAAAAGCCTAAGCTTGGGGGAGTACGTATCTCTCACCGACATTACATTTATGTTTACACACTCATTGCTAGTTGTCGGTGCTCATACTCTTTCACTGTAATATCCATGCTAGTTTATTTTCCTTTTTCTTGCTCTCTTCTTGTGTGTTTGAAAAACTTTAAGAAAAACCAAAAAAATTAGTTGTAGCTTTCAGCTAGTTTACTTTCTTGCTGTAGTAGTAGTAATTAAAAAGAAAACCCAAAAAGATTTCCTGTTCTTCTTTTGCTTGTTGGGAGTTTTCCCGTGTAAATAGTTTTATTTCTTTTCTTTTCTTTGGGGGTCGATAGGAGAAGACCATGATGAAATTGTTAAAGTGGCTCTTATATGCATTATTATTGAATTAACCAAGAGCCCATATTACCTTGTCTTCTCCTGTTTATTGAATGCTCGCAGATTCCAGTTTAGTCCAATGCACGTGCACTATTATTATTATTCACATCATTCGGTCGTGCAAGTGAAAGGCAATAATGACGATATATGATGAATTGATTGAGATGAGAGAAGCTTCTATGAACTCGACCTCTCTTGTTTTTGTAAATATGATTAGTTCATCGTTCCTGATTCTGCCTATTATGAATAAACATGTTTGCAATGAAAATTAGGTATTATAGTTGCTTATGCCATGCTTAATTAGCTAGGAGTTTATAATGGTTTACCTTGCATGCCAACATGCTATTAAAATGGTTGTGATGTGGTATGATAGGGTGGTATCCTCCTTTGAATGATTTAAGTGACTTGACTTGGCACATGTTCACGCATGTAGTTGAAACAAAATCAACATAGCCTTCATGATATTTATGTTCATGGTGGATTATATCCTACTCATGCTTACACTCAATGTTTATTAATTTTAATGCATGTTCATGACTGTTGTCGCTCTCTAGTTGGTCGCTTCCCAGTCTTTTGCTAGCCTTCACTTGTACTAAGCGGGAATACTGCTTGTGCATCCAATCCCTTAAACCCCAAAGTTATTCCATATGAGTCCACTATACCTTCCTATATGCGGTATCTACCTGCCGTTCCAAGTAAATTTGTATGTGCCAAACTCCAAACCTTCAAATGAAATTCTGTTTTGTATGCTCGAATAGCTCATGTATCAACTAGGGTTGTCCGTATCTTCCATGTTAGGTGGGTTATTCTCAAGAGGAGTGAACTCCGCTCCTCACTCACAAGAAAATGGCTGGTCACCGGGATGCCCAGGTCCATGCTTTATGCAAACCAAATCAAAATAATTGCAAACAAAACTCCATCGGGATTGTTGCTAGTTGGAGGCACTCGTTGTTTTGAGCAAGCCATGGATTGATGCTTGTTGATGGAGGGGGAGTATAAACTTTACCATTCTGTTTGGGAACCGCCTATAATGTGTGTAGCATGGAAGATATCGCCATCTCTTGGTTGTTATGTTGACAATGAAAGTATGCCGCTCAAAATATTATTTATCTCTCCTTTAAAATCGAGCTCTGGCGCCTCTACAAATCCCTACTTCCCTCTGCGAAAAGTCTATCTATTTACTTTTATGTTGAGTCATCACCCTCTTATTAAAAAGCACCAGCTGGAGAACACCGTTGTCATTTGCATCCATTACTATTAATTTATATTGGGTATGACTATGACTGGATCTCTTTTACCATGAATTACAATGTCTAGTCAGTCCTTGATCTTTAAAGGTGATCTGCATTTATGTTTTGCGGTCTCAGAAAGGGTAGCGAGATACCATCTTGTTATATCATATCATGATTGTTTTGAGAAAGTGTTGTCATCCGAGATTTATTATTATTGCTCGCTAGTTGATTATGCCATTGATATGAGTAAACATGAGACCTAAGAATTATTGTGAATATGGTTAGCTCATAATCTTTGCAGAAAACTTGAATACAAGAGCAAACAGAGTTTGTAAAAGTTTTTCTTTATCACTTTCAGTTTGTCAACTGAATTGCTTGAGGACAAGCAAAGGTTTAAGCTTGGGGGAGTTGATACGTCTCCGTCGTATCTACTTTTCCAAACACTTTTGCCCTTGTTTTGGACACTAACTTGCATGATTTGAATGGAACTAACTCGGACTGACGCTGTTTTCAGCAGAATTGCCATGGTGTTATTTATGTGCAGAAACAAAAGTTCTCGGAATGACCTGAAAGTCCACGGAGATTATTTTTGGAAATAATAAAAAATAATGGAGAAAGAATCAAGGCCAGGGGCCCACACCCTTGCCATGAAGGTGGGGGCGTGCCTGCCCCCCTGGGCGCGCCCCCTGCCTCGTGGGCCCCCTGGAGCTCCACCGACCTCAACTCCAACTCCATATATTCATGTTCGGGGAGAAAAAATCAGAGAGAAAGATTCATCGCGTTTTACGATACGGAGCTGCCGCAAGCCCTAAACTCTCTTGGGAGGGCTGATCTGGAGTCTGTTCGGGGCTCCGGAGAGGGGAATTCGTCACCATCGTCATCATCAACCATCCTCCATCACCAATTTCATGATGCTCACCGCCGTGCGTGAGTAATTCCATCGTAGGCTTGCTGGACGATGATGGGTTGGATGAGATTTATCATGTAATCGAGTTAGTTTTGTTAGGGTTTGATCCCTAGTATCCACTATGTTCTGAGATTGATGTTGCTATGACTTTTCTATGCTTAATGCTTGTCACTAGGGCCCGAGTGCCATGATTTCAGATCTGAACCTATTATGTTTTCATGAATATATGTGAGTTTTTGATCCTATCTTGCAAGTCTATAGTCACCTACTATGTGTTATGATCCGGCAACCCCGAAGTGACAATAATCGGGACCACTCCCGGTGATGACCATAGTTTGAGGAGTTCATGTATTCACTATGTGTTAATGCTTTGGTCCGGTACTCTATTAAAAGGAGGCCTTAATATCCCTTAGTTTCCGCTAGGACCCCGCTGCCACGGGAGGGTAGGACAAAAGATGTCATGCAACTTCTTTTCCATAAGCACGTATGACTATATTCGGAATACATGCCTACATTACATTGATGAATTGGAGCTAGTTCTGTGTCACCCTATGTTATGACTGTTACATGATCAACCACATCCGGCATAATTCTCCATCACTGATCCAATGCCTACGAGCTTTTCACATATTGTTCTCCGCTTATTTACTTTTCCGCTGCTACTGTTACAATCACTACAAAACCCAAAAATATTACTTTTTCTACTGTTACCGTTACTTCCATATTACTTTGCTACTAAATACTTTGTTGCAGATACTAAGTTATCGAGGTGTGGTTGAATTGACAAATCAACTGCTAATACTTGAGAATATTCTTTGGCTCCCCTTGTGTCGAATCAATAAATTTGGGTTGAATACTCTACCCTCGAAAACTGTTGCGATCCCCTATACTTGTGGGTTATCATCCCGTCGGGCCACGCGATCTACATCTTTTGCCTTCTCCGGCAGAGCACCTCGGAGCAGGTACGCCTTGAATTCCTACATCCAGCATCCCTCCTGAGGTTCAAGCGCCAGGAGCAGGCGGCCTCCAGAGGTCAAACCGCAGGTCGGGGCGCCTCCGGAGGGGGCTAGGGGCAGATCCTCCTGAAGCAGCACAGGGCCTGCATCGCGGGGGGGGGGGGGGGGGCGCCAATGGCTTGAAAAGCCGTCCCTCGAAGACGTCGGCCTTCTGGGGTCACCCCGGGACGCCCTGTTGGCGATATCATCGACGTGCTGCATTTCCAAGCCCAAGAATCGTTTTTCAATCTTGCGTACCTCTTCTAAGTATGACTCCATGTGCTCGTCCTTAGGCTTGTATTCCTTGTTGGAGAAGTTGACGAGGAGCTAAGAATCGCCCTTGATGGTGAGACGCTTGACCACCAGGGCCGCCACGGCCCTGAGGCCAGCAATCAGGCCCTCGTACGCCGCGATGTTGTTGGATACCTTCTTGCCATGCTGAAAGTAGAGCTGCATGGCGTAGTACACCTTGTCCTGGGTCGGCGAGATGAGTACGGCTCCAGCCCTAGCCTATGAACGCGCCATCAAAGTACATGACCCAGCCAGTGGGCACCTCGTCTCTGGGCGCGAGGGAGCGTTATTCACCCATCCCCTGGCCAGGGGCGTCAGTCCATTCCGCCACAAAGTAAGCGAGGGTCGCGGCTTGATGACCCTTGTAGTGCTGAACTCCAGCTGGATCGCCTGCAGCTCAATGTTCTATTCGGCAACCCTCCCCACGGCATTGGGGCTACGGAGCACCTTCTCCAGGGGGTACATGGAGACAACCTTTATCGGATGGCCTTGGAAGTAGTGTCGCAGTTTCTTGGAGGCAACGAGGAGCGCGAGGAGGAGCTTCTATGGCATGAGGTATCGTACGCGTGCGTCACGCAACATCGTGTTGACGAAGTACACGGGGTGCTCGATGGGAGAAGGGGTGTCAACTATGTCCAGCCCTGCTTGAGGGAGGGGGGCTCGGGAGCCTTGCCAACCGATGGGGTAGCCGAGGCCTAAGGAGCGCCATCCTGAGGTGGCAATGGCGCGGCTGTACGTGGGGTGCTACGCCATGCACCCGTGCCTGCGCGCTCTTCCTGAACCGCCACGAGCGCTGCGCTAGCTGAGTGGGGTGTGGCGGCCAGGTAAAGCACCAGGGGCTCGAGAGGACGAGGCGCCACCATCACCGGCGGGCTGGTGAGATGCCTCTTGAGGTGTTGAAAGGCCGCCTCGGCCTCCGGAGTCCATTCAAACAGGCCCTTCTTTTTCATCAGTTTGAAGAACGGGAGGGCGCGTTCACCGAGCTTGGAGATGAAACGCCCCAACAAAGTTACGCAGCCCGCGAGCTTCTGCATCTCCTTGAGGTTCTATGGCGAGCTCATCCTTTATATTGCTTTTGACCTTCTCTGAGTTAGCCTCGATCCCTCTGTGCGACACCAGGAAACCCAGCAGCTTGCCGGACGGGACACCGAACACGCTCTTCTCCGGATTGAGCCGCAGGTTTACCTTGCGCAGGTTGGCGAACATTTCTTCCAGATCTTTGACAAGGTTCCTTGCTTCCCGTGACTTGACCACTATGTCATCGACGTATGCCTCAGCATTCCTCCCGAGCTGCCGACCCAGGGCGATGTGCATCAAGCGCTGGAAGGTTGCGCCGGCATTGCGCAGCCTGAAAGGCATGTAGGTGTAGCAGTACACCCCGCACGGGAGAGGAAGGCTGTCTTCTTGACGTCCTGCACCGCCATCTTGATATGGTGGTAGCCCGAGAAGGCATCCAGGAAGCACAGCAAGTCGCACTCAGCGTGGAGTCAACGATTTGATCACTACTCGAAAGAGGGAATGGGTCCTGAGGGCACGCCTTGTTGAGGTTCGTGAAGTCGACGCACACGTGCTCCTTCCCGCACTTCTTGGGGACAATGACCGGGTTGGCCAGCCAATCTGGGTGCCGTACCTCCCGAATCATGCCACTTCTTGTAGCTTGCGGACCTCCTGGACGATGAACGATTGCTTCTCCAGGGCTTGCTGCTGCGCCTTCTGCTTCAATGGGCATGCGACGGGGCACACCATCAGATGGTATTCGATCACATCTCGCGGGACGCCGACCAAGTCTGTCGCTTCCCACGCATACACATCCTTGTTTGCTCGGAGGAAGCCGACCATCACCTCTTCGTGATCAAGGGGGGGATGAGCCCCCGTCGTCGACTGGCACATGCTTCGTATTGGCCCGATCCTGGGAGAAAAATTGCTTCTTCTTCGCGGGTGCGGCTTCTGGGATCTCTGGAGTGTCTTTAGCGCCAGGTTGTGTGGCTGCTGCGACCTTGAAAGTGAGCTTGAGGGCCAGGAGTGCATCCTTGGTGTCCCCCGCCACGGTGATGATGCCACTACTTCCTGGCATCTTTATGACATTGTAGCCGGGGTCCATCGCTGCCATGAACTAGGCAAGGGCCGGATACCCAAGGATGGTGTTGTGCGAGAGGCCGATGCGGGCGACTCGAAGTTGATAAGCTCGGTGTGGTAGTTGTAGCACGTGCCGAAGGTGACCGGGAGGCGGATCTGCCCTAGGGGGATGGTGGAGCCGTCGACCACCCCTGAGAAGAGCCTGCTAGGCAGGAGCTGGTCGTAGGGCACTTGAAGCAGGTCAAAGGATTCCACGGAGAGGACGTTAAGGCCAGCACCGCCATTGATGAGGGTCCTGGTGACCGCGACGTTGCTGATGGTGGGTGTGCACAACATCGGGAGTGCACTGACGCCTGCCGTGGTCTCGGGGCGATCCCTGGAGTCAAAGGTGATGGCGGTCTCGGGCACAACGCGGCTCGGACGAGCCCCCTGCCGCGGCTGAGTGGCTCCCAGCTAACGGAGGAGTTGCTTGACATGGCGGCCTGAGGCCGGCGCCTACGACCCGCCGAGGATGGCCGCAAATTCATGGGGCATCGGGGCCACGAAACGGGCGATGAGCAGGCCGCACAACTCCTCCCAGGAAGCCACCGAAGACTCTGGCAGGCTGAGCAACCAGGAGCGCGACGCGCCCGCGAGGGCCATAGGGAGCAAGTTCGCCATGACCTTGTCGTCGCCACCCGCCGTCTAGATGGCCTGCGCGTACGCCCAGAGGAACTCTGCGGGGTCCGCCGCACCGTCATACCGCGGGGGCAACGCTGGCCTGAACTTCAACAGCCACCGCACCTGCTGCTGCGCGGGGAAAAGGCCCGAAGGCCCGCGACGCCTCCAAGTGTGCCCAGCGGCCTAGCGGGTGGGGCGGCGCCGGCCAAGGGAACCACGCATTGCGGGCGGAGTGCAGTTGGTGAAGAGGCAGAGCGTCGACACACCCCTACCTGGCGCACTAAATGTCAGATTCAGGGCTCCGCCGACCCAAGAAAGGTTCGAACTCTGGGGCGTGTGTGAAGAACTCAACCTATCCAGCCTTCCGTCCCATTGCCCCATGGCCTAGCTCGATTCACCCGAACAAGGAAGAAGATGAACACGACAGTTTACCTAGGTTCGGGCCACCTTGCGGTGTAAGATCCTACTCCTTCTTTGTCATGGATTGGCCTCACGAGGGGCTGAGGATGAACCAGTACAAGGGAAGAACAACCTCACGAGGTCTACGGGTGAGGGAATGAGTCGAATGGGGTCCGAACCGATCTACAGTGGTGGCTAACCTATACTTATAGTGGCCTTGGTCCTCTTCCCCCAAAACGTAGGCGGGAAGGGATCCCACAGTGTCCAATTTGAAAGGGAACAAGTAGTACATCTTATCCCGATGAAAGGTGGTCTTCGCCTGCAAAGCTTCTGGTCGTGATGCAGCGGTGGGCTCGGCGATGACATCCGTCCTGCTGTCCTGGCGGTCTTGGTCTCGTTGCACCGGAATGGAAACCTTTGCCAGATTCCTCGGGAACCCACGCCTGTCCTTGCCTCCATAGCACCAAAGAGGAAACTGCCTCCTCTGCACCCGCTGGCGCCCGCCTGCCTTGGTCGTCATGGCTTGCGTCATGGTAGCCTCCTGAGGCTGGGTACCTACATAGAAATCTCCGCTCCTCAGGAGGCCGCCTGGGGAGGCCGCCCCCTCGGGTGGTCTTGGTGTCGTCCGCCTCGCGAGGCTTGGCCCCTCGCGAGGGTCTTGTCTTGGCGGTCTTGTAGATGGGCTGTACCGGGCCATCGATGAAGCCACGCTATGGGCCGCACGCAGGCAAGTCTGGGTACCCTGGTTCCCAAAACGCCGACACTCGCGAGGCAGCTCATCCACTGTACTAGTTCATCCACAACCTCCTCGTGAGTCCAATCCACCACAAAGCAGGAGTAGGGTTTTACACTGCAACCTGGCCAGAACCTGGGTAAATCTCTGTGTTCATCTTCTTCCCCGCTCGCACGAGCTCGATGAGGCCAAGCCATGAGGTGATGAGCTTGAGATAGGAGCTAAGGTAGATCTTCACACACACCCCAGAGTTTGAACTTTGTTTGGGTCCTCGGAGCCCCGATTCTGATAGGTACGGCCTGGAACCTTGTGATTGCCTCACGTCCCAAGAGGACGTGGATCCGCTATGGAAGGGCACAACAAAGGTTCGGATCTGTAGTTGTCGGGAGTACCGAACACTATGTCCAAGGTTATGCATCCGGAACAGCGCGCCTCCCTGCCAGGTATAATTCCTCGGAATGTGGCATGACTGTGCTCGATGCGAGATGTGTTGAGCTGCATTTTGTCAAGTGTGTCCTCGTAAATGAGGTTCAGGCCACTGCCCCCGTCCATCAGCACTTTAGTTAGCCTGAAGCCATCGATTATGGGGTCAAGGACTAGTGCGGCAGGCGCGTGGGTGGGGCGGGACCTTGGCTCGTCCTTCTGATCGAAGGTAAAAGGTGTGTCCTCCCATGGCTATGCGGCTGTCATCTAGTAGACTTGGCAGAGCTCTCTAAGGGCCCTTTTCCTTTGATTGTTTGAAGAGAACGTCTCATAAACTGTCAGGGCATTGTCGTCATGGAGTGGCATTGTTGATCATCTATCAGGGGGACGGTGTGAGACCAAGGATATTTTCGCCACTTTTGGCCACCTGCCTCACCACTCAACAAGCTCGAAGACCGTGAGTTGGATTTGCGTTCAGCAGTGTCGAGTGTATAGGGCATGGTTTTATCCAGCAATTCATCCAGGACCGTTCTGGGTCTATTTTTCTTTTTGGTAGGCTCGTGCTCAGGCAACCATCTCGCATGTGTTCGCTTTGCTTGGGCTTTCCTGGCTGTGGGGCAAGGACTGACTCCTTGCGCATTTGCTGCAACCTCCAGGTGCTTTTCATGGCGCAAAATTTGCGTACCATGTCTGATAATTCAGCAAAGTTTTGCACACGGCGACGGGCGAGGGCATTTAGGATTCCCGCGTCCCGGCAGTTGAACAGAAAAGTTTCAATTATTTCTTCATCTCGGCATTCTATTATCTTGTTTTTGACCAGGAGAAATCTGACCCGGTAATGCTGGACCGTTTCTTTGGGTTGCTGCTTGACGTACATCAGGTCCCATACGTCCGGTCTTCCCGCATCCGGGCAATATTCGGCATGGGAGGTGGGTGGGCGAATTTTTAGCATTCACGTCTGTTGTGAGTCCGGAGCGTCGGCAGCGGCGAACCGCACCTGGGCTATGTCCGGATCCAATCGCATAGTGTTCGGCCGCATACTTGTATGTGGCTGGGCCAACTCAGGGTTGGCTCCCGTATCACAAGTTGAGTCAGTACTCTTTTCCTAACGGGTGTCTGTCTCCAGGATAGAGACCCGGGTATATACTATCTTCAACTTCGGAGATCACGATCCCTCTACCATTTCTTTGATGGAAGCGATGAGGTGAGTGATCGGCGGGATGTGAATCTCTCTATTTTCAGGTTTAAGCCTGATCTGGTAATAGGCCGTAGGCCTGCTGATGGAGATTCCCATAGCGAGGAATCGATCCGACAGGTTGTTTACCGAAGAGATTCCCGTCGGGGCCATGGCTCCTGGTTATTTGGCGGGATGTTCTTCGGGTTCTTCGATGGGGTCCAGCTTTAAGGCCAGATCCCAGATTGCGTCGGCTCCCTTTGCATCTATGGAATCCAAGGTCAAGGCGTCAGGCTCAGCAGGTTCTTCAGGAGCAAGGCTTTGCCAAGGGCCGGCGCTGGACTCTAAGTTCTGGAGGCCGGCTTCGTGATCGGAGGTGAGGTTTTCAACCTCGTGCAAACGACCAGTGAGGTCGGCGCGTAAAGTGATGCTGCCGAACGTAAAGATCTGGCCAGGTCTGAAGATGTCCCTGGCACTGGCGGGGTTTCCAACGAATGGTTGGGCCATCGATCCTTTGGTGATCCTCAACGGAACTCTCAATGAAAGCACCAATGTTGGGGTCAAAACCGGTGGATCTCGGGTAGGGGGTCCCGAGCTGTGGATCTAGGATCAATGGGGAACAAGGGACGAAGAACATGGTTTTTAACTAGGTTCTGGCCCTCTCTAAGAGGTAAAACCCTATGTCCTGCTTGATTGTATTTGACGTGTATGGTATGGTTACAGAGTCGATCTACCTTGAGATCGGGCGAGCTAAATCCTAGGTTGATGGGGTATTGGATGTTGCTCTAACCCTAAGGACTAACGCCCTCTGGTTTATATAGACACCAGTAGGGTTAGGGTTACATACGGTCGGTTACAATAAAGGAAATATCATGCTAAGTTTTGACTTGGAGGACAAACACCACGGCTCCGAAGATATTCTATCCGGCCACGGATCCGCGCTCTAGCTTGGCTCCATAGAATCCCATCAGTCAGGCCCATAAGCAATGGGCCGGGGGTCCGAGGACCCCTCAATCTGGGACTCCCTCAACGACGGCTGATGTCAGGAAGGCATACATAGTATTTTATAAAAGATTGAACCATTCATGACCTTTCCTCTTTTTTAAGCATTTTTTGTCCAGTTCAACTAAAATAAAATTCCATCACCGCCTTGACAATTCGGTGACACTATACAAAAAGAAATGACTTACCATTACATCATGATGTCAGGTATGTAATCGACATGCAATAGAGACAAACATGCAGACCTCCTCCGATAACATAATGAACAATAATTTTAACAAAGGTGTGACTAGCTTTGCCGGCATAATTTGAATGAACTCTACACCCTTTGTTCCTTAATATAAGACGTTTTCGCAGTTAAATTTAAAGTATCGAAACGTCTAGAATTTAGAAAAATAGGTAGTACTTTTCTTGAGCACATATCTGTGAAAGCTTGCCACACCTTATATATGTCCATACGCTAATGCAACATGATTTGAATAGTACAAATATACACTAATCAAGTGGCTAGCGCAATAGTAGAGTAGTTTTTATTACGGGGTACAGTACAATGGTTTTACGGAACAGATTTCCATAAGCTAGCACTAGAAGATTTCTATAAGCATTAGCTATACAAAATTTAAAGGTAACAAGTTTCAGCATTGGTATATTGGCTGTGCAACAACATTAAACCAAATACAAAAGTCTGAAGGTAACTAGGATTATTAACTAATGACAGTATAAAAAAATTGCAAACCATGTACCTTCAAGGTAAATATCATTTCAAACTCGAGGGGACCTAAAAAATTGCTATCCCAATCTTGATAATTGATCAAACATAAAAACTTGATCAAACGAATCGAGAAAACACCAGGAGGAAGAGGTGCCCACTCCTGACCTTTCCTCTTCTCTTCATAATTTATTTGCAATTTAACTGAAATAAAATGCCATCACCGCCTTGCCATTTTGGTGACACTGTACAAAAAAATTGACTTATCATAACATCATGAAGTGAGGTATGTAATCTATAAGCACTAATAGTGCAAAAATCTGAAGGTAGTAACAATTTTCATCATTGGTATACTGGCTGTGCAACAGCATTAGAATGCCTTAGCTAGAAAATCTTTAATACATCCACAATCAACAGCTAACCCTGAAATAATCCAGTGACATTAAATGGCATTGTTTAAATTTGTCGGTGGTATTAGACTGAATGCCGCATTAGTTAAATGTGACATCACTTTAGCAGTAGCATTGCTTGATTTTACAGGTGGCACTATAGTAACAGGAAAAAAGTGGCAGTAAGAGCATGGGGAGGCCCATTCAAACAGTGGGTGCACCAGTACCATGTACCTCCACGTACGCATAGAGTGGTGAGGGAGGGATGGTTGCCCAGAACAAAAAATATCTAGGCAGCATATGTGTATTACGTCGCATTTTTGTTCTCTTTAGCAACCTTTTTCCTATGTGAGGACAACAAACCAATCGGCCTGGTCATTCTCTATTGCGTTGTCATGCCTTTCTACCCTTTTTCAACCAAGAGACAAGATACTCATTGCTTAGCTACTAATTTTCCCCTTTTCAACCAAGATGCCAGTTCGATAGCTAGTCTTTTGGCAGTACTTTCTCACTTTCTTTCCTTATTCAACCCAGACATGGATTAGTCTGCATGAAGTAGGGTTTCCTTTAATAGTGCAAATTAAGGTTTTCGTCTACGTGACCAGCAGAGTAGAGGATAGTAAATTGGGGAGATGGGGGAGTGGAAAAAGATCCACATGCAGCGACGTGGCAGATGGGGCAATAGGACAAGGGTATCGTTCGACAAGAGGTAGCATACCCGAGGGTCGGTGGGAAGTGGCTTCGCTCGTGGTTGTCGTCCTCCGCACACACTACGACAGCGAGCTTGGGGAGGGAGGCCATCCCGCTCCGGCGCTAGGTCTGCGAGGACGACCTTGCCGTTAGTGTGTGACCTCACGTGGTTTTCTCATGGTGGTTCATCACCGACTTGGGTATAAATACCTGGCCTTACCTAGGAGGGTTTCTACATGCCCCCCACATCTTCCGTAGTCATCGGAGCAGTTCCTCATTGTTGCTCCTCTCAAACCCTTGGATAGCCATGGCTTCCTCCACCTGAAAGCTCGAGAAGGCAAAGGCCGCGAGCGGTGCATCTTCCTCCACGGCTGCGGTAGCCACCAAGGATAGGAAGCGTAGAGACTTGTTCCTCTCGATCGTTACGGAGGGCGTTCTCCGCGCATATGTGCGGGACCATAGGCTACCAGAAGCGCGCAACTCGTCCCCCCCCCCCCCCCCGCGCGCGAGATCGAAGCGGGTGATCCTTACGTCCTATTTGGACGAGGGATTGGGCCTCCCGGTCGATACCTTCCTCCGGGAGGTGTTGGATTTCTTCCACGTGCAGCTGCACCATCTTCCACCAAACACCATTGCCCACCTCTCCGGCTTCATGACGTTGTGCGAGGTCTTCCTCGGTATCCCGCCAAACTGGGCCCTGTTCAAGCACTTCTTCTATGTCAACCCGCAGATGGTGTCGAAGGACAAGTACCAGACCCGCAGGGCACTCGGCATCTAGGCCAAGCGGACGCCATGCAACTTCAGGATGAGGTGGCCCGACGCGCTGAAGGGGTGGACCTCCACATGGTTCTACTGCGAGGAGCCATCGACTCCAGTCGGCGATGTGACCCTGTCACCATACTCCTCCGACCCGGTAGTGTGGTACCCCTCCTGGGGCATGAAGCTCACCCGGGCGAAGGCCGCACAGGCCACGATGTTGGAGAAGTGGGTAGTTGCCCTGTCGGTTGCCGAGCTCTCCAGCCAGGACATTGTGGCTGCGTGGGTGAGTCTGCGGATCCAGCCCCTCGGCCCACGGCCAAGGGATGTGGGATTACACGTGAGGCCGGGACCCTCGGCACATGACGCCCATCCGACTAGACGACATCACCTTCGAGGCCCGGATGAGGCGGATTACTCGGCCCCTAGGGCATGGACCGATTCGCCGGGAGGGCCCCGTTAGGCCCTATGAAGTAGGACACCCCCCTCCAATGGTAAGTTCTTACACTCAGCCTTGTTTCCATCATTCCAGTTGGCTCCCTGTGTGATTTTGCTTGTTTTGTGCTATAGTCCGATGATGATGGGGAAACTGACTTTCTTCTCAGTGGGGAGTCCTCCGACAGCGAGAGGGGAAGACGTCCCACTCGACGCTATAGGGCCTCATCCACTGCCTCGTCCGAGGAGGTGGAGAGGGCTGACTCGGGGGTGGAGGAGATTGCTCCCTTTCCTTCCCCCGCATGCCCCCAGAGAAGGCGACAGTGGGAGGAGGAGGCCGCCCGCACGGACGCGGAGCAGTCGGTCAAGCGCCCCTGGTAGGCCCCCGTCATCGAGGCCCTCGAGACCTCGCTCAGCCAACCGCCGCGGCTGCCGCTTGAAAGTTATACAAAGTCCGACTTGGAAGTGGTTGACGATTGCTTGTTTATTGTTTTTGATTGATGAAGTCTATAGGGTTGTCCCTTTACTTGATTGTTGGGCGGCGGGGTGAGGTTTTGCGAGTTTCAGACTTGTGCAAGTTCACGGGTCTGTGATGCTATTACCTAAAAAAATATTCCCTCCGTTCCTAAATATAAGGTTTTTTAGAGATTTCACTACAAACTACGTATGCTTTTATATAGGCATGTATTAGAGTGTAGATTCACTCATTTTGCAACCTATGCCCCTGTTCCAAAATAGATGACCCACCTTTGTACTAAAGTTAGCACTCTCTCCATTCCCTTATACAAGGTCACTATCAAAAAAAATTGCATCAATACAAGGCCACCAACAGTAATCGAGACAAAAATTAATGATGTTTTCTCGTACTAGCAACTTTTTAATAATTACATGCATGTAGTCATAGTGACACTCAGCCACTTCCTTTCCATTTGTTCATTGCATGCTTGTGGTGTATTATGATTCCGGTTAACGAAAAGAAAAGTTGACTTGCAAAGCAGTCATTAAATTTTATCCCGCCATCCCGTCCGCAGCTGATTCAGTGGGGGTCTCCAACGCCCAATCCCTTGTTGTTGCCGTGGAGGAGGCCCCACTGGTTCCGCTGCCAGAAAAAATCTCAGAGGGGTGGGCACCGGTCTTGGACGCGCTACAGCTAGCGACAACGGAGATGATCGACAAGCCATCAGCTGATTCGATGGACCCGGGTCCCAGTATACAGGAGTCTGGTGCGGGTTTTTAGGGGGGCGACGTGACTGCACCACATGCATGCATGCAAGAGTCGTTGCATGGCGGCAATGCTACTGATACTGGTGCAATTTTCATACAGCGCCGCGAGGAGAATCTATCTGCGAAAGAAATCGCAGCGCTTGGGAACATCAAGGCGTTTTGCGCTGGGTTGCTTAAAAAGCTTGCCCCGCCGCTTCTCAAGGAGTTTGAAGGTCTGCGAGGGGTCAAATCAGGCCATGACCCGTTCACCCCACGCTGCACAACTCGGTCCGTCTGTGCAAGTAGGTCTAGGAAGACGAAGGCCTCGGCAGCTGAAACGGTGCTGCTTAGAACCTTGGGCCTGGACTGTGATGATCTGGAGGTCTCGGAAGATGCGCTAGGCAGCTCCGTACAGTCTTCGACTCACCACTCTAGGAGCCGCAGCTGAGGGCCATCGCGGCTATCTTCGGGAAGGCGATACCTCTCAACCTCGCAGAGGAGGCAGGGATGACATAGCCGATCTTGGCGCAGTAGGCACGTTGGTGCCGGTGGTGTTGGAGGCATTTTGTTCCGATGTCGTTCAACGCTTTGGAGTTAGTGTGTTGGAATGTTAGAGGCCTTAACAGTCCGGCCAAAAGGAAGGCGCTTAGGGGTTTTGTGGATTCCACTCGCGCGGCGATTGTTTTTATCCTAGAAACTAAACTTGAGGTTGTGGACACTTTTGTAATCTTGCAATGCATGGGGCCAAACTATGATGGTTTCACTTACTTACCAGCGTCGGACACTAGAGGCGGTATCTTTGTGGCATGGGACATCACACGGGTCCTCTTGTCAAATTATGTCAATGACTCCCATAGCATTTCGGCGTACGTCTCGCCCAAGGAGGGAGAGCCATGGTGGCTCACAGTAGTATATGGGCCTCAGGAAGATGAGCGCAAAATTAACTTCCTCAATGAGCTTTCGGAGCGTAGATACCTATGTCCAGGGCCATGGCTCGTCTTGGGAGATTTCAACCTCATCCTTTATGCGGCAGAAAAAAACAACTCTAACTTGGACAGGAGAATGATGGGGAAGTTCAAGCGCTTTGTGGATGATAACGCGCTCAAGGAGCTCTTTTTGCATGGACGCAAATTCACGTGGAGCAACGAAAGGGAGACGCCCACGCTCACAAAGATCGACCGTGCTTTTGTTTCCGTAGATTGGGAGCTAGACCACCCGGAGTGCTTGCTGCAAGCATTATCTACCGAGCACTCCGATCACTGCCCACTCCATCTTGCTCTTGAGGAGCACATGCATGCCAGAAGGAGGTTCCGTTTTGAAAAGTTATGGGTCAAAATGGATGGATTTTTGGATGTAGTCAAGGAGGCCTGGGTCTACGATCCGGATATCACAGACCCGTTCTTGCGCTTAGACAGCATGCTACGAAACACAGCCCGAGCGCTTGCTACATGGGGGCAGAAGGAGATCGGGAACATAAAGTTGTAAATTGCTATTGCGAACATAGTCATCAAGCGGTTTGATTGCACTCAGGAGAGTCGTAGTCTGACGGAGGAGGAGAGATGGCTTAGACGAACCCTAAAACAGCTTGTACTTGGGTTGGCATCCCTAGAGAGGACTATTGCACGACAGAGGTCAAGAATTACATGGCTTCAAGAAGGGGATGCTAACACGCAGTTGTTCCACCTAGTAGCTAATGGGAGACGTATGAAAATCTACATTCCTTCCTTGACCATGGATGGGTGCATCATCACGGATCAGAAAGGCAAGGAGGAAGCCTTCTACAAAGCTTACAAGGACCTGCTAGGCAAGGATGGAGCCCGAGATTTCACACTTGATTTGGAGGGGCTTGGTGTCACGGCCATTGATCTTTCGGACCAAGATCGCGTGTTCACTGAAGATGAGATTTGGGCAGTTATCAAGGATATGCCTTCGGACAAAGCACCTAGGCTGGACGGGTTCATTGGCATTTTCTTTCAAAAAGTGTGGGAGATTATCAAGGTGGATCTAGTTGCTACGATTCACAAGTTTTTCCTTGGCAATGGAAGGGGATTTGGAAGGCTCAACCAAGCTTTGATCACTCTGATACCGAAGACACCGGAAGCATGCGCGGTGTTCGACTTCCGACCTATTTTCCTTGTGCACAGTATGCCCAAGATAGCTTCCAAGCTGTTGACTGCCATGCTAAGACCACGCATGGGAGAGCTTGTACAGACGAACCAGTCCGGATTCATTAAGGGCAGATGCTTGCATGATAACTTTCTCTTGGTTCGGCAAATGGCGCGCACAATGCATAGGAGAAAAGCCAAGGGAGTGATGCTCAAGCTTGACATAACCAAAGCTTTTGATTCGCTGGCGTGGCCATTTTTGTTTGAGGTGTTAGGATCCAAGGGCTTCTCGGAGCGCTGGATCTCTTGGATTGCGATCTTCCTCACCACCGCTAGCTCGAGGGTGCTAGTGAATGGATGTGCTGGTGACAAGTTCATGCACGCTAAAGGACTGAGACAAGGGGACTCGATATCTCCCTTGTTGTTTGTTATTGCCATGGACGTGCTTACGGCAATCATCTCCAAGGCGCATGAGGCACGAGTGCTTAGTACTATCAATGGAT
This sequence comes from Aegilops tauschii subsp. strangulata, assembly GCF_002575655.3. Taxonomy (NCBI): domain Eukaryota; kingdom Viridiplantae; phylum Streptophyta; class Magnoliopsida; order Poales; family Poaceae; genus Aegilops; species Aegilops tauschii. The sequence continues at coordinate 218,689,825 of NC_053036.3, forward strand.
GTAGCCCAATGCAGCGCTTGTCCCTATATGCTGATGATGTGGTGCTCTTCATAAAACCAACATGGCCAGACCTCATGTGCGTTAAAGAAATCCTTGCTATATTCGGAGTGGCATCTGGGCTCAAAGTCAACTATTCCAAATATGCGGCAATCTTGATCAGAGCAGAAAATGAGGATGAAGAGCTTGTTAAGTCCGTGCTGCCATGGAGAATCGACACCTTTCCATGCAAATACCTTGGACTCCAGCTTTGCATCAGGCAACTCAAAAGGTCAGAGTGGCAGCCAATTGTTGACACGGCTCTCCACATCCTGCCAGGATGGCAAAGGGGTCTCGTGACGAGGCCGGGGAGGCTCATTCTTGTCAATCAAGTAATGAGGGCGTGCGCTACACATCATCTCATGATAGCAGAGGCACCTAAATGGGCTCTGGAGAGAGTGGACAAGGGGTGTCGGGCATTTTTCTGGGCCGGAACCGAGGCGGTGAATGGAGGGAAATGTGTCGTCTCCTGGGCTAGAGTGTGCAGGCCTAAACACTTGGGAGGCTTGGGTGTCATTGACCTGGTTAAGCACGGTATCGCTTTAAGACTCGGATGGGAATGGCTCAGATGCACTGATGATTCTAGGCCGTGGCAAGGCCTCAACTTGACCTCGGACAAAAAGGTGGATCAAGCTTTTGGAAGCCTTGTCAAATGCGAAGTTGGTTCAGGAGGCAAGGCCTTGTTTTGGAAAGACCGATGGATACATGGAGCAGCTATTAAAGATTTTGCACCCTTGGTTGTGGCAAAGGTGCGGACACAAGTGGCAAACAGGAGACTTGTGCGAGATGCGATGTACATGCATTCAGGGATGGACGATGTAGTGGGTGACCTATGCACTGAGGGTCTCACCCAGTTCATCGGGCTTTGGGAGATTCTCCTGGAAGTTCATTTGGACGCTCAGGTCGAGGACTGCCCCATCTGGGCTTGGAACACGTCCGGACTCTACACGGCATCATCTGCGTACAAGATGCTATGCGAGGGAGGAGTCAGATTCCACTGCTTCGGAGCCATATGGAAGTGTTGGGCACTGCTTGCGTGCAAGCTATTCATGTGGCTCGTGGTGCAATATCGTCTATGGACCTCGGACAGGAGAGCTAGGCATGGATTGCAAGACCAAGCATCAAAATGTTACATGTGTGACCAGGAGGAGGATACAGTTGACCACATTTTGCTGCAGTGCGTGTTCTCGCGGCAAGTGTGGTTCCTATAACACCCACGATGCGGCTATATCTCCCACGTGTCAAGGCACGACTTAGAGGCATAACCGCATTGTGGTTTTGTCGCAAGAAGGGTCATCTTCACACAATCCCATGTAATGAACAAGAATGGGATAAAGAGTTGGCTTACAATCGCCACTTCACACAATACATAAATAAATTCATACATCATTCAGAGTACACACATAGGTCCGACTACGGAACCAAAACAAAAGAAGACAACCCCAAATGCTAGATCCCTGACCGTCCCAACTGGGCTCCACTACTGATCATCAGGAAACGAAACATAGTAACGATCAAGGTCCTCGTCGAACTCCCACTTGAGCTCGGTTGCATCACCTACACTGGTATCATCGGCACCTGCAACTGTTTTGGAAGTATATGTGAGTCACGAGGACTCAGCAATCTCACACCCGCGAGATCAAGACTATTTAAGCTTAAGGGTAGGAAAGGGGTAGTGAGGTGGAGCTGCAGCAAGCACTAAGCATATATGGTGGCTAACATACGCAAATAAGAGCAAGAAGAGGAGCAACCGAACGGTCGTCAACTAGTAATGATCAAGAAGTGATCCTGAACTCCTACTTACGTCAAACATAACCCAAAAGCCGTGTTCACTTCCCGGACTCCGCCGAAAAGAGACCATCACGGCTACACACACGGTTGATGCATTTTAATTAAGTCAAGTGTCAAGTTCTCTACAACCGGACATTAACAAATTCCCATCTGCCACATAACCACGGGCACGGCTCTTGAAAGTTTATACCCTGCAGGGGTGTCCCAACTTAGCCCATTATAAGGTCTCACGGTCAACGAAGGATATTCCTTCTCCCGGGAAGACCCGATCAGTCTCGGAATCCCGGTTTACAAGACATTTCGACAATGGTAAAACAAGACCAGCAAAGCCGCCCGATGTGCCGACAAATCCCGATAGGAGCTGCACATATCTCGTTCTCAGGGCACACCGGATGAGCAACATGTCGGGTTGGCATAGACCCTGGTTGCCCAGGGGGCGCCGGACATCGCTCGGTTTGGACCAGCACTCGAAGGAGCACTGGCCCGGGGGGGTAAATAAAGATGACCCTTGAGTCTGCAGAACCCAAGGGAAAAAGGCTTAGGTAGGCAAATGGTAAAACCAATGTTGGGCCTTGCTGGAGGAGTTTTATTCAAAGCGAACTGTCAAGGGGGTCCCATAAATCACCCAACCGTGTAAGGAACGCAAAATCAAGGAACATAACACCGGTATGACGGAAACTAGGGCGACAAGAGTGGAACAAAACACCAGGCATAAGGCCGAGCCTTCCACCCTTTACCAAGTATATAGATGCATTAATTAAATAAGAGATATTGTGATATCCCAACATATCCATGTTCCAACATGGAACAAACTTCATCTTCACCTCCAACTAGCAACGCTATTAGAAGGGCTGAGCAAATGCGGTAACTTAGCCAAACAACGATTTGCTAGGAAAAGATGGTTAGAGGCTTGACATGGCAATATGGGAGGCGTGATATAGCAAGTGGTAGGTAGCGGAGCATAGCAATAGAACGAACAACTAGCAAGCAAAGATAGAAGTGATTTCGAGGGTATGGTCATCTTGCCTGAGGTCCCGCAAGGAAGAAGAACGAGTCCATGAAGAAGACAAATGGATGTAGTCGAACGAATCCTCACAACTCCGGAATGAAACCGAAGCTAACGGGAGAAGCAAACCGGAAAGAAGCAAACAACATGGTAAACAACCATCACAGAAACATGGCATGATGCACAATCAAGTATGATGCATGTCCGGTTTAATGATTCATGGCATGGCAAATGCAACAAACAACACTACAAATTAAGTGGAGCTCAATATGCAATGAGTTGCATATAGACGAAACACCACATTCGAGTTATTTAGTTCGCTCTCGTTAAGGTACACAACAATATTAAATGTTTTTAAACATGGCAAGAGGTTAAGCATATGAAAACTACCTATCTAGGCAAGTTTAAATGAGGCCGGAACAACAAACAATAATTCCGGAAAATCCCCATGTGCATATTTTGGTTATGGTACTGTTCTGCCCAAAACTATATTTTAATGTTGTTAAACAGGAAAATAAAGTACACCAAGTTAATCTATGCATTTTTCTACCCCATTTTCATATAAAGTTTATTTAAAATGGAGCTACGGTTATTTAGTTATGAAATAAATCATTTTAACATGGCATTATGCAAATTAATTCAAACCGCACATTTAAACATTTTAAACATGGATGAAAGTCACATATTATGAAACTAGATAAAATTCTAAGCATTTTTCATATTTAAAATCATTTTAAACTGATGCACCATTTGTGAGTTATTAAATGCATGATCTAGAGGGACTTTTCTGCAATACAGCGTTCTCTGGAAATTATACAAAATCGCAGCAGGGAAAAAACAAATATGGGCCGAAACTGCTGGCCCAACAGTGCACAGGGGGGCGCTGGATCTGATGCTCACCATGGGCTTGGCATGTTTGGTGGAGGACGAAGCAGCAGGCCGGCGTGGCATGCGGCTGGGCCTTGACGAGGCTATGATAGGCGCGGTCGACGACGGGGTCAACGCGGGCGAGGCGCTCGCTTGGCCGGACCGAGCAGGCGAAGCAGAGGTTTGCGGGCGCTGGGACGTGGCTGGCGATGCGGTCAACGGGCACAGGCGACACCTCGCGGGACTTGGCGCGGTCGTGGACGAGGGCCCTTTTCCGGCCGGATCACGCCGGATCCCGCGGGAACGGAGCGAGGGTGAACAGGATCCACGAACGAGGAATCGAGGCAGGCTACTGTTAACTGAAGAAAAGACAGAGTGTTCAGAGAGCTTGGAGAGCGACGGGAAAAGGTAGAGGACGGGGGAGAAGAAAGAAGGGGAAAAGGGCAGCACTGCTAGGGTGCTCACCGATGACGAGGCATCCGGCGAAGCCGTGGCGACGAGGGGCTGAAGCTGGCTGTCAAACGGGGCGGCGCATGAAGCAGAGGAGGTGCAGACAGACAGCGGCGCAGCTGCACAGGGCTCCGGCGACATGGAGGCTTGGCGCGTGGATCAACAAGGGCAGCAGCGATGGCGATGGAAACGTGCATCTCGTCCTCCCCGATCGATGCAGAGGAAGTGCGCGGTGGTGGCTGCGCCGGGAACATGACGGGGCGGTAGAGCCGCAGGACGTAGGGGGTGCAGCTTGGCGTGGGACTTGGCGAGGCGGAGGGCGTTCTCCGGATCCGTGGCGGTGCTAGGCGCAGGATGACGAAGGACGCCGACGAGCTTGCTCCGGGACGAGGCGCCATGGCGGGCCATGCTCCTGTTCTCCCTGAAGAAAGAGAGAGAGACCGCGGGGTGAGGGAGAGAGAAGAACCAGGGGAAGAAGGAAAAGAGAAGGAGAGTCAGCATGCGGCGCGGGGACGGCCTGGTCCTGGTCGGTGCTGCTTCCGATCCATCCCGGATCGAGGCACGGGAGGAGGGAACGAGGCACTGAGGGCATCGGGCTCCAGATCGATGCGAGGAAGGGCGGCCTTGGAGGAAGAAGGTTGCGAGGAGGCGTGGGCGCGGAGGAGCTCCACTCCTCTGGATCGAACAGGGAGGAGGAGGCGCTCGATGGCTTGGCTGGGCGAGGGGATCGAGGGAGATTGAGTGAGGGGATCCCGATGTGGAAGATGAGACACGGGGTGGCGGCGGCAGAGAAAGGATGGATGGGACATCTCCCTAAAATTTAGGGTTTGGTCTGATTTGGTTAGGGGCTGCCCACTATATATAGTAGGTGGCTAATATGAGAGGGGATTTGCCCCTAGATTTTTATCGGACGACTTCGGGTGGTCTAAACAAACAATGGATGATGTTTAGGATAACTCGGAATTGTTCCGGACCCACTGGTCATGACCGTGCGGTTCGGGGAAGTTTTTGGACAAGGCAGCAAAGAGTGTGGGTTGTGCGGAGAGGTTATGCGGCCAGACAAGAGGGAAGCAAAACCTGGTCGATCTGAGAAAGGACACCGAGATGAAGGAGAAGCGGCACTATGAATGGATGCATGTTTTGAAAACAAATGCGGATGCAATGCACATGATGCGATGATGAATACAACAAACAAATAATTAACACAGCTGACACGCAAAACATGGAAGGCGACTGGAGCGTCGGTCTCGGGGCGTTACAACACTCCACCACTACGAGAGGATCTCGTCCCGAGATCTAAGGATGGCGCCGGAGAGAAACGGAAGAGGAAGAGGTAAGACAAAGTTGCTTCTTTGACAAACTAGTGAAACCACGAACCTTGAGAGGTTGAACAGATTGAAAGAAAGAATACAACGAAGACGAACAAAGTTGAAAACACTCCGTTAGAAAAGAGGAACAAGGAACATTCGAGAACCTTGTAGGTTGAAAGACATGAAATAAGAGCTTCAAGAACCAAAAGAATATGACCCCACCGGTATAATGAGATAGCCAAGGAACAAGAATGGCAGAATTTGGACAGCACTCCGGTAGAAAAGAGAAGAAAACTTGATAAGATTAAAAGATATTGAAGAGATGATCCAACACTCCGATTGGAAATGGAAGGAATAGAATTTGAACTTGGCAAAATGAAAGCACTTAGATGAGACTCCGGTTAAAAGAGGAATGATCGACACAACAGACCGGTTTAATGGATAAGCAAGAACAAGAACATGATCTTGATAAAATGAGATGATGGGTCAAAAAGAGCACCATCACAATGCCTCCGGGACGAACGAATAGATGATAGATCGTCGGAATAAGAGAATGGAAAAGGAAATTATAACTTCTACCACAATTGAATTTGGGAAGCATCCTTCCAAGAAGGTTAGAACGGAGTTGTTGGAAAACCAACAACGAAAAGAACAAGCTTGTTGAGGGCTTATGGAAAAAACTTCTCAAAATTTGAGGAGAAATCCTGCCACAAATGGAAACAATTGCTTGCTTTAAACCGATGAGAAGATGAAAAACTTCTTCCGCCGAGAGGATAGGCGAAAACTTGGATCATCGATAAGCACCATAATAGCAACATTCCTTACGGAAGGCTTTAGGTGAAATATGACACAAGATAACTCCAACGAAGAGATTGGTGGATTTAAAATATCTCATCCCTGACAACATGTGAAACGCGAAACATGAATGTAAATTGTCAAGAATGATATAACACCATCTAAAACGATAAGGTAGAAAGAATTGCACTTTGGAATGCAAGATGAAGAATACTTGAACTCCCCAAAACAAAACATGTCCTGAACACCATGTTTATTTTAGAGTAAAGCTTGGCGGGTCATAACTTCAAGAAAAATCTTGAAGAACAATTGAAGAATGAAAGGAATCCTTGACGAACCACCATGTAGAGCCTCCATGAAGAACTCCGGTAAAGAAAGATGAACAAATGAAATCAAGAATTTTGATGAACCTCCGGAATAAGGAATTAAATTTACTCGATGAAACAAGAATAAGAATTACATTATGCTCGTCCTTCACCAATTAAATTGATGACAAGCAATGGATTTGGCATACTACTTATTCTCGTATAAAGGATTAAGATAGATATAGCGCAAACTTGAGAAAAGTCTTCAACGATCCGCCGGTAGGATTTGGAAAGAACGAAGGAATTGATATGATAACCAAGGAAGAGACTCTTGAACGAACCACCGTAAGAATTGGAAATGAAAGTAGCAAAGGCGCAATTCACCGGGAAGAAATTAGAAAACGAATAAAGATACTTGACAGAATTTAGACACATGAGAACGAAAAGATCATGAACTGATTAGAGGATATTTGAACGATGCACCGATAAGATTTTTGGAGAACGAGAGCTGAAAGCTGGAATGAATAATTCTGAGATGATGGGCTCCGAAGAATCAAACTGAAAAATACTCCTGAAATGCTTCGGATGGGTAATTCTCACAATCGAGAACAATTATGAGGATGACAAGAAGTTAGATCCATGAATCTCTAAGAGAACGGATATGATTTAGAGGAATGATTTAGAGGAAAACTCTTCTTCGGTCTTCAAATGCAGAGAATGACGATGAGAAACACCACCATGAATTATTGAGATACTCCGGGATGAAAATTAGAAAGGTTGAACCAAAAATGAAAAGAATTTGGAAGATCTTGGAGAAAGACATTTGACTGATGATGACTCATTCTTACGTCAAACTTTGAAATGAATTTGAAAATAACTCCGAAAAAAATTAGAAGAGTCAGGTAAGATCCTGGGAAAAGACCTGTGGGTTAGGGCCCACTCAAAAGATACACCGTTAAAAAGGTCGCTTGGAAGAGAGATTGCGCCAATTGAATTACATGGCTTGAATGTGATAACAACCTCGAAATAGCTTGAACGGATTGATAATGGAGACACAAATCTTCTGCGATATCTTCGGCACTCCAGAACAAATGAATGGCAAGAAGTGGATGATTAAGAGGTACACCGGCATGAGAAAGCATTTGAAATGAGGAAAAATATGATCGAGAAAGCTTGAATTGAATACACCGGAGAAGAAAAGAGAATGATGAACTTGAAGCTCCGTTAGTATCTTCCTGAGAATTACCAGATAAGAACATTGACGGAAAAGGATGGAGAGGCTTCCAATCAATAAAAGGATACATGATTGAGAAATCTGAGTCCTTAAAGAAAAGGGTGGGAGGGCGGGAAAAACAAAGGCAACTTGGGGCAGATGGAATAAACACCGTTGAGAAAACTTATAATTGATCTTCCGGATGGGGAGAATGATGGGATCATCTCGAAGAGAAACGCACCGGTTGGAAATAGAATTAAGATGGCAAACTCGATGATCAAGAAGGATTAGTATCCACATAGGAATATGAGAACACCACTTAGAAAAGGTAGGGAATCAACACCTGACAATGAAGCAACTCGAATACCACAACTTAAAACAAAACAAAGGATTGGCTCGCAAAATAAGCCGGAAACAAACATATGATAGATCCCATATCGTATCATGTGTCTGTTGGAAAGATAATCTAGGAGCTACTTGAATTCCCACTTATAAACTCCCGAAACTTTCTGGTTATGCAATCAGGTGTTGGGGATACAGGGAACGCAATATATCTCACCCAAACTAACAATCCCTAGATCCAGCTGTATCCATCCGTCAACACATAACCAAGAAAACTCCGGAAATCGTGTTCCTCAACCTTCGAAAAGCATCCGTTATACGAGTTATGGCAATACTCCCGAACTCCCGCCCTAGTACTGGGTGGCGTCGAGGTGATCTCACCAACAAACTGCATAAAAGAGATTTTCGATGTCGGCGAAACTCAGGTATTCCAGAACTGCAACGATAAAATTGTGACGACAACACCTCGGAGCTCAACTCCCCGGGACACTGCCACAACCCCTAAATGTTAGGAGGCACCAAGAACAATGTTCTCGTCAGAAAACCAGCGAAACGATTCCAAGATACCCGCGTGATCCTAAAAAAAATTTCGTGAAATTTGAGGAGAGGAGAGTCAAAACTTCTACGTCAGTGGCCTCACCAGAGCGACGAAGGGACTGAGGAGTAAAAAGAATCCTACTCTTCGATATATATAATCCTAAGACTCAAATTTTTTTTGTTCTAGACTCAAGAACGCCAGCGATTCGATCAAGCAGGGGGCTCCTAAGTCGGGGATGACTCTGATTACCAACTTATAACACCCACGATGCGGCCATATCTCCCACGTGTCGAGGCACGACTTAGAGGCATAACCGCATTGTGGTTTTGTCGCAAGAAGGGTCATCTTCACACAATCCCATGTAATGAACAAGAATGGGATAAAGAGTTGGCGTACAATCGCCACTTCACACAATACATAAATAAATTCATAGATCATTCAGAGTACACACATAGGTCCGACTACGGAACCAAAACAAAAGAAGACAACCCCAAATGCTAGATCCCCGATCGTCCCAACTGGGCTCCACTACTGATCATCAGGAAACGAAACATAGTAACGACCAAGGTCCTCGTCAAACTGCCACTTGAGCTCGGTTGCATCACCTGCACTGGTATGGTCGGCACCTGCAACTGTTTTGGAAGTATCCGTGAGTCACGAGGACTCAGCAATCTCACACCCGCGAGATCAAGACTATTTAAGCTTAAGGGTAGGAAAGGGGTAGTGAGGTGGAGCTGCAGCAAGCACTAAGCATATATGGTGGCTAACATACGTAAATAAGAGCGAGAAGAGGAGCAACCGAACGGTCGTCAACTAGTAATGATCAAGAAGTGATCCTGAACTCCTACTTACGTCAAACATAACCCACAAGCCGTGTTCACTTCCCGGACTCCGCCGAAAAGAGACCATCACGGCTACACAGACGGTTGATGCATTTTAATTAAGTCAAGTGTCAAGTTCTCTACAACCGGACATCAACAAATTCCCATCTGCCACATAACCGCAGGCACGGCTCTCGAAAGTTTATACCCTGCAGGGGTGTCCCAACTTAGCCCATTATAAGCTCTCACGGTCAACGAAGGATATTCCTTCTCCCGGGAAGACCCGATCAGTCTCAGAATCCCGGTTTACAAGACATTTCGACAATGGTAAAACAAGACCAGCAAAGCCGCCCGATGTGCTGACAAATCCCGATAGGAGCTGCACATATCTCGTTCTCAGGGCACACCGGATGAGCAAGACGTCGGGTTGGCATAGACCCTGGTTGCCTAGGGGGCGCGGGACATCGCTCGGTCTGGACCAGCACTCGAAGGAGCACTGGCCCGGGGGGTAAATAAAGATGACCCTTGAGTCTGCAGAACCCAAGGGAAAAAGGCTTAGGTAGGCAAATGGTAAAACCAAGGTTGGGCCTTGCTGGAGGAGTTTTATTCAAAGCGAACTGTCAAGGGGGTCCCATAAATCACCCAACCGCGTAAGGAACACAAAATCAAAGAACATAACACCGGTATGACGGAAACTAGGGCGGCAAGAGTGGAACAAAGCACCAGGCATAAGGCCGAGCCTTCCACCCTTTACCAAGTATATAGATGCATTAATTAAATAAGAGATATTGTGATATCCCAACATATCCATGTTCCAACATGGAACAAACTTCATCTTCAACTCCAAATAGCAACGCTATAAGAAGGGCTGAGCAAAAGCGGTAACTTAGCCAAACAACGGTTTGCTAGGAAAAGATGGTTAGAGGCTTGACATGGCAATATGGGAGGCGTGATATAGCAAGTGGTAGGTAGCGCAGCATAGCAATAGAACGAACAACTAGCAAGCAAAGATAGAAGTGATTTCGAGGGTATGGTCATCTTGCCTGAGATCCCGCAAGGAAGAAGAACGAGTCCATGAAGAAGACAAACGGACATAGTCGAACGAATCCTCACAACTCTGGAACGAAACCGAAGCTAACGAGAGAAGCAAACCGGAAAGAAGCAAACAACATGGTAAACAACCATCACAGAAACATGGCATGATGCACAATCAAGTATGATGCATGTCCGGTTTAATGATTCATGGCATGGCAAATGCAACAAACAACACTACAAATTAAGTGGAGCTCAATATGCAATGAGTTGCATATAGACGAAACACCACATTCGAGTTATTTAGTTCGCTCTCGTTAAGGTACACAACAATATTAAATGTTTTTAAACATGGCAAGAGGTGAAGCATATGAAAACTACCTATCTAGGCAAGTTTAAATGAGGCCGGAACAACAAACAATAATTCCGGAAAATCCCCATGTGCATATTTTGGTTATGGTACTGTTCTGCCCAAAACTATATTTTAATGTTGTTAAACAGGAAAATAAAGTACACCAAGTTAATCTATCCATTTTTCTACCCCATTTTCATATAAAGTTTATTTAAAATGGAGCTACGGTTATTTAGTTATGAAATAAATCATTTTAACATGGCATTATGCAAATTAATTCAAACCGCACATTTAAACATTTTAAACATGGATGAAAGTCACATATTATGAAACTAGATAAAATTCTAAGCATTTTTCATATTTAAAATCATTTTAAACTGATGCACCATTTGTGAGTTATTAAATGCATGATCTAGAGGGACTTTTCTGCAGTACAGCGTTCTCTGGAAATTAGACAAATTCGCAGCAGGAAAAAAACAAATATGGGCCGAAACTGCTGGCCCAACAGTGCACGGGGGGGGGGGGCGTTGGATCTGATGCTCACCATGGGCTTGGCCCGTTTGGTGGAGGACGAAGCAGCAGGCCGGCGTGGCATGCGGCTGGGCCTTGACGAGGCTGTGACAGGCGCGGTCGACGACGGGGTCAACGCGGGCGAGGCGCTCGCTTGGCCGGACCGAGCAGGCGAAGCAGAGGTTTGCGGGCGCGGGGACGTGGCTGGCGACGCTGTCAACGGGCACGGGCGACACCTCGCGGGACTTGGCGCGGTCGCGGACGAGGGCCCTTTTCCGGCCGGATCACGCCGGATCCCGCGGGAACGGAGCGAGGGCGAACGGGATCCACGAACGAGGAGTCGAGGCAGGCTGCTGTTAACTGAAGAAAAGACAGAGTGTTCAGAGAGCTTGGAGAGCGAGGGGAAAAGGTAGAGGACGGGGGAGAAGAAAGAAGGGGAACAGGGCAGCACTGCTGGGGTGCTCACCGATGACGAGGCATCCGGCGAAGCGGTGGCGACGAGGGGTTGAAGCTGGCGGTCAAACGGCGCGGCTCACGAAGCAGAGGAGGTGCAGACAGACAGCGGCGCAGCTGCACAGGGCTCCGGCGACATGGAGGCTTGGCGCGTGGATCAACAAGGGCAGCTGCGATGGCGATGGAAACGTGCATCTCGTCCTCCCCGATCGATGCAGAGGAAGCGCGCGGTGGCGGCGGCGCCGGGAACTTGACGGGGCGGTAGAGCCGCAGGACGCAGGGGGTGCAACTTGGCGCTGGACTTGGCGAGGCGGAGGGCGTTCTCCGGATCCGTTGCGGTGCTAGGCGCAGGACGACGAAGGACGCCGACGAGCTTGCTCAGGGACGAGGCGGCCATGGCGGGGCATGCTCCTGTTCTCCCTGAAGAAAGAGAGAGAGACCGCGGGGTGAGGGAGAGAGAAGAACCAGGGGAAGAAGGAAAAGAGAAGGAGAGGCAGGGTGCGGCGCGGGGACGGCCTGGTCCTGGTCGGTGCTGCTTCCGATCCATCCCGGATCGAGCCACAGGAGGAGGGAACGAGGCGCAGAGGGCATCGGGCTCCAAATCGATGCGAGGAGGGGCGGCCTTGGAGGAAGAAGGTTGCGAGGAGGCGTGGGCGCGGAGGAGCTCCACTCCTCTGGATCGAACAGGGAGGAGGAGGCGCTCGATGGCTTGGCTGGGCGAGGGGATCGAGGGAGATTGAGTGAGGGGATCCCGATGTGGAAGATGAGACACGGGGTGGCGGCGGCAGAGAAAGGATGGATGGGACATCTCCCTAAAATTTAGGGTTTGGTCTGATTTGGTTAGGGGCTGCCCACTATATATAGTAGGTGGCTAATATGAGAGGGGATTAGCCCCTAGATTTTTATCGGACGACTTTGGGTGGTCTAAACAAAGAACGGATGATGTTTAGGATAACTCGGGATTGTTCCGGACCCACTGGTCATGACCGTGCGGTTCGGGGAAGTTTTTGGACAAGGCAGCAAAGAGTGTGGGTTGTGCGGAGAGGTTATGCGGCCAGACAAGAGGGAAGCAAAACCCGGTCGATCTGAGAAAGGACACCGAGATGAAGGAGAAGCGGCACTATGAACGGATGCATGTTTTGAAAACAAATGCGGATGCAATGCACATGATGCGATGATGAATACAACAAACAAATAATTAACACAGCTGACACGCAAAACATGGAAGGCGACTGGAGCGTCGGTGTCAGGGCGTTACAGTTCCGCTGCACTACTAGGATGGGTTTGACGGCCGACCTTTGCCCAACAAATGACTCAAGATTGGTGCGGTGGTGGATGGATACGAGAAAGCGAATAGATAAGCTGTCTCGGAAAGGCTTTGACACCCTCGTGATGCTAATCTGTTGGACGATATGGAAGCAAAGGAATGCGAGGGTCTCCGGCACGGGCATAATCAAGAACGAGTGAAATATGGTGGACTCTATCTTTGATGAGGTGAGGACTTGGGCCAAAGCAGGAGCTTTCGGAGGACAACCGATCATAGAGTAGTCGAGTAGAGCTAGGGAGTGGTGTGGAGGCTTGGTTAGGGTCGGTTTGTGACTCCTAGCTAGCGATGTGTAATCTTTTGTACATATTTTTCTTCCTTCTATAAAGCTAAGATACACCATTGGCGTACCTTCAAAAAAAAGATACCTGTAATATGAGTTTGTGGCCTTGTATAAAGAAATGGAGGGAGTACAAAGTTAAGCCATCTATTTTGAAACGAAGGAAGTAGTTTATAATGGAATCTCTAAAAAAGACTTAACTATTTAGGAAGGGAGGGAGTACCGAGAAACAAGATTTAGGAAGGGAGGGAGTACCGAAAAACAAGAATCATCACCCCCACTAAAAGTTCACCACAAACCGAGAAACGGAGACCAAGATGCAGAGATTTCGATGATGAAAGGAAAGTCAAAAGCAAGAAACACTTTGTCAGTCTGTATGAGCAACGACGAAAGTATGAACTTGGAAACTAAATGTACGTCCTGACAGTACATTACTCTAACTTGATCATATTTATGCTGAACTGAAAATATGTTACAAACGCATCCTAATTTGTTTTCTTCCTGCAAAAAAATTCATCTTGTCCTTGACAGATACAAATCTATCAAAATCCATAAACCTATCGCAAACCCTGGGCCAACAAATAAGGAACAGATCGAGTCTGAATGACATTTCAGACATTCAGTATCTGGTTATCATGCCATGCCGTACCCATCCATCCATGGACTTGCCATCTGCCTCTGCAACGCCATCCAGCGCAATGGCATCAACTGAGAGAAGCCACGGATCCGGGGAAGAGAAGAGCGGCTTCAGTTGCTGGAGTTGGGTCCGTAGCACGCGCCGAGGACGGGGTTCCAGAGCCACTGCACCAGGAAGGAACCGCCGGCCGTTGACGCAGTTCACGTTGTAGGAGCTGCCGTCGGCTGCGTGGGAGACATTCCCGACGAACCCGCCTGCTCCACCGCCGTCGCCGTAGACCCCGAGACAGAGGTCGGCGATCTCCGTGGGCGCCGTTGGCGTGTCACCGGCGTACCACGCGTTCACCAGCGGGTTGGTGGCCAGCTCCGCAAGCTCGTGCCCCAGCACGATCACCATCCCGTCCACCCCGGGGTCGCCGTTCGGCGGCCGCAGCACCCCCTGCCCGCTGGCGCCGTACTCCGGCGCGGCGAACGGATACGCACACCTCCCTGGGCACTGCGAGCCGCTGTTCCCGACCCACGCGTACGGTACGGTGACCCCGACCACGGACGCGAAGGTGAAATAGTGGAAGCCGCACATGGCGCGGCAGAACTCCTCCACCTGCACGTCCGGTGAGGAGAGCACCAGGTACACGCCGTTGTACGGGTCGAGCGGCAGAGGGTCCGGGTACGCGACCACGGCGGTGCGGATGATGGACTGCATGTTGATCCGCTTCAGGGAGGCGCCGTGGGAGTACACGGCGTCGGAGTGCTCCCCGGCGATGGCGAATGTGGCGGTGACATTGGCGCCGGATTGGTCCGTGTAGAGCCGCGACGTGCGGGCCCACCAGTCGGAGACGGCGGGGAACGGCGCCGGAGCGGAGAGGGAGGCGAGAAAGTCGCGGAGCACAGCCGGGGCCTCCCACCGGCCGTACCATATGAGGAACAGGTTGGTCGGCGCGCCTCACACGACGGGGCCCATGTCTACCAGCTGGTTCCCGTACATTGTGACTCAAAAGCTGAAAATAATTATTCAGTAAAAAAAAAAGGAGAAACACCGAATCACAATGTCAATCCGTTCTCATCTCGATATTCAGATGCATCCGACACACAAGACATTTGATGTTATCAGTTTTTGTACCACTGGCTTAAACAACATGACATGCTAGTAGTACTTTTCCTTTCTCATTTTTTCAAAAATCTAAAATTTTCAGCTTGTATGCCCTTTTGCTTTGAAAATGGGCAAATATCGGTTATATCACATTAAATTATATCTAATTTTGGTTCATAGTATCCAGCCAATCAAAGCATGAAGGAGAATGAAAGTCATACATGTTGCGGCATTAATAAGTGCTCTGGCACTTAATTAGGTTCGGTTGTGTAATAGTGATCTTAAAAATAATGTAAGATGTCTCAAAAGCCCTTGTATGAGAAACAATGTAGAAGTCGTCTTTTAAGAGAAGATTACTCGTTGATATTTCATTGAAGCTATTCTCGGTGAGATCTTTTTGACAAGATTAACATATCACACCATAGTGGACACGAGCCGTTAATCTAAAAAATTAGTCCTGCTTGTATATGAGGTCGTATATAGTAAAAACGGGGAATGTGCGCTATACAAGGATCAGGATGTTGTGAGAAAGACCAGCGGTCCGATAAACATGGACGAGAAATCCTGACATGCTCCAACGAAATTGATGAGTGATAGTGCCGGGTACTAACCCAGCCGACCCACTCTCTTCGGGTTGGGCCGGCAAGCCGCCATTCATGATCAAGATGGACTCCGGAAGCCGCATGTAGGAGGCGTGTTCAAGACTGCCTCCCCCGAAGACTTGACGTATACTCCAAGATCTGTGCCGCTGCCTAGCTCATAGCTACCGACCTTGTAACCCTAGATACCCTTCCTGGCATGTATATAAGCCATAGGGTTTAGCCCGTAGAGGGGACATCAATACAAAATCATTCACCTAGCCCTAGAGTTAGACCACACATTACCATCTCGAGGTAAATCAAGTATGTACTAGATACATCTTCATCAATATAAACAAGAGCATGACGTAGGGCTTTACCTCCATCGAGAGGGCCCGAACCTGGGTAAACATCGTCTCCTTCATTCCTGTTACCCTCGATCCACAGCTTGGGACCCCCTACCCTAAGGTCTGCCGGTTTTGACACCGATATTGGTGCTTTCATTGAGAGCTGTGAGATCACCAGAAGGATTGATGGCTCACCTGCAGATCAACTTCTCCCACTGCCTCGGGAGCGCTTTCGCCTCTGGCCAACTTTTTGTGTTCGGCAGCATGGTCTTTTGCGCCGAATCGACCGATCTTCTGGCCTCGGTTGAGAACTACGCCCCAGGTCAGATCGGGACTTTTGGCGGCCTCGAGTACACCACGGATTCCCGTGGTGAGCTCATCCTGTCGGGATGGGCCATCGGCCGAATCGAGAACCTACGTAGTGCCGGGGGCTTGACCCCAGAACCGATCTCCGACGCGGCACCGTTAAAGGCCCCCGACGTGGCCACCTCGGCCGACACCCTTCTGATCTCTAGCCTGGATGTCCGGCCCCCACTTCGGGAATCATGTCAGGGTTGGACCTGACCTCGGCGCAGAATCCGGAATCACTCCCGGATCCCCTTCGCGCCGAAGACATGTCGAGTTACCAGGCGGGCACACTTGGAGTCAGCCCTGCCTATAACTTAGTAATAAATCCGGAAGAGCTTTCGCACCTTAATGAGATGCTTGACCGTATCCAAGCCATGTCCATCTTGGACGGCAAGACCTCGGTCTATGATCAGGTCGGACTTAAAGTCGACGATCGGGAAACTTACGTCCCACCCACCACCCACCACTACAAAAAAAAACACTTCCGTGATGATACGTGTTTGTCACAGTAGGTCGCGTTTTTTGTCATGCATGTACATCCATGACAAATTTATGACATAATCAATAGTCATACCTGTGCTGTCATAGAAGTGTTCCATGACATTACCAAAATTATCATCACGGAAGTGTCCACTTCCATGACGATAAATCGCGCGTCACAGAAGTGCTTTCGTCAAGGGTGACCGACACGTGGCATCCACCGTAACAGAACGCCGTTAAGCTATCGGGTCGGATTTTGGATCCGATAACTCGTTAACAGCCCTGACCAATGGGAAATTTCCACGTGTAAAATTCTGATTGGCCGAAGGGAACACCTGTCAGCTCGTCAGTGGGCCAGATGTCGCCCGTCCATTGGAGGAGACATGCCTATGATACGTCGACACGTGGCTGGGCCCAACAGAGGCCCATATAGGTTAAAAAGGCCGGCCCAGTCAAAGAACCGTAGAACTTAATCAGGTACTAGTGGGCCAGCCCAATAACAGCCTGCTTAATAAAGGCCCATTTACGGCCCGAAGCCAGATCTGGCCCGTTAATTGTTTGCCCAATATTTGGGCCCATTTACGGCCTAAAGCCAGATCTGGCCCGTTAATTGTTCGCCCAATAGTTGGGCCCATTTGCGGCCCGAAGCCAGATCTGGCCCGTTAATTGTTCGCCGAATATTTGGGCCCAACTACAGCCTAGTGACTTTCGGCCTGTTAGAGGCCTGATGTAGACATGGGCCCATTTCAGCCTGGTGTGACTTTCGGCCTGGGAATGGCCCGTGCTGCCCATGGGCCATATATGGTCCGACGGGACATCGGGCCCACTAACGGCCCGTGCTAAAGGTGGCAACAGTTAAGCCCAATGTGACTTTGGGCCTGTTAAAGGCCTATCGCGTAATTCGGCCCGTTGATGCCTGTGCTAAGCTTTCGGCCTCTTAAAGGCCCATGATATCAGTGGGCCAACTAAGGCCCGAGATATGTTTCGGCCTGGTAACGGCCCGTGAGCTAACTGGGCCCAAAATGGACTGGTCTACATTTCGGCCTGCTGAAGGCCCGTCGACGACTAGTGAAAATTGAGGCCCAACATGCATTTTGGCCTGCTAAAGGCCCGTGCTTTCATCTCGGCCGTAACAGGCCAGTACAATATTCAGCCTGTTAATGGCCCAACACTACCTGGGCCAAACTAAGCGCTGGGTCGACAAAAGGCCCAACTAAAATATAGGCCGGTGTAAGTTTGGGCCTGGCGCAATGTGTGAAGGCCCCAATCATTCGGGCCCAAGAAAGACGCAGGCCGGCCCAATTGTGGCCCGCTAAAAACCTGGCCCGTTAGAGTCAAATGTTTCGGTCCGGTCGACTACATCTGATTTTTTTTCAGATAGCGAATGATGGCAGTAACTAGTAGGAATTAAGAACAAACCTACTCTATACAATAAAGAAATTACGGCATAGTAACTAAGAATAAACCTACACTATACAATAAAGGATTTATGGTATATTACATCCACTGGGCATCGAAGTTCGCCACCAGTGATCATAAAGCGCAACGAAGAAGCAGATTACAAAAACTGGGCACCATTGCAGCGTAACAAAATAATACTGAACCGAGACCACTTCCAAGACAGTTCAAGAAAGGTTAGCCTTGCGGGGGAACTGCTGCGCAAGCTGCTGAGCAAGGCTGTGAGATCGGCCTAGCATGTCGGTCATAGCTTCCAGGTGTAGCTGTTTAGCGATGAGGTTCTCATTGGTGTTCTCCACAATCTTTCTTAGAGATAGGACTTCAAGTCGAAGTTGAGTTGCAGAATGCCTTTCTGCTAGAACTTGGGACTGAAGAAGTCGAACTAATTCAGACAACGAATTCTGTGAGCTTGTCTGACTGTTAGTCTCAAGTAACTTGAACACTGCATCAAGACAAGACTTTGGGGTTGTCTCGCTATCTTCAAGATGTTTTGCCTTCTTTGCTGCAATATATGCTGGGTTTGTCTCACAGCCTTCAGCAGACTTGTGCATGCCATCAGGCATATCACCCTGAAACAAAGCAGAGAGATGACAGGTTTTGCACGTGTATAAACAAAGATGATAACTGTTCTGTCAATTCTATCCAATTTCAAATTAGAAAATAAATAGTAAGTTCAAAATATCAATAGCATAATTTGGCATTGTTCATAATGCGGGGAGCTTCACCACACTACTGGATTACCATGTCAACATAACAAGCATAGATGAAGGGCAAAGAAAATCATTGTATCTATTTTGGATAATGTGCATGGCATGTTGTTCATATCATCAGCCAAATCAGTAAGATAAAACAGGAGATGACAAGGTGCAAACGTGGGCTGCTTCACCACACACTGGATTATAGATCCACAAAAACAAGCATACATATAGGGAGTATTAAGTAATGTGCATGGTATGAATAAGGAATTTGGTTTTAAAGTAAAACTTAGAACTTACGGTTCTTACGAACATGCATTTCGGTAGAAACAGCAAACTAAACAGCAGTAAACGATAGGGAGTATGAGCAAATTAAACAGCAGTTGAGGATAAAGGCTTTAGAAGGACTGACTTACATTAATAGTTAACACCGGCTTTATAATGCCCTTCTCCATGTCAAGGGAAGGATAACTCAAGAATTTCAGCACAGAATCTTCTTCATAAGCATTGCCTGTACTCTACATTTTGTAGAGAGTAATTATAGATATGATAATACTGGAAGGGATAGAGGATAATGAAGATAAGATGCAGATTGATGCTACATAATCAACTACCAATCCCTGGAAGTACAAGCGTTACAGGACAAAATGTACTGACAAGAGCAATGGGCTACACTTCTGCACTGGCATTGTCTGTGTATTCTACTTGTTGGTAAGATTAAATATAGATCTGATCTTTTTTAGTAAATGGTGGGCGAGGGAGATAAGATGCAGAATGCTACAAAATGAACCAATCCCTCTTCCCATAATACAAGAGTGTTTTGAACACTGGTGTACTGTACAAAACGTTCTTATATTATGGGACGGAGGGAGTAGCTGTTTTAAGTACAGTGATAGACCACGTTCAGTCCTTACAAGAGGACTGCAGAGCTAAACCTCTTCAAAAGCATTGGGTTGATTCTAAATTTATGTAAGAGTCCATACGGATCTTATAATGTCCACCAAATGGACGATTACGAGGCTAACATGTGCAGTGATGCTACATAATCAAACAACTATGAAAGTAAGTATGGTCATACAGGGCAAGAGGTACTCACAAGAGCAATGCAGTGTGCAGTATAGTTGCGAGATTCTGTGGTCCCTTGAGAACGAATGTTCTTCTGCTAACAGTTTTCGTACAAGTGAGACATTAAGGCAAATGCAGAAATGTAGTTCAAATTGTGATGTGATATCATAGAAAGTACCTTACGCTGCAGCCGAGACCAATGTGTAACAAGATTATTCCAGTCACCGTCGGATAAATGTAGCACCGGAGACTTTACAGAAATTTCGTTCAGAGGCTTGCCATCGAAGTGCTCTTGCCTCAGGTAGGAACGATACTTCATCAACGAGTGCTTGAAAAGCGCAACCAACCCTTGCTCGTCATCACAATCCAGTTTGCTCCTCGCCTATTTAAAAGAATGAAATCTTGTGTCTTCTGTCAGCAGAAACATATGCAGTAATGTCCATGAATAACATTAGTACATTACTTACGCGTAAGTTGCGGAGGAAGACTGGAAATTGTTCTGTGTCTGCGGTATAATCTTTCCATGAAGGAAAGATGCGCACAAAGTTCCTGACAACAACATAAGCTTCGTCTTCTAAACTGGGAAGAAATGGAACAGGGGTCCTATTTGCTGCAATTGGGGCTCTCTCTGGTTCGAAAAGGGATTTGGCAACTGGATTTGGTGTACTCTTTGCTGGAATGGGGGTTTTGCGTCGTACAACTGGTGCTATGTCAACTGGCATATTCATACTATTTGCTGCAGTTGGGGTCTGCTGAGTTGGGGCATCAGAAATGGCCAGTGTAGTAAGGCTAGAGTCTGCTAGAGTTGGGGTATTTTGTGGGTCAGGTGATATTACAAGTACACCTAATGGGCTATTTGATTTATCAGGTGCCACTACCTTTTCCAAATACTTTGCTTGTGCTCCTTCCACGATCAGCAATCGCCCTCTTCGTTTTGAACGTCTGATACACAAGAACATCATTTGAATGGATAAATATGGTATGATGACAGATGGAATATGTACTGGAAATGGATAGGCAGGGCGTATTCACATACACGATGTGTAAACTAAGCTAATGGCAGTTCAACAAAGTAGAAGCAATGCAAAGCATCAGTTGCAAGATATGTGCGAGCAATGTAACCTTGGAAAGTTAGAGCAAGTACCTTCATGGGTGAATAAGATAGGGCATCTTCCTCTGAGTCCTCTACTAGGGAGCTACATTAACTTAGGTCTCCCTCTAGCTCAGAATCACTGTTAGGATCATATTCTGATCATGGATCTGTAGGTGGAGAGCGTTTGCATCGCATTGCATCCAGACTTGATTTCAGTCCCTTAATGCCAAGTTTGACAGCCATGGCATTGTTCTGCTTTATTCTTTTCATGCGCACAAGCTCATAATCATTATGATGCTGTTCAGAATCTGAGATTCATGAAAACATAAAAAGTAGTCAGATTATCTATGGAATGCATTGCGGATTCAACTCGGAGAGTGTCTCCCTATAAACCCCTGCATATGCAAAGTTCACCTCCCCAACCGTGCTGACCAGACCACACACAGAAATACAAACCCCTTATGTCTCTATAACAGGCAGGCACACATTTCAAAACTGAAGTAGGAACATTAGAATCATATGAAATTCGTATTTGAACAAATAAACTAAGCAATTATGAGTGGCGTAATGTTTAGCTTCAAGGGTGGAGTGTTGGTAGTGCGACACAAAGCAAGTAGGCAGATTGTATTCTATGTAAAAGATCGAAACCTATGTAAAAGCTGGAAATGACACTTTCTTTCTATACAATGCAGTGTTCGTTACCCACACATGATGGAAGAGATCACATAGAGAAATACTATTCACTCATGTCTACGGTTCCAGTATTTAGAAACAGGGTGGTCCACCCTAAAAGAATATTGACAACAAATATGACAAGGCAAGCATAGATGTATTGAATCAATCATTTACTTGTGAGCTTACTAGGACAAGTATGCATAATTGTAACCGCAGTAAGAGACCGTCCAAAATCTGAATGAAGAAGTTTGTCTAGCACTTATTGTTTGCAACTAATCGACGTGAATAATTGGATATTATATCGAATGAGTAAGAAAGACAAGTAAAATTGTCAACAAACCTGGCTTGCTGTAGTAATCTGGGTCAATGTCACTACGACCAACAATCCAAAATGACTAGTTTCTGTTCCGAGGGCCGGAATTTTGAAAACGCTGTGAACTTTAGAGGTACTAAAGATTACCGAAATACATCTGAACCATTAAGTGTAGGTAGCACTGAGCACACAACAAACCCTAATGACAGTCCTTCCTAATGAGTAATGAATCAATTAGAAAATGGGTGATGAGGAGTGGCTGCTGAGTGTTGAGGACGTATCTCAGGATAAATCGGGTTGGCTTGGTGGGTGCTGCACGCCTGAGCCCTGAACGGACTGGGAAGGTAGGCACGGCGGCGCGCCCGGGCAGCGGTGACGCTGTTGGGCGAGCGGCTCCTGGCTTCCTGTTAGTCCGGCGTCTCCTCCTAGAGTCATGCCGTCCGGGGACGGCAAGTCGCCGGCGAGGCAGACGGCTGGGGGCGAGTAGAGATCGGAAGCGCGCAGCAGAACAGAGGGGAATCGGGGCCTGGGACGACCCAAAATCCCAGGGTAGGCCGGCCCACCGTGGGCACCCTGTAGAGATACACACCCGAGCGGCGAACATGCATTTTCGAAACTAATTTAGGAACATTTAGCTGACCAATTAAACAACTCAGTTTTAATAATATCAATTTCGTATTTGAACAACTAAGCTTGTTTAGCTTGATGGGTGGAGCAGTGTTATTATGACACGAAGCACGTATTCTGATCGTATAGTGATCATAAAAGGGGGAAAGTCTAAGCATATTTTTTTAGCAAAAGAGGGTTTCCCCTCCGATTTCTGTTAAAGAAACCACCACGGAACCAACATGATCAATTAAACCCTAAGCATGATCAATTAAACCGTATTATGGCTGTGCCATGGCAGATTTGAAGCTGCAAACCGGAGAAATGATATTTAGCATCCATTGTTTGCTTCGAACTAAGAACTAAATTCTAAGAGCTGAAAAGAAAGTAGAGTAACCAAGTTAAGATCTATTTTCTGGTTGAGATCAAAAAGTTGAGGAGATATGAAGTACCACCTCTCTTGCGGCGCCGTGTAGGCATTGGGGGTGCGATGGCTGTCGGTGGCGTTGAAGCAGATCTGCGACGGTAGACGGGTGCATCGGGGGATAAGTCCCGTTGCGGTGGAAGAGAAGGTCGTGTGAGCGGCCCCGGCAAAGAGGACGACGGCGCCGATGAAGCGAGAGGACGCGATGCAAGGCTATTGGTCCGTCGCCGTGGATGAGAAACGTCCATCTCTAGCAGTGGACGACGCGGTCTTGGTAGGCGCTCCGGCATGGTGGAGGACGGTGGCGATGGATGTGGTGGAGGACGGCGGCGATGGATGGGGTGGCGGACGGAGGCTGGTGTGGGGATGGGGTGTTCTAGCACGGACGGTGTATGAATGGGAAAATGGAGGGAGAGGTACGGGGAACCATGTTTTTGTGACGCGCCTGTCTGAAATATGGGAAAGTTATGAACTTAGCCCCCGTTTAAAATTTGGACGTCTCGTCGATTGGGGATAGGACGGTAATCTCGCATCTCGCCAATATTTGCCCAGAGCGATTTCGGGCGAGGAGAGGGTGGTTGGCGCCCATGGTTGGCGCCCACGGTGTATGAACGGGGCTGACAGGTAGGGCGGTTGTGTCACGTCTGAGTGAAGTTACAAACCTGCTCATATTGAAAATATTTGCCTACATCGATTTTGGCCGAGTCGAGTTTGTTTTGCCGCCCACCGTGTATGAATGGGGAATGGAGGGAGAAACAGAGGTCTTTCGGACGAGCTTGAATCAAATGAGTTTTGCCGCCCATGTTTGACGCCCACCGTGTCGGAATGGGCTCAGAGGCGGTCGTGTCACGTCTAATTGAAGTTACTAACCTACCCCTATTTAGAGCAGTGGAAATCGGGCCGATGGATTGTCCGAGTAATGGGTAGACAGTAATTTCCATCTCCCAAACACTTGGCTTCGGGCAGCCGACGTGGGAGTGGACATTTTGCTGCTTCTTTCGAATTTTGGGACAATAAGCATCCACGTTTACCCTGGCAACTAAATTCGAATCCATTTTGTATTCCTATATGAATCTTTATAAATCATTCTATGTGTTTTTATGTATCTTCAAAAGGACGACAAAGATGTATTCCAATGTGATATATGAATATGGTTTACAAATGCCGATACTCAAATTCAGAAACTAGAATCCAGTTTAAGGTGAATTCGAATATTTGGAACACTTCATGTCCAACTCAAATGTCACACGCAGCATAATGTGTACTCCCATTTAGATATGTACACAAGCGATGTATCAAGATTCAAATACCGAGTCAATCAACCAAGAATGTACAGAACTAACAGACATATAAACACTTATAGAGTATATGGATCAATAATATCAACTAACATACATAAGCCAGGCCGCTGTACTTTTTTTGGCTACAACAGCATCCTTTTTTTAGCCAGCATCTTGGCTCTTTCCGATGCGTGCCACTTATGGTCCATCTATACTACTACTATTGCTGAATGCACATTCAGCCCGATTGGCATATTTGTAGGTCTGGCACAACAATCCAAATGAAATGTCTCCGAGTCTTATCAAATAATATAGACTTTTGCTCAAATAAAATTACAAACCAAAAAACAAAAAAAACAATTATTACATGATCTCTAAAACAAATGGTTTGATTGATTACATGAACAGACAACACAAAGGTTATTCAACTATGGAAAGAACATTTCACCTATGATTTACCAAGTAGGAATTTAATTTCCTTTTTTCCTTCAGGACCTTAACAATCTGGTCAGTCTCAGCTTGCTTCGTTTTGAAATCCACCAAATATTTAATGGTTGTCTTGAGTACTGCTTGTGATTGTGCTGTTTGCTTCCTCAACATGTCAACTTCATCTCTAAGTGCAGAAGCAGAATCTCTTTCTACCACTAGTTTAGCCTCTAGAGCATCAGCAGTTGGCAATTCATAATGCACGATTGGGCCGGTGCCACTGCTGTGGGATGATGCAACGTCCATGGGGACCTCGCTCTTTGATCTTGGGCTAACCTGTTTTGCCATTAAAGTTCCGATTGGATTCAGAAAAGTTGAAGTTACAAAACATCTCAACTGGGAGTTATAACAGCAAACCAGTTAAACAAACAAGGAATTAAAGAGTTTCAATTGGATGCTGAAAAGTAGTTATTAACATCAATGTAACCCGCTGTTGCAGCAGCAAAGCAGTTAAACAAACAAGTAGATATTTAAGTTAAGGCAAACAGGTAATTCTTAACAGTAAGTATCTAACACATAGATAGGCGCAGTCTACAATGTGATTAACAGGCTGTGCCATTATGTAATTAGTAGCAAACTAAATTAAGCCAAGCAACGTAATTGAACAATTTTGCAATAAGTGGCTAACTAAAATTCCGAGAAGCAGGTAACTGAACTTACGCTTGTTCTTTGTACAGGCACACTGCAACTTCTTTTTCGCTTACAAGGTTGTACGAAGGAGTCCATGGCATCAATTTCTTGGATACGCAGTCCCAATACTTCTTTCTTCCCACACTGCATGGGTAAGTCGAATGGTTAATCTGGTAAGATGGTGCGTCCTTGATATGTTATATGAGGACGTGTAGTCAGACTAGTTGTAGCCAAACACATCACACAGGCTTTTACTGTATATTTCATGCGATTACTTTTGGCATATCAAGATCTAAGCAATCTACAATAGGATGAAAAGACTGGCATCCTTCACATTATTGGCGAACTCAGTTCATAGAAACAAGCAATTCAACCATTCTGTGGGTAAATCAAAAGCGCCACTGGAATATTTTTCACTATCCAATCATACACGCAAAAAGGGGCGACGCCACCATAGGGGCTGGTATGGGCGGCCGCCTCAGGTGGCTGGAAAGTGTGCACCTAGTTTGAGTCGTCCAGGTTGGCCCACGCTAGTTTTGTTCGTCCCAACACACGAGCAGGCAATGTAAAAAATGAAGAAAAATGTTTCAATTTGGATGGGCCAATAACATAAGTGCAAGGCAGGCCCTATAGCAGGCTCGCGGCCCAAACGAGTGCCTCCCATATCGATCGACAGCAGGAAAAATCCCAATTCATTCGCTCCAGCCTCCAGTCTGGTTCGCTCCTAACCTAGCCGCCACTAGACAGACTGACACAGCACTTCCTCGCGCCCTCGTTGGAGGGCGGTCGCCGGGCTTCAAGCGAACGGAAGGACAAGAAGATGAAGATCCAACCCTGGGTGTAGCCTGCGTGGGAGGCAGCGGCGGCAGCACGGGCATGGCATCGAGCTTGCGCAAACGGACAGTCGTAGCTTGCAAGAGTAGCATGCGCAACGAGCAGGTACATCACATCCCTGATTATATCTAATTCAACTCTTCAATTTCTGGCCAATAGTTAAACCTGACGGTGTTGTAAAACTGCTTGTATGTAGGGAATCTATGAGAAAATGAAACCAATTTCTACTTATTTTATAACTCCCCCAATCAATACTGAACTGACTGAATCTGATGTATCTAATCAAGTTTCCGGTGCAAACATACAAGATCATGTTGTTCTTGAGCCTGAAGTGTCTAATGAACAGACTGCTAATGAAGGATTTGATGCAAACATTTTACATGCTCCTGGTGATGAACATATAGTGTCCAATGAGGGATCTAATGCAAGCATTTTGCAAGCTCATTGAAGGATTTAGTGTCTAATGATGATCTACTATGTTGAGAGAGACAGAGATTTGCAGGCATTGATGACAAGCAAATTATAATGCATTTTCATAGCTTGAGGAAACGTTAAGGCCATCTACCAGAAAGTCCCCGTATCATGACAACATAGCATAAATACTTTTCTAATCTGTTGTTTGAAACTATTGGCATACTTGTGCAGGATAGATATATTGATATGCAGTTTGCGCACTGGTTATACGTGCAATTACACTTCGATATTTTCAGCCAGAGAACGAATAATTCAAGCAGGTACAGACCATGTTTGTAGTCCTTGTACACCATGTTGCATTTTGTGTTTTTTGGTGCTTGCATCATTTAGTGTTTATAATCTGAACTACTTTGGATCATTAGCTGGTTTTCAAAGTGCATGTAGCTTCACATTTCTCAAGTTATGTTGATTTCCGGACTTGCACTTCGTATTTTTTAAGTTAAATATTCGCCCCTGGTAACTTGAATTCATGGATCAGCCACTGCACACAAATCATACACGAATGCCAGTACGAATTAAATGAAATGCAGGGACTTACGCTAGCTCGTTGTACAGGCTCACTGCAGCTCTGCTTGCGCTTGGGATGTTCCATGTACAAGTCCATGTTACCACTTGCTTGGATGTGCAGGCCTTGTGCTCCTTGCATCCCCCTCTGCATTTTTGACATGGCGAATGGTTGATCAAATAAGAGGAATCGACCTTGATGTTGTACCGGAGGACATATACTTACAAGGTTATACGGGTGTGCAGGATGTGTACCCGATCCCGTAGCGCCGTCATGCTTCGCTAAAAAATGGATTTGCTTGTTTCAGATGATATCTCCAGAAGAAATAAGAGTTAAAGTCAGAGTTGCATAGGCGTGTAAGCTAAGAGAGCAGTGAAAGGATATCCAAACATCGTCGGAACAGTGCACAAGGGAGTGATGTGTGGATACCTAGTTTGGGCCGGCGTTTGGGCATGCTCGCCTAGCTAGAGTGCGGGTCACTTCAGAGCCGTTGAGGGTGATGCGCTGGTGTTGGCTAGCCGCGCACGGATGCAGATCTTGAGTGGCAGCGGAGCGCTACGATGTGGTGGACGAGACCGTTGGTGCAGCCCCAACGGCCTCGGGGGGCGGCGGTGCGACGATGTGCTCAGTGAAGTAGCCCCGGTGAGCTGGGAGACGGCGTCGGTGAAGCGCACCTGATGCGGTGGAACTCGGTGTCTGTGAGGCACGTCGGTTGTGGCGGCCGACGTTGTCGGGGGACCACCCGGTGCGGTGGACGAGGGCGTAGATGAGGTAGCTCCGGTGCGGTGGTGAAGCGCGACCATCGTCTTCGTCTTCGTCGTCCGGCACAGAGGTGGGGAACGGTGGGGAAAGAGACGAGACGAGGGGCGATTTGAGGGTTGGCGGCGAATTAGGGATTTGAGCAATCTGGGCGCGGAAGGGGATGGTGGAGAAGAGAGATTTTGCAGGGCTGGAATTGGGGACGCCAGATATTTCAATCTGAAACGTGGAAGCGCGAACTTATATTGTCGTTGTCCTTTTTTTTGGGGGGGGGGGGGAGGGGGGTGGTTGGCTGGGTGCTACGCGTCCGTCCGACACACGCGACCACCCCGACAGGACTATGCTTCGGTGCATTAAGGCACCTGCCTTTGTGTCCATGACATGTGGGCCCAACAGGTGGCTGGTCCACATGTCAGTGACCCAAAGGCAGTTTCCTTTAAGGCACCGAAGCAGCGTCCACCCCGACACGACCCTGGTCTGCCTGGTGCGCCTACATTTGAGAATGCAAACGAATCTTCTTTCATTTGCAAACGAATCTGTATGTATTACCATGCCCGTGTTTTCCTTGCAATAATTAGTAATTCGAAACGAGATACTCCATGCGTTCACTTTTGTAAGTTGTTTCAGACAACTTAAAATGAACTGTTTTGCACATTGTCTGAAATGTCTTCAAGGTCTTATAAAAGTGAACAGAGGGAGTACTATAAATTAATTAATGAGGAGTTTTTGAAAAAAATCGAAACGGTACCCACGCTAACGTGGATTAGAGTGTGTGTCACATAATTATTTATTTGAATTAGAGTGTGTGTCACGTAGTTAGTTATTTGAATTAGAGTGTGTGTCACGTAGCGATCTCCAATTCTAACGTGGATTTCGCATTTCACTGTTTCCACGCTACTTTTTTAATACAAATTCATATGTATATGATGAACACCATGGTAGTGAGAAAACTTTTGGATGGATTCAAACATATGACCTACAAAATAGCACAACAAACTGAGTCAATGTCAACTTTTCGAAACTTAGTATGGCACGAATTCGAAATAATTACCTGTATGCCTGGTCCTCGGTTCAAATCTTACAATGTACACCGAATTGAAACATCGATATTAAGTCTCGTACTATGTACATTCAAATGTTGTTTTTATCCCCCCCCCCCCCGCACAAACGCTACATACTTCCTGTATCGGTCAATCTTCCTCTCCTGACCACCTTAGGAAGCTATCGGTTTCCAAAACACGTTCATTCTTTCTCTCCATGTTTCGATCTCTAAGTCTCTCAACTACACAACCCCTTTTTCCACTCTGTTACCAAGTGTATTTACCTCACACACCCACCATTGCACCCCATGCCGAGCTCTCTCTTTCCCCCCTCTCCCTCTCACCCTCTCGCGCTAAATACATGCATTGCCTATCTAGCCCCCCAACCTCTCGTGCACACGCACGCACATTGTCTATCTAGGTCACTCCCTCGAGACTATCTCACTCTTTCTTCCGCACGGCGGGCCACACTCGCTCAATCTCGCTCTCTTTATCTGAGTCTCGTTTAACCTCATTTTCTTTCACACACAAATGATATATCTACCTATTCGGGCCTCAATCGACACACTCTATACTCTCTCACGCAGATTGTCTATCTAGGTCAGTCCATCCAAGCCGCCGCCACTCTTTCGACCTCATGGTGGGCGACGCTCACTCAATCTCTCTCTCTCTGTCTCTCTCTCTCTCTCTCCGTATGTCTCGATTGACCTCGCTCTTTCTCGGACAAAAACGATATATCACCATGTTTGAGCCCAATTCGACCTATTCACATTGTATACTCTCTCACGCACATCGTCTATCTAGGTCACTCTCTCCAACCCGTCTCACTTTTCCGATCGCACGGCGACCCTATGTGATCGGTTGACCTTGCTTCCTCCCACGCACAAAATATATCTACACATCTGTGACTGGATCATCTCTCAAGCTCTATCTTACAGCCCTCACCCTTGCCAAAAAGCTCAATCGGACAATATCTCTCCAGAGCATATATATTTGTTCAATGAATGTCGGACCACACTCACTTTGTCTCTCTATCTATATGTCTCTCGATTGACCTCGCTTTCTCACACCGTATCTTCCACGCGTTGAAGCTACTATCTCTCCATCCCTTGCAAAGCCGGAGCTATTTACATTGCGAGGGGCACTCCAACCTTGGAT
The DNA here is from genome assembly GCF_002575655.3 of Aegilops tauschii subsp. strangulata. NCBI lineage: Eukaryota > Viridiplantae > Streptophyta > Magnoliopsida > Poales > Poaceae > Aegilops > Aegilops tauschii. Next base: position 218,720,224 of record NC_053036.3, read on the forward strand.
TAATTTGTGTAGGCATTTATTCCGGTCGGTTTAGATTATATTTTCATAGCATTCCCCACAACTACTCCAAACACCGTTGCAACCCACGCAACTCCCCTAGTTGATTTCCCTCTGGCTCGGTCATCGCTCTCTCGCACGTCCTTTCTCGCCTTCAACGTCGCACCATGGTATTATTGCAAAAACTATGTTGTTCTCTTTAATTATTATAAATAAGCTACAAAACTACACACCGATAGTCCACTTGGAATGGAACAAATTTCGACCCACAAATTAAAGTGCTACAAACTACACATCAAGGGGCCCACATGTCATGAAACAAATTTGGACCCATATACAAATTAAAAAATAAAGGACGAGGATCGAACATGCGACCGGGCCTTCAAGCCGCACGTCAATAGGCAACATACGTAGAATAGCAATGTTTGTTGTACCCCCTTTGTTCACGTAATGTTTTTATATTACCACAGCCTAATTAATGGATAACATGTAATATTATTTTTAGTACTATTCGCCTTCACTTACTGGTGGGTTCCATGTGTGCTCTCTCTCTCCTCCCCTTCTGCGTTTAGACGCACGGGCAAACAGGAAGAACTCGTGGGCGATGTTGCCGTTGACCATATCTGGACGCATTCACAAGTCATGGCACCAGTTTCACGTACTAGCAGCACTAGTCCGTGTGTACGTGCAATGCACATTAATTTGGAAGTATATTAAGTGCACGCGGATATTAACTACTAGGATATTATTTGCGTGTTGTCATGTGATTAGCAATATTTTTGGCATGAAATTAACTGCACGCTAAACGTGTTGAGCGCTCGACATTGAAGCAACCTAGGTTGTTGGATGACAAGGAATACATGTGGCTTGATGACGTTTTATATTTAATTTGATACGGCTCTAGCAGAACATTCCATCGATCAAACCATACATTTCGTTCAGTCTGACTCCGACTTTAAATTATACGACGATCGATATAAAATAAACAAAAATGATAAACGTTCGGATTTTAAGCATGGCAATCCGAACGTTATTCATGGCAAATTTAGATTACGCGGCGGCGGCGGGGGCGTCTCGCGGTGGGAATCTGCCGTGCTGTGTCATCGGGCCACTGACCGACGGCGACGGCGGCGTCTTCCGCCGTTGTTGGCGTACTCCTGGACGTTGGCCTAGCTTCAAGGAAGGCCAAAATGTTCTGGACTTTGGAGCGAGTCAACTGGTGGGAGGATGCGACTGGCGTTGGTGCAAGGAAGAGGTCGACGGCGGCCATCCATGCCGCTGAGGGGGGCACTGGCACCCGCGCGGGGACAGGCGCTGTCAACGGCGCGGCGGAGACATTCGTGTGCACGGGCACCGGCACGGGCGCGCACGTCAGTGCACGCGTAGGCGCATGCGCTGGCAGGTGCACGGGCACCGGCACGGGCATGCGCGTCAGTGCACGCGCAGACGCATGCGCTGGCAGGTGCACGGGCGTGTGAAAGTCGGCGGGGACCTCATGGAACCCCGTGGGATCAAGCTCGGCAACAATGTGCAGCTCCCAGCCCATCAATGCCATGGGGATGGGCGCTAGCGCAGTCGGGGCGACGGGAGCCGGAACGGGAGCGGGGACAGGCGCGGCGTCTTCCCGCAAGGCCAGTTCAAGCTCGTCCCAAAGTGCCTTATGTTCTTGAGACTCCGGCTGGGTGTCTTCCTCAGGAAACTGGAACACTAAGGGCAGACCATCGTGATGCGGCATGGCGTACGTTTAGGTCAGGCTAGTTGGAGGTAGACGACAGGAGAATCGGAGAGGAAGAGAGAGGATTGTAGCAATACCGGGTAGTGCGGGGTTGATTTTAAACTGCGGCGCCGGCAACATTAAAAGTGGGAGCAGTTGGGACGACGGTGGGCGGTGGAGCCTGGTCAAAGGGCTCGCCTCCCGGTGAGCCTGCACAGCGGCTGCTCGCACGCCTCCCTGACAGCCGGCGCAGCGGTCTGCTCGCACGCCTCCCGTTGACTCACACGCTTGCTCGGACGGCACCTGCCGATGAGAAGCGGGGACTCGTGGCGGCACGTAAACGCCCACGGTTGCAATAGTGAAAGCGTTCGCCTTAACGTGACAGGTCTTTGTTCCAAAATGCCTTGGCTCTTCATTTGTGCAACTTGTCATAAGCAGCTTGTCTCAAATTGAAGAAAAAACTTACGAAGTAATATTTGTGCCATATCACGTGACCATGCTTAGTTTCAAGAATTTATGCTCACTTTTGGATTTTCTGAAATTTAAGATCCATGATTCGAAACAATATCATAACCTGCATCATGCAATAAATTTTCAAGCCGTACATCTGTCCTGTTGTATTTCTTAAGAAAGGATTTGGTCAAACATTTTGCTTAGTTAGACTTCAGACAAGTTATATATGCAGAGTAAAAGGATAATCCCTCCGTACCAGTGCATTGCTTGATATATTAACTCAAGTACTAGGAACGAACAAACGGGCTCAATTCTGTGCTCATCCTGGTGTAGTAGTAGTAGTACTAGGCAATGCAGTGACGAGTGACCTTGACGAGCGGCGACCGAGGGAATTGAATCGTGCTCGGCACGGTAGGTAACGTTGTCTAGTTACTAAAGCATCCCTCCGCTGTTCATCGGTAGTCATTATGGACCGGGGACATGAGGGGAATTTCCTAGGGCTGGAATTCTGGCCGCGAGATATTTCGACTTGAAACGCTGAGGCTCGACTGGTTGGGGTTGCCTAATGTGCGTACCACACACGCCACCGAAGGACACGAGCCCGGTTTTTTTAGGATCAACACGAGCCAAGGTCTGGCTGGTACGCCGTTGGGTCCTACCATTCGAGAATACGAAAGGAACCTTTTAAATTGCCGAACGAATCTATGTGTATTACAATACCCGTATTTTCCTTGCAAATACTAATCTCAACGTGGTAATTGATTTGTGACGAGTTGTTGAATTAGAGTGAGTTTGTGATATAGTGATCTCAACGTGGATTTCACATTTCATGGTATCTCTAGTAAGTTTTCCAATGAAAATTCAAATTTAAAAGATGAACAATATGGAGGTGAGAAAACTTTGTATGTATCAAGCATATGACCACACACACACACAGAGACACACACGCACGAACACAACAACAATCCAATAAGTATAGTGCATCTTTTTTTCCAAACCATGCATGCATGACATGAATTCAAAAATACTCCTTCTATTCCTAAATATTAGTATTTTAGAGAGTTCAACAAGTGACTACATACGGAGCAAAATGAGTGAATCTAGACTCTAAAATATGTCTATATACATCCGTATGTGCCAGTCCATTTGAAGCCTCTAAAAAGACTAATATTTAGGAACGAAGGGAGTAAAATGTAAGACATCCATGGTCCTCAGTTCAATATTTAAAATGAACATGAAACTGAACCATGAATGTTAAGTCTAGTACTACATGCAAATGTTGTGTTTAGGCGGAGCTATGATTGTCGGGGGTCAACCCCTCGACCTTAGATAAAATTGTGGAGCTCTTTTTAGGGTTGTTTAGATTATATTTGTCCCCACCCTCCCAACCACCGATTGGTTGTGCACCCCCACCCCTCCTCCCCGGGAGAATATCATGTGCCCCCATACCTTAGATGCTATATGCCGATACGAGTTGCTTGGAGCTTGTAGATCTGAGATATAGCAGCTCACATGATGTGTCTTAATATTTTTGCAGGGAACCTTGATGAGTTTGAGAATTGCACACAATTTGTACAAAAACTACTTAGATGCCCTTTGATCCCATATCCAACGACCTCGAAGCTCGTATCACCGTAGCATCTAAGATGAAGGAGGACATCATATTCTCCTGTATGTAAGAATATCATGTGCTACCACACCTTAGATGCTTTGGTGATACAAGCTCTTCGGAGGCGTTGGATTTGTGACCCAACACCTCCTCGGTGGTTCGAATGGTTTTTGCAGAAAAGCCCCAAAAGAGTTCGGCCACTGCTTACAAGCACAAAGACTGCTCAGATGCCATTGGATCTTAGATCAAACGACCTCCAAGCTTGTATCACCGTAGCATCCAAGCTGCGATAGCACCTTATGTTTTCTCGCACGGGAGAGTATGAGGTGCTCCCGCACCGTAGATTCTATGGTGATACGAGTTCACTGAGATCTAACGGCCCATAGTAGGAGGTTTGAATGTTTTTGCAATATATGGCTGATAGAGTTTGGGAAATGCACAGAAAGTACAAGTACTACGCATGTGCCATCTGATCACTGATCATACGACCTAGATGCTCATATCACCGTAGCGGGTAATTAAGCTACGGGAGCACCTAATATGAGCACCGGGGAGCCGTTGGATCGAAGATGCAGCAGCACACACGAGGCCTGAATGTTTTATTTGCAAAAAAACCTTTGGAGAGTTTGGAAATTGCGCATAATTACAAAGACTACTCCCAAGCCATTGGATCTCACTTCCAACGGTGTAAAAACTCGTATCACCATAGTATCTAAGCTGCGGGGTGGATGTGATATTCTATGCCGCTGTCATTTTTGTTCACAAACTTGCAAAATACGTGCAACTCGTGCCGTTACTTGTCTAACCGCGCAAAGTGTTTGTTCAAAAAAACCATCCTACACTGAAATATCGGAACAACACACAGGGGTCCCACTTGTCATTAATCAAATTTGGACCTAAAACTAACAAATCTGAAAGACGAGATTCGAACTGGCAACCTGGACTACAAAGCGTAAGTTGATAGCCTGAAAAAACGAACGGTTGTTGGCTTTGTCCCATAACTTGATTTTATACAGTACTTGCGTTGAGTAGAGTAGAGGGAGTGCCTCGTCAACACGTGCATGACCGTTGTCTCACTTACAGGTGGGTCCCAGGTCTGCGATCTCAATCTCTCTTCTCTCCATCGTCTAACCTTTGCACGGGCACACATGAAGAGCAGCGCTAGCTTGCCGTGGTGTTATTACAACTAAAAAAATCTTGGAAAATAGAAGAATCGCCTTGAACAAGAGACATTGTGGCTGGTCGAGATGGAGCTAACCACATCTATCCTCCGTGCCACGTTTGCATGATGAAGCTGTGTGGCTAGTGGGGTGTTTTCGACCGACTGGCTGGGTCCCGAGGTCGAACCATAGGTACTACGTCTGATACAGTATACTTTTACACGCACATTTTTCCTCTGTGCTGAGACGTGGCACACCCTACCGCGCGGTTTCGGGGTCCTCCCGGGTGGTGCACGCATATATTCTTCTTGACGTGGGACGCCCTACCGCGCGTTTTCTGGTTCCTCCTCGGTCGTAGCACCGAAGCAAGTAAATGAGTCATCAAATCACGAAAGACCACCTTTCCCGCCGAGTACATCAGTGAAGCACGGTGGCTAGCTAGTTGGGCTAGTTCGACCGATTAGCTAGGCTGCCGCCACATTTGTTTTTTCACCCCTTTTTTTATCTACTTGCCGGCAGGTAAATTCAAATATCCACCGCGGCGTTGCTCTGGTGTTTGGGTGCGGCAGGATTTTTAATTTTTTGATTGACGGGAGCAGGCGTGGCAGGATTTTTAATTTGTTGATTGACAGGAGCAGGCGCGGCAGCAATTAGTCACGATGACTCCGCCTGTAAAAACCCACTGCTCCCTGATGTGAGAAGTCGTCGACTGGTGTTTTACCGTGGTGAAAACCAAAAGATTCCCCGCTCCCTCCGCCTTCCCGTAGATTGCATTGCCTTTCAGCCGTTTCGCGCCCTTTGCTTCCTCTCCCCATTGCTTCTACCTGGTGCCATGGCGGCGCAGCAGATCACGGAGTCCGAGGTGAGGCGCCTGACACAGGAGCTCCATGCCAAGGATGCGGAGCTCAGGGCCAAGGACGTGGAGCTCCGTGAGCTCAAGGAGGAGAGGAGTGCCATGCTCCTCCGTTATGTGCGGGAGTTCACGGAGCTTCAAAAGCGGTAGGGTCCACCACAAAGATGCTCGAGGCGTCGGTGGCGTTGCTGCAGAAAGCGGGAGATACGATAGGCCTTCAGGGGAGCCGGCTGGAGCGCGAGCGGGCCGATCGTGACGAGGTCCAGGATCGCCTCAGCCACTTGGTGAACCAAGTTGCCACGCACGTGTTGCGGCTACGCGATGCCTACCGTCTTGCCAGCGCGACGATGCCGGCCGTCGGGCTAAACCCGTTCGACCACCCGGTCGACTTCAACGAGCTGCGGCTTCCTGACTTGGTCTCCTTCTTCACCTATATCTCCGAGGAGCTGAGGCGTCTCCGCGCGATGGTGGGGGCTGAGCTGGACAAGGAGGGGTTGCAGGCTGCCGTCACCATTGCCAGGCGAATCCTTTCAGGGCTCCGTCACCGGAATCCATTCGTGCCATTGGACACCGTCTTTGACGTGCTGGCTCCCGTCGACCGGGAGCGGGCTCTGCGGGCGGTTGCACCCTGCATCACCAACGTCGTGCGCCTCGAGAAGCAGAGGGACTTCGGTGGTGTTTAGGTGCCCTCTGCATGGGCATGTCCATGTCTCGACACAACATGACCGTTGGATCAAACTCAGACGGTGCAGATCAGTCACTGTAGCACAAAGTGTGTGGGTGTGTTTGGTTGCATTCTCATCTCAATATAGTTGTTTCCTCTTCGTGTATTTTTGTCAACCTACTAGTGTGGACTCATGCACCCTTCATGCACTCTGCCAAACACCCAAAAGTGGGTCGAGAAGGGAACTTTTGCTCCCATCCCGTGCACCCTTCATACACCCTGCCTAACACTATTCGTGCTTCATATGGTTTATGTTTCATGGAGTACTGTAGCACCGTACTCTCCGTGCGCTGTGGACCTAGTTCTGTTAACATTGTTCTCACCGTTCATTCTCGACCGGACAGTCGAAAAAGTGGTACTATGTTACATATAGGAGTAGTTGACATGCGCACAACATCATTTGTTATCGTCATATCTTACTACACTAGCAACAATATTGTGTAGTACTGACGTATGAACCACTGCACATGCCTAGTAGTAGGAGCACTGTGTATGTTCAAGTGGCTGCCGTGTTTCGCACTCCTCCGTCGTAAGAGTGGAAAGGCTTGCTGTAATCATTTTTTCTTCAGAAAAACAGTGGACACGCTCTACCGTGCGGATCCTCCTCCAGCCATGCACTAAATTACTCACTTTCGCCGATGTGTGGGACAGCCAGCACCTGGGTCCACCAGCCATGCACTAAATTACTCCGTAGTAGAGTGACGGTAGACTACCCCGATCGAACCGCCGCAGTAATGCCCAATGAGCCGTCAAATCACAAAACCCCCTCCTTTCCAGCAGTAAGTTGGACAGACGAAGCAACCATCATTTCACTCTTCTCTCTCAGCTTCCTCTCTTGAAGAAAACCCCCACTCGCTTCGCTTCTCCCTCATCTCGTTCCTCCTTTCACTCTTCTCTCTCAGCTTCCTCTCTTGGATGGACGCCGGAGCACCGGCCGACGTGATGTCTATGGCTCTGGCCAAAACCGTCGAGGCTCATGGTACGAAGAAGCACAAGCACCCCGCCAAGACTACCGCAGACAAGCTCAAAGCTATCACCCTGTCCAAGCCCCCCTCTCCGGGATCCCTCATTAACAAGTCCAAGTAATGTCTCTTGTTGATGATCTTTTTCTCGATCTTGATCGTGTTTTTTCATCTAACACGTAGTACTAGTACTGGTAGTACAACTTTCTGGGTGATCTTGCATGTGATTTTAGTGTGCCAAATGACGGTTCTAAATTCCTCTTTTGACAAAAACATGCGAGAGGTTGACACTGATTTCTTATAGATTACTTTCAACTACTCCCTCTGTCCCAAATTTCTTGTCTTAGATTTGTCTAGATACGGATGTATCTAATACTAAAATGTGACTTGATACATCCGTATCTTGACAAATCTAAGACAAGAATTTTGGGACGGAGGGAGTACTTTATGAACATCAATGCTACCTTTTAAGAGGGTATATTTGCCTCAGTAACTTGTGTTATGGATATTGCATGTAATCCCTCTGCTCTCATGCCTTTGAAGACATGTTCTAGTGTCTTTGTGCACTCATTTCTGTGCGTATATGTAGTCATATATGGAGTATAATATCGAAAATCATCTTATATTTCTGAACGGAGGTAGTAATAAAATATGGTTTCTATTTGAATTAGAACCAGGTCCGCAGTGGAGATGAAGTTCTCAAAGTCATGCCGTGTGAACTGGAAGACCTGATGATGAGTTCTACTGCTGAACTATGCAGCTGTTGTGTCCTTGTCGCCACGTGTCCTGAACTAGTGTTTTCCTGTAGCATTGTTGTCAGGCGTGTTCTCGAGGCTGTACTTGACCACAACAATTTCCTGGCTGTGCCTTCGATTACGAAGGGTGTGGTTCTTGTAAAGCTTCCCAACAAATCTGATGCGGCCTGTCTTCATCATCATGTTTATGAGTGGAAAGACCACTCTGTTAGGTTCTCCAAGGTTGACAAGATGGTGATGGTGCATGTAGACATCTCACACGAAGTCCATGGCCTAGTAAGTTACGCGGGGTTCATCCCGTAGGTCGGTGGCAAGAAATAGTCTGCAGAGTTTAGTTAGTGCAACTTTGCTTGTCTGTAGTAAGTACTATTGTTCAGTACTTGATTTGTGTTTGTGAACCCTGTATTGTTTATTAGTATTGCCGCTTTTGGTGTGTGAACGGTCTATGTTAATGTCTATGTTAATGTCTGTCCACTCAATTTAGTCTGTATATTTTGAAGTATCCAGATCATATTTTTTGTGAGGACGGTTTATCAATTATGGTTACACTCCAATATCTGTATGCATTGTAGGGTCTATCGCACCCACCAGGATTTCCAGTCCCATGGATGTTCGGTCCATACGATTTGTCACGACCTTTGGACTGTCCTGCTTGTGGGAGTAGGCGGGGCCCCTGCATGCCACGCGTAGTTGGACGATCAATCTTCTGTTTAGTACTTCAACATAGTGATTTCCTGGTAAGGATTCAATCGTGTCACATCAAGTAAATCTTATTGATTTACTGTCTAAATCTTATTGATTTAATGTCATGTTTTCTTTCTTTTCCTGCAATTTTACGATGCAGGTTTTGCCATGTCACATTCATCACAGAATAAACCATTTGGTTTGCTCTACGATGGCTATTTTTGCAGGTTTCACTTCTTATGTCGTGTCAGTAACGAAGGCACTGTCCATCACTTATATTACTGGAAAAAATTGGATCAGTCTGTTGTCTGAGTATAAGCTGAATCCCTATGAGGAACTGCAGTTTGGTTTAACAAAAACGCCACAATTAGTCCTTCTCGCGTTTAAAAGAAATGAAGAAAAAAACTGGATCACGGTCACGGATCCTAGTCAAGTTAGAAAGCTGATAATAGTAGACCAGACACGATCGCTGCTGTCTCGCACAGATCGAGCACCGGCAGTTGCTCTAGCACTGACAGCGGCAGCAGCTCAGTCTGATCTAGCTGAGGATTGGGCACCGACCGCGTCAGCGGATCAGTCTGATCTACTGGAGGATCGGGCATCGACACCGGCACATGCTCCGACACCGGCACCAGCTCTACAAGGAGCACCATCTTCGGCAGTAGCAGCGGCTTCGGCACCTGCACCAACACTTGCACTTGCATCTGCTCCGGCCCGTGCAGTTGCACCGGCAACAGACTGGGCTGTAGTTCGCACTTCATATACCAAAGTCCTTACAAAAAACCGACATGTCCACCTTCTTGGTAAGCATTGGCCGCCCAAGTGCTTCATTCTTTTTTCTTTCCATGTTGTTTCACATGATTCACTGTGTTGATCTAACTGTTTGGGTATGTATTCTTGTTAGCAAACAGAGAATTCCTAGAGCAACGAGGGAGTCATTCAACAATCCGGGCGACCGCGGCCAAGTTTCTCTTACCATGCGCAGCCTTGGTGTGAATGAACCTGCTCAATATACCGTAAGTACAAAGGATGGTCGCATGATGATTGATGCTAAAGGATGGTCAAGGTTCAAATCTAAATCTTATCTTGCGGTAGGGGATGATGTCAAAATCGAACTTTCTCAGCAAGGAGAGCCGGTCCAAATCAACTTTGAAATTCTTCAGTAGCAGCACGCAACTGCCGAACTGATCTATCCTCCGAGAGATTTTGATGTAATAATCTGGCATGGTGAAACAAGTGTCCTGTGTGTATACGTATTACGACAGTATTATTTATCACATGGTATATCGTTGATAGAATTGCAACTCTGATTGCTAGTTAGGAACTGTCGTTCGATTTCATTCCAACAGCTGCCGTGCTTTATTCAATTTTGTGTATTCGCCTTGCGACAGCATCTCAAACCAGCGCTGTACCGATCGCTTGCAATATGAAAAGCGCTGAGGTAGAACACATGGGCCCCCAGACATGCAGGGTTGGCCTGCGGCCCAAAGTCCAGAACCGTGAGCCTATCTGAGTATTATATTCTCAGCTGAACCCCCATAAAAAAAGCTGAACCCCCATAATGCCCGTGCATTGCAGAGGGAGTATATTTCTCGGCAAGGTGAGCCTGTGATATAAAAGATTTGTATATTTCTTTACAGAGGGAGTATCTCTCTGTCAAAAAATATATTTATGTGTAACTAGTTACTCATGTCTTTCTACTTCCTTTCGCTGATATGTGGGGCAACCGGCAACGGGATCCACGTGCCATATGCACAAATTAGAGTGCACAACTTCACGGTAGACACACCCCGGTCATAGCGCCGCAGTAATGCCCAATGAGCCGTCAAATCACAACCCCCCCCCCCTTTCCAGCTTTAGCAGTAAGCTGGACGGACAAAGCGGCAATATTTCACTGGGCCTGAATCCCCTTCTCCCTCGTCTGCTTATTCAGAGAAAACCCCCTCTCGGCGATTGCATAGGGTTTTCTCATGGAGAACCAGGTACGAATTCTTCATCCATCCCCGATAAATCCAAGTCCCTTGGTCGCAGGTAATCCTAGGATGGCAGCCGCTGCCGTTCATGCATTTTTATTCCTACTGAATCTAGTGTGTTTCATTTGCAGTGCCCAAAGTGCGAGTACCCTACAGGTTTCTGCGCCCTCGGCGAGACGCCACACTTGTTCCTTCTCATCCTAACACAACATTTTGAAACGCGCACAGTATGTTCCTAGAATCCTCTTTTCTATCCGGGAGGGTGGGGGTTTTTTGAACATGCTATGTTCTCATATTATTTTTCCTGCAGTGTATTATTTGCTCTGCCAGAACACATGTACTCAAGATGCTCGGCCTTGCCATAACTGAAACACTAGTTTAATGGTCACAGTGAAGACAAGCCATGGATATAAGTTCCGAGTTTGGTTCATGAACCAAGAAGATCGCTGCTTTTTTTATGGCCGAACTTGGATAAACTTTCTCAAGTGTTACGGACTGAAAGTTGGCGCACGAATGTTGATGGAAATAGCAGAACCTGGTCTCATCTTCACTGCGATCTTCCACCCCGACGTCGTTCCAATTGTTCATCCATGTTAGTTTTATATCTGGTTCTTGCTTGTTGCCTCGATTACTTCTTAATCCACCTATTCTGTCTAACTAATCACAATTTAACTTTAGAAGTAGCAACGAATCTCTCACAAAGATGCTACTTCTAACTAATATTTTCTTATAATTGGGGGCACATGTAGGTTTTTTCAGAGTTAAGCAGTCTGCTCGTTTGTTACTCTGTAATAACTTGGTTGTTACTAATGGCACTGAAGTTGACTGGATCGACATCCACAAGTTCCTACACTTTATTGATCGTCTTGAGGTCCTTGTGGGGAGTTTCAATGGTGGAAGGCCACGTGGGATATGTGTGCCACTGCTGCACTCGTTGAACAGGTCCAACTGTGTCGACAAACTTATGGTACGAGCTGTTTTCTTTTATATATGTTGTTCATAAACTATTTCTTATACACAGTTCTATTGTTCCTATACAGATGCCTGACCATGGCCGGGTCAGACTTGCGCTTGGTCACAACATGATGTTTATGTCGACCTACTCAATTCCCCTTGAAGGTGAAAAGATACTTATTCATGGGTGGTCTCAAATAATGAAGGCTCATCCATCTTGGAGAATAGGACAGAAGATTATGTTCATGCTTTTCCATGGCTCTAAAGCGAACATCCTGTTTATTGACCACGTTGCGAGATGAAGCCGCTTTCAGAAGGTTGTGGATGCGCGGGGTTGTAACACCCACGATGCGGCTATATCTCCCACGTGTCGAGGCACGACTTAGAGGCATAACCGCATTGTGGTTTTGTCGCAAGAAGGGTCATCTTCACACAATCCCATGTAATGAACAAGAATGGGATAAAGAGTTGGCTTACAATCGCCACTTCACACAATACATAAATAAATCATACATCAATCAGAGTACACACATAGGTCCGACTACGGAACCAAAAGAAAAGAAGACAACCCAACTGCTAGATCCCTGATCGTCCCAACTGGGCTCCACTACTGATCAACAAGAAAAGAAACAACACAACGAACAAGATCTTCATCGAGCTCCCACTTGAGCTCGGCTGCGTCACCTGCACTGGTATCCCTGGCACCTGCAACTATTTTGGAAGTATCTGTGAGTCACGAGGACTCAGCAATCTCACACCCGCGAGATCAAGACTATTTAAGCTTATAGGAAAGGATGGTGTAATAAGGTGGAGCTGCAGCAAGCACTAAGCATATATGGTGGCTAACATATGCAAATGAGAGCGAGAAGAGAAGCAACGGAACGGTCGTGAACTAGCAATGATCAAGAAGTGATCCTGAACACCTACTTACGTCAAAACATAACCCAGAAACCGTGTTCATTTCCCGGACTCCGCCGAGAAGAGACCATCATGGCTACACACGCGGTTGATGCGTTTTAATTAAGGTCAAGTGTCAAGTTCTCTACAACCGGATATTAACAAAATCCCATCTGCCACATAACCGCGGGCACGGCTCTAGAAAGTTTATACCCTGCAGGGGTGTCCCAACTTAGCCCATTATAAGCTCTCACGGTCAACGAAGGATATTCCTTCTCCCAAGAAGACCCGATCAGTCTCGGAATCCCGGTTACAAGACATTTCGACAATGGTAAAACAAAACCAGCAAAGCCGCCCGAATGTGCCGACAAATCCCGATAGGAGCTGCACATATCTCGTTCTCAGGGCACACCGGATTGTCCAAGCTTCCGGTAGGCCGGCCCAGAGTTGCCCCTGGTGGCCACCGGTGACTGACAGGTTGGACCAACACTCAGAGGAGCACTGGCCCGGGGGTTTAAAATAAAGATGACCCTTGAGTCTGCAGAACCCAAGGGAAAAAGGCTTAGGTAGGCAAATGGTAAAACCAAGGTTGGGCCTTGCTGGAGGAGTTTTATTCAAAGCGAACTGTCAAGGGGGTCCCATAAATCACCCAACCGCGTAAGGAACGCAAAATCAAGGAACATAACACCGGTATGACGGAAACTAGGGCGGCAAGAGTGGAACAAAACACCAGGCATAAGGCCGAGCCTTCCACCCTTTACCAAGTATATAGATGCATTAATTAAAATAAGAGATATTGTGATATCCCAACAAAAACATAATCCAACATGGAGCAATCTTCATCTTCACCTGCAACTAGCAACGCTATAAGAAGGGGCTGAGCAAAGCGGTAACATAGCCAAACAACGGTTTGCCAGGAAGGGTGACAAAGGTTAGAGGTGGTTTCATGGCAATCTGGAAGGCATGATATAGCAAGTGGTAGGTAGCGCAGCATAGCGATAGAGCGAACAACTAGCAAAGCAAAGATAGAAGTGATTTCGAGGGGTGGTCATCTTGCCTGAGATCCCGCTAGGAGGAAGAACGAGTCCAAGAAGAAGACAAACGGATGTAGTCGAACGAATCCTCACAACTCCGGAACGAAACCGAAGGTAACGAGAGAAGCAACCCAGAAAGAAACAAACAACATAGTAAACAACCACCACATACACATGGCATGATGCAAAAAAACAAATATGATGCATGTCCGGTTTAAATATGCATGGCATAGCAAAGTGCAACAAACAACACTACAAATTAAGTGGAGCTCAATATGCAACGATTTGCATATTGACGAAACACCACATTTAATTATTTAGTTCGCTCTTGTTTAAGTAACCAACAATATTAAATGTTGTTAACCATGGCAAGGGGTGAAGCATAATTAAACAACCTATCTAGGCACGTTTAAATGAGGCCGGAAATAACAAACGACAATACCGGAAAATCCCCATATGTCATTTAGCAATTTTAAAGCAAACATCAATTTTAGACATTTTAAATGTTGTTATCATGATGCGGATGAACATATGCAAGGTTTAAGCAATCTTATAAAACGTGGACAAGAGCATGTTATGAAGCATTTGTCACCGTGGTGGAGGAAAGGGGTGCCACGGCAACGAATCCGAAAATGATGCCACGGCAACATATCGGTTCGGGTAGCTCATGGAGATACCAGCGCAAAAGAGAATTGTGCGGATGTGTGAAACACGCAAGAGAATGGTGGGGTGCTCCTGGTTACCGGGTTCCCACGGTTCGACGGCATGGCAAGGAAACGAGTGACAGCGTGCGACGAACAAGTCGGGCACGGTGCAAACGCAAGCAACTCAAACAACACATGCTTTCGTTCCACGGACATCGACTCGGGTTATACCTTCGAGGCGTGACTTTTTGAAATGGACCAAGTTCGTAGAGGAAGTAGTTGTACACGGCGACGGTATTAGAAGTAGTGGTTCACATCTCGCAATCGTGCATACTCCATAGATGTTCGGGGTCGTCGGTAGAGGTACTTGACGCAAACCATGCAAACGGTGCTTGTTCGGGCATCGGTCTTGACGAAGGTGTACTTGGCCAACGTAGTGGTACTCGACGACTTGTCGAACCCAAGCGATGGTAGTCGTACACGACGCGTTGTGGAAGTAGTTAAACTCGCAGTCTTCGCGGCGACGGTAGTCATACACATTGACGAGGTACTTGACGTTTCGGTGTGTAGTCGTTCGAGCGTCCGTGTGGTCTTGCCGTTTTTGTCCAGTTCGACTACACCGCCGTGACCTCGGAGTTGGACCGCAAGCAGCGAAGGGACGAGCAGGCAGGGTGCAGGGGTCGTCAAGGGGGAGGTCGACCAGGGTCTTGCTGAAACTCCGGCACGGGGAGCAGCAGGGCAAAGCTACGGCAGCAAGGGCGGCAGAGGCAATAGAGGCGCTGGCAGAGGAGGATCGAGGCGCGGTGGAGCCAGCGCGCGACGAGGAGATGCGGGAGGCAGCGGGTACGGCGACGCCTCGCTGGACTTGGCGCGGCCACGGACGAGGGCTGGAGGCGAACGGCGGGTTGGTGGCGACGAGGAGAAGCAGGAGAAGAGGCGGCGGTGAGGAAGTTCGCGAGGGCCATGGCGAGGAGAGGTGGACTTGACGCGAGCTCCCGGCGATGGGGCGTGGTGTAGGGGAGGCAGACGAGGTCCCGGACGGCAGCCGGGGGTGGATCCGGGCGGCAGCTGCGCTACGAGCTTGAAGATGACGACGGGAGGCAGCAGCAGCGGATGTGGACGGGGAGGTCGCGAGGGGAGGAGGCTGCTGCGGGCGGCCGGTGCTCGAGGAACTCCTCTCCTCGGGCGCTCGGCGACAGGGGGTCTCGCTCATCTCCTCTCTCTGGGTGGCGGTGCAAGGGAGAGGACGAGAGGAAGAGGGTGAGGGGATCGGGAGGATGAGACAGGGGAGGCTGGCGGCGCTGCAGGGGAGATGAGGGAGAGATCGAGAGGAGGAAGTGGCGGCGCAAGAGGAGAACGAAGGGAGAGATGGGGATCGGGCTAGGTTAGCGAGGGGCTGCTGGGCCTAGAGGCCGGCCCAGTGAAGAGGGAGGCTGCTGGGCTCTCCACTCCCTCTCTTCTTCAAAACTCTTCTAAAAACAGAAAAAGCAAAGAAAGAAAAGGAGAGAAAAGGAAAGAGTGGACAAGAATTTGGGCATGGGGATTATTTTCCCAGACTCACAACAAAGTGCTTGTTCCGAGAAGATAGAAAAGGCCATGATTGAAAGATTTAAACTCAAACTCATTTGATTTAAATTCAAATGATTTGAAAGAGTTCAACGTATTGAGGAGTCCAAAAATGTTGGGAATTTAGGAAGAGCCTCGATAAATGGGAAAAGAATTATTGGCAAGGTTAGAGAGATCGACTCAAGGAAGAAAAGGCATAGGATTAATTTTGCACGTGTGTTAAGGTTAATTCCAAACTAATGGAATATTTATAATAGCTCCATAAATATTAGGAGGATATGTTATAAAGAGAAATCACCATGTGAATTCCCTCGATTTAAATGGATCGAAGATCCATGCAATTTATTTAGTTGAGTTTTGATGCAAAGATTAATGACATGATGGCATGATGACATGATGCAATGCAAAAATAAAAGAGCAAGCACCAAAAGGAACACACGGCGATCGCGAAAATAAGGAAGTCTTCTGAAGCGTCGGTCTCGTGGCGTTACAACACTCCACCACTATAAGAGGATCTCGTCCCGTGATCTAGGATGGCACCGGAGAAAAGCGAAAGAGGAAGAGGTAAAACAAATTGCTTCTTTGACAAATGAGTGAAACCATTGAACCTTGAGAGGTTGCAAAGCTTGAAGAAATGACACGACGGAGGTGAACAAGATTTACAACACTGCGTTCAGCAAGAGGAACAAGGACCATTACAAGAACCTTGTAGGTTGAAAAACAAACCAAAATGGTTAAGATGGACAAGAAGTACATGCAAGCACTCCGGTTAAATGGATAAGCAAGAAAAAGAAAAGAACATGATCTTGGCAAAACGATTGGTGGGATGGAGAGAGCAACATCACAATGCCTTCGGAACGAACGAATAGAAGCTTGTTCGTCGGAATAAGAGAACAGAGAAGGAAAAGACAACTTATACCACAATTGAATTTGGAAAGCATCCTTGCAAGAAGGTTAGAACGGAGTTGTTGGAAAACCAACACCGCAAAGAATGAGATTGTAGTGGGCTTATGAAAACATCTCAACATTATGAGGTGACAAACGGCCACTAATGGAAACCATTGATTAGATTGATATCAACAAGGAGACGAGAAACTTATTTCACCAGGAGGACAAATGAAGAACTTGGGTCATTTATGAGCACCATAAATAGCAAAATCCTTAGGGAAAGCTTTAGGTGAAACATGACACAAGATAAATCCAACGACGAGATTGATGGATTTAAAATACCTCATTCTTAACAACAAGTGAATCATGGAACATGAATGGAAATTGTCAAGAAGGACATAACACCATCTCAAAATGAGGTAGAAATAATTGCACTTCGGAATGCAAGATGAATAATGCTTGAACTCCTCAAAACAATACATGTGTTGAGCACCATGTTTATTTTAGAGTATAGCTTGACGGATCATAACTTCAAGAGAAATCTTGAAGAACAATTGAAAAATGAAAGGAATCCTTGACGAACCACTATGTAGAGCCTCCATGAAGAACTCCGGTAATAAAAGAATGATCAAACGAAATGGAAAGTTGAAAAGAACTCCGGGAGAAGCCTTGCAATGATTTAGATGGAGCTTTGAAATGAAATAATTGAAATAACTTGGAGCTCGGGAAAGAAAAGATGAACAACTTGAAATCAAGAATTTGATATCATGAACGAACTCCAAAAGAAAGGATTAAACACTTGGATGAAACAAGGATAAGAATTATGTTATGCTTAGCCTTCACCAATTTAGATTGATGACAAGCAATGTATTTTTGCAGACTACTTATTCTCGTAGAAAGGATTAAGATAGATATTGCGCAAACTAGTGAAGGTCTTCATCGAACCACCGGTAGGATTGAAACAACGAATATATTTATATGATAACCAAGGAAGACAACTCTTGAACGAACCACCGTAAGAATTTAAAATGAATGAAGAAAAGAGAACGAATCACCGTAAGAATAGGAAAAGAAAGTAGAAAAGCCGCAATTCACTGGGAAGAATTGGAAAAACGAATGAAGATACTAGACATAATTTAGATACAAGTGAAACGAAGAGATCATGAATTGATTAGAGAATACTTGGACGATGCATCGGTAAGATTTGGAGAAGAACGAAGAGACATCAATTTAGAATAGTTGGAGAATGAAGCTTAAAACTTAGAACGAAGAAATCTTCTGAAAAGATGGCCTTTGGATGATCAAGAAATGAAAACAACTCATGAAATGCTCCGGATGGGTATGAAAAGAATTCTCACAATCGAAAACAAGTATGAGAGGATGGCATAAGCTAGAACTATGAATCTTCAAGAGAACGGATAAGATTTGGAGGAAAAACTCTTCTTCGGTCTTCAAATGTTGAGAATGATGATAAGAAACACCACCATGAATTGTTGAGGCACTCCGGAACCATGAAGAATAGAAAGGTTGAATCAACAATGAAAAGAATTTGAAAGATCTTGGAGAAGAAATATGACTGATGATAACTCATTCTTACGTCAGACTTTGAAAAGAATTTGGAAATAGCTCCGGGAAAATTAGAAGAGTCAGGTAAGATCCTGGGATAAGACCTGTAGGTTAGGGCCCACTCAAAAGATACACCGTTAAAATGATTAAAAGAAAGATCGCGCCGGTTGAATTACATGGCTTGAATGTGATAACAACCTCGAAATAGCTTGAATGGATTTGGAATGGAAATGCGAATCTTCATAGATATCTTCAGCACTCCAGATAACATGAATAGCAAGAGGTTGATGATTAAGAGATGCACCGACATGAGAAAGTATTTGAAACGAGGAAAAGAATACGATCAACACTGAAGCTTGAATTGAATCCACCGAAGAAGAAAAAGAATGAAGAATGAAAAACTTGAAGAACATCTTCATGAGAACCACCGAGTAAGAACATTGATTGAAAAGAATGAAGGGACTTCACATGAATAAAATGGATACTTGGTTAAGACATCTAATTCCTTGAAGAAAAAGGGTGGGAGGGCGGGAAAAACAAGGACAATTTGGGATGGATGAAACAAACAACGTTGGGAAAAACTGAGAGGTGCTCTTGTGAATGTTGAAATGATCGGATCCACTTGAAGAGAAGCACACCGGTTGGAAAAGAATTAACATGACGATCTCGATGATCAAGAAGGATTAGTATTCACATAGCAATATAAGAACACCGTTTAGGAAAGGTATGGATTCAACATTTGACTTCGAAGCAACTCGAATACCACAAATAAAACAAAACAAAGGATTGGCTTGCAAAATAAGCCAGAACAAACATATGATAGAGATTTCGTCCGAAGTTTTCGTGGTGGGGCCCACACGGGCTCGATCGTACAGCACCATCATGTACAAGGCTGTGCACATGACATACGAAGCGTCCCCGAGTCGGCATAGCCAAGGACTCTTTAAGACACTACGAGACCACTGTAAAACCAACCGTGTACAGGCGGACCACTAGATGTCGAACCCCAATCTCATATCATGCATCTGTCGAAAAGATATCATAGGAGCTACTTGAATTCCCACTTATAAACTCCTGAAACTTTCTGGTTATGCAATCAGGTGTTGGGGATACAGGGGACACAAAATATGTATCACCCAAACTAACAATACCTAGATCCAGCTGTATCCATCCGTCAACACATAACCAAGAAACCTTGGGAAATCATTTACCTCAACCTTTGAAAAAGCATCCGTTATACTAGGTATGGTAATACTCCTGAACTCCCACCCCAGTACTAGGTGGCGTCGAGGTGATCTCACCAACAACTGCATAAAAGAGATTTCGATGTCGGCGAAACTCAGGTATTCCAGAACTGCAACGATAAAATTGTGACGACAACACCTCGGAGCTCAACTCCCCGGGACACTGCCACAACCCCTAAATGTCAGGAGGCACCAAGAACAATGTTCTCGTCACAGAACCATCGAAACGATTCCAAGATACCCGCGTGATCCTAAATTTTTTTTTGTGAAATTTGAGGAGAGGAAAATCAAAACTTCTACGTCAGGAGACCTCACCAGAGCGACGAAGGGACTGAGGAGTAAATAGAATCCTACTCTCCGATATATATAATCCTAAGACTCAAAACATTTTGTTCTAGACTCAACAACGTCAGCGATTCGATCAAGCAGGGGGCTCCTAAGTCGGGGATGGCTCTGATTACCAACTTGTAACACCCACGATGCGGCTATATCTCCCACGTGTCGAGGCACGACTTAGAGGCATAACCGCATTGTGGTTTTGTCGCAAGAAGGGTCATCTTCACACAATCCCATGTAATGAACAAGAATGGGATAAAGAGTTGGCTTACAATCGCCACTTCACACAATACATAAATAAATCATACATCAATCAGAGTACACACATAGGTCCGACTACGGAACCAAAAGAAAAGAAGACAACCCAACTGCTAGATCCCTGATCGTCCCAACTGGGCTCCACTACTGATCAACAAGAAAAGAAACAACACAACGAACAAGATCTTCATCGAGCTCCCACTTGAGCTCGGCTGCGTCACCTGCACTGGTATCCCTGGCACCTGCAACTATTTTGGAAGTATCTGTGAGTCACGAGGACTCAGCAATCTCACACCCGCGAGATCAAGACTATTTAAGCTTATAGGAAAGGATGGTGTAATAAGGTGGAGCTGCAGCAAGCACTAAGCATATATGGTGGCTAACATACGCAAATGAGAGCGAGAAGAGAAGCAACGGAACGGTCGTGAACTAGCAATGATCAAGAAGTGATCCTGAACACCTACTTACGTCAAAACATAACCCAGAAACTGTGTTCACTTCCCTGAATCCGCCGAGAAGAGACCATCGTGGCTACACACGCGGTTGATGCGTTTTAATTAAGGTCAAGTGTCAAGTTCTCTACAACCGGATATTAACAAAATCCCATCTGCCACATAACCGCGGGCACGGCTCTCGAAAGTTTATACCCTGCAGGGGTGTCCCAACTTAGCCCATTATAAGCTCTCACGATCAACGAAGGATATTCCTTCTCCCAGGAAGACCCGATCAGTCTCGGAATCCCGGTTACAAGACATTTCGACAATGGTAAAACAAGATCAGCAAAGCCGCCCGAATGTTCCGACAAATCCCGATAGGAGCTGCACATATCTCGTTCTCAGGGCACACCGGATTATCCAAGCTTCCGGTAGGCCAGCCCAGAGTTGCCCCTGGTGGCCACCGGCGACTGACAGGTTGGACCAACACTCAGAGGAGCACTGGCCCGGGGGTTTAAAATGAAGATGACCCTTGAGTCTGCAGAACCCAAGGGAAAAAGGCTTAGGTAGGCAAATGGTAAAACCAAGGTTGGGCCTTGCTGGAGGAGTTTTATTCAAAGCGAACTGTCAAGGGGGTCCCATAAATCACCCAACCGTGTAAGGAACGCAAAATCAAGGAACATAACACAGGTATGACGGAAACTGGGGCGACAAGAGTGGAACAAAACAGCAGGCATAAGGCCGAGCCTTCCACCCTTTACCAAGTATATAGATGCATTAATTAAAATAAGAGATATTGTGATATCCCAACAAAAAGATAATCCAACATGGAGCAATCTTCATCTTCACCTGCAACTAGCAACGCTATAAGAAGGGGCTGAGCAAAGCGGTGACATAGCCAAACAACGGTTTGCTAGGAAGGGTGACAAAGGTTAGAGGTGGTTTCATGGCAATTTGGGAGGCATGATATAGCAAGTGGTAGGTAGTGCAGCATAACGATAGAGCGAACAACTAGCAAAGAAAAGATAGAAGTGATTTCGAGGGGTGGTCATCTTGCCTGAGATCCCGCTGGGAGGAAGAACGAGTCCAAGAAGAAGACAAACGGATGTAGTCGAACGAATCCTCACAACTCCGGAACGAAACTGAAGGTAACGAGAGAAGCAACCCGGAAAGAAACAAACAACATAGTAAACAACCACCACATACACATGGCATGATGCAAAAAAACAAATATGATGCATGTCCGGTTTAAATATGCATGGCATAGCAAAGTGCAACAAACAACACTACAAATTAAGTGGAGCTCAATATGCAACGATTTGCATATTGACGAAACACCACATTTAATTATTTAGTTCGCTCTTGTTTAAGTAACCAACAATATTAAATGTTGTTAACCATGGCAAGGGGTGAAGCATAATTAAACAACCTATCTAGGCACGTTTAAATGAGGCCGGAAATAACAAACGACAATACCGGAAAATCCCCATATGTCATTTAGCAATTTTAAAGCAAACATCAATTTTAGACATTTTAAATGTTGTTTCATGATGCGGATGAACATATGCAAGGTTTAAGCAATCTTATAAAACGTGTACAAGAGCATGTTATGAAGCATTTGTCACCGTGGTGGAAGAAAGGGGTGCCACGGCAACGAATCCAAAAATGATGCCTCGGCAACATATCGGTTCGGGTAGCTCATGGAGATACCGGCGCAAAAGAGAATTGTGCGGATGTGTGAAACACGCAAGAGAATTGTGGGGTGCTCTCGGTTACCGGGTTCCCACGTTTCGACGGCATGGCAAGGAAACGAGTGACAGCGTGCGACGAACAAGTCGGGCACGGTGCAAACGCAAGCAACTCAAACAATACATGCTTTCGTTCCACGGACGTCGACTCAGGTTATACCATCGAGGCATGACTTTTCGAAACGGACCAAGTTCGTAGAGGAAGTAGTTGTACACGACGACGGTATTAGAAGTAGTGGTTTACATCTCGCAATCGTGCAAACTCCATAGATGTTCGGGGTCTTCAGTAGAGGTACTTGACGCAAACCATGCAAACGGTGCTTGTTCGGGCATCGGTCTTGACGAAGGTGTACTTGGCCAACGTAGTGGTACTCGACGACTTGTCGAACCCAAGCGACGGTAGTCGTACACGACGCGTTGTGGAAGTAATTGAACTCGCGGTCTTCGCGGTGACGGTAGTCGTACACATTGACGAGGTACTTGACGTTTCGGTGTGTAGTCGTTCGAGCGTCCGTGTGATCTTGCCGTTTTTGTCCAGTTCGACTACACCGCCGTGACCTCGGAGTTGGACCGCAAGCGGCGAAGGGACGAGCAGGCAGGGTGCGGGGGTCGTCAAGGAGGAGGTCGACCAGGGTCTTGCTGAAACTCCATCACGGGGAGCAGCAGGGCAAAGCTACGGCAGCAAGGGCGGCAGAGGCAACGGAGGCGCGGGCAGAGGAGGATTGAGGCGTGGTGGAGCCAGCGCGCGACGAGGAGACGCGGGAGGCAGCGGGTACGGCGACGCCTCGCTGGACTTGGCGCGGCCGCGGACGAGGGCTGGAGGCGAACGGCGGGTTGGTGGCGACAAGGAGAAGCAGGAGAAGAGGTGGCGGTGAGGAAGTTCGTGAGGGCCATGGCGAGGAGAGGTGGACTTGACGCGAGCTCCCGGCGATGGGGCGTGGTGTAGGGGAGGCAGACGAGGTCCCGGACGGCAGCCGGGGGTGGATCCGGGCGGCGGCTGCGCTACGAGCTTGAAGATGACGACGGGAGGCAGCAGCAGCGGATGTGGACGGGGAGGTCGCGAGGGGAGGAGGATGCTGCGGGCGGCCGGTGCTCGAGGAACTCCTCTCCTTGGGCGCTCGGCGACAGGGGGTCTCGCTCCTCTCCTCTCTCTGGGTGGCGGTGCAAGGGAGAGGACGAGAGGAAGAGGGTGAGGGGATCGGGATGATGAGACAGGGGAGGCTGGCGGCGCTGCAGGGGAGATGAGGGAGAGATCGAGAGGAGGAAGTGGCGGCGCAAGAGGAGAACGAAGGGAGAGATGGGGATCGGGCTAGGTTAGCGAGGGGCTGCTGGGCCTAGAGGCCGGCCCAGTGAAGAGGGAGGGTGCTGGGCTCTCCACTCCCTCTCTTCTTCAAAACTCTTCTAAAAACAGAAAAAGCAAAGAAAGAAAAGGAGAGAAAAGGAAAGAGTGGACAAGAATTTGGGCATGGGGATTATTTTCCCAGACTCACAACAAAGTGCTTGTTCCGAGAAGATAGAAAAGGCCATGATTGAAAGATTTAAACTCAAACTCATTTGATTTAAATTCAAATGATTTGCAAGAGTTCAAGGTATTGAGGAGTCCAAAAATGTTGGGAATTTAGGAAGAGCCTCGATAAATGGGAAAAGAATTATTGGCAAGGTTAGAGAGATCAACTCAAGGCAGAAAAGGCATAGGATTAATTTTGCACGTGTGTTAAGGTTATTTCCAAACTAATGGAATATTTATAATAGCTCCATAAATATTAGGAGGATATGTTATAAAGAGAAATCACCATGTGAATTCCCTCGATTTAAATGGATCGAAGATCCATGCAATTTATTTAGTTGAGTTTTGATGCAAAGATTAATGACATGATGGCATGATGACATGATGCAATGCAAAAATAAAAGAGCAAGCACCAAAAGGAACACATGGCGATCACGAAAATAAGGAAGTCTTCTGAAGCGTCGGTCTCGGGGCGTTACAGGGGTGGCGCCTGGGCCTTGTCCTGGGGCTTGGCAGCCTCACCCTTGGTTAACTGTAGGCAAAGTAGCACTGTTCAAGGCGTGCTTTGTATGGTTGAACCTGTATAAGTACTCATACTGCTTTAAGCTTTGGTTGTTAAGTGCCCCTGCTGGTTTCAGTTATGGTTGTTATGTACTCCTGCTGCTTTTATAGTCTGTCGTGTTTCTTCAGTCCTGTCTTCCTCCAGCCACCAAAACCAAACCAGCGCCGGCGGGGCCGCCTGCTTCCGCCTCCCACGGCTGGCTGCGCCTCAGCGCACGCATCGCCGCCCCACCGTCTCCTAAATCGTTAACGCCGACGTCCTCCGCGCGCTTTGGTGCGCTCTCCACGGCGCCGCCCTCTCGCGTTGTCAACATGGTCAACAAACAACAGGAATCGGCAGAAGTACGTGGAGAGGATGACAGTAGGGGCCCACCACGTCAGCGTATGGAAAAATAAAATGCTTCCTCCTAGTGTTTTCCTGACATCTGGGACCCACGACATTGTGAGCGTATATAGTCAATAGACAAGAGAACATCACAAGATCGGCTGACACCTGGGACGTAGCTACTCGAGCAGTATTTTTTTGTTTGGTATTGTTTGAGACGGAGCAGGGTTTGAACTGGGCTGTGGCCCGTCTAGCCCAGGCTTATATTTTATGTTCACCATGTGACCAGCCCAACTATTTTTTCTTTGTGAAAATGAGCCCAGTTTATTTTTTCTGAAGAATACCCAATCCAGTCCTACTTATTTTTCTACGCCCTGATGGGCTGCAACTCTTTCAAGACGCCTGCAAATCTTGAAAGTAATATGAAATGGGTTGTAAATATAAAAACAGATGACAAATTGGCAATTACTTTATAATTTTTGAATTTTTTCACATTTTCAGATTCCTATTTCACTGGTCATTAACCTAATTTAAATATATCTTCAAAGTACTTTAAATATGGCTCGACATTTCGGTATTAAAAATAGTTTGGAACCCACAGAAATATGCGAAATTGGCCCTGGCCAACCAAAAAAATCGACTGCAATAAATTGCATAAGAAGTTGCCATGAGCTATATATAAATTATTAAAAAAAGAGGGAGTGGTCTGACTTGTGGGCCTGTTTAGTTGACGCGTATGCAAGATCTTTTTAGTTATTATATACGTCAACAAACGATTCTAGCACACGTAATCGTTGGATGTCAATCCAACGGCCGTCATGTTTCTTCAATCTCTGATCTTCTTGCTCCAGCCGCCAAAGCAGTGCCGGCGGGACCGCCTACTCCAGCCTCCCGTGGCCGGCTGTGCTGCTGCGCAGGCCTCAGCGCCCCCTACTACTCCCACCGCTGGCCAGGGCATCCCTCTACTCACCCACACCCCTTGTTATTCTGCGGCGACGACAGCCTCACACCGCAGCCGAACCGGTGAACCCTCGTACTCCTCTCCGCGCGGGTTTCCATTGCCGCATCTTCCCCGGCTCCGCGTCGTCCCCTTCCTAGGCCTCACCATCGTCCACCGCCGTGGTGCTCTCGGCGCGGCGTGGTAAATGTGGTCAATGACCGGCTTCCATCAGAAGAGTACTGTACGTGGAGAGGCTGACAGCTGGGTCCACGGCAGCCACAAGGAAGTGCCTCCTTATTACGCGGAAAATAATTATTCCTTGACCTGACAGCAGGGACCCACCGGATGGGCCACCAGTATTTCGTGAAAAAAACGTTTCCCCCTGACTGCTAGGACCCACAGGATGGGCCACCGTATTTCGCAAAAAAAACGTTCCCCCCGCTGTCAGCTCGGACCCACCGGAAGTGCCTCCTTATTACGCACAAAAAAAATGAATACCCCCTGCTAGCTGGGACCCACCTTGGTGGGAGGCTGACTTGTGGGCCTACTAAGTTGACTGGGACGGAGGCCTTTGTCAACTTTAGTCAATATATGAACGATTCTAGCTCAAGTGACCGTACGATGTCCATCCAACGGTCATAGTGCTTCTTCAACCTCTGGTCTTCTTGCTCCAGCCGCCCAAAGCAGCGCCGGTCGTGCCGCCTGCTCCTGCCGCCCGTGGCCGGCTGTGATGCCGCGGAGGCCTCACCGCCCCCTACTACTCCCACCGCTGGCCAGGCCATCCCTCTACGCACCCACACCCCCTGTTATTCTGCGGCGACGGCAGCCTCACACCGCAGCCGAACGAGTGAACCCTCATACTCCTCTACGCGTGGGCATCCACTGACGCGTCTTCCCCGGCTCCGCGTCGTCCCCTTCCTAGGCCTCGCCGTCGTCCACCGCCCTGGTGCTCTCGGCGCGGCGTGGTCAACGTGGTCAAGGAATGGATTCCATCGGACGTGGACTGTATGTGGAGAGGCTGATAGCTGGGTCCACGGCCGCAGCAAGGAAGTGCCTCCTTATTACGCGCAAAATAATTATTCCTCCACTAACAGCGGGGACCCACCGGACGGGCCACCGTATTTCGTGAAAAAAACGTTTCCCCCTGACTGCTGGGACTCACTAGCTACATCTTCGCACGCAAGGAAGTGCGTCCGAAAAAAACGTTCGCCCCCCTGACTGCTGGGACCCACCAGTTACATCTTCGCACGCAAGGAAGTGCGTTCGAAAAAAATACGATTCGCCCCCCTGACTGCTGGGACCCACCAGCTACATCTTCGCACGCAAGGAAGTGCATCCGGGCAAAAAAAAAACAAAACGATTCCCCCCTGGCTGCTGGGACCCAGCAGCTACATCTTCGCACGCAAGGAAGTGCGTCCGGGCAAAAAAACAAACAAAACGATTCGTCCCCCTGACTGCTGGGACCCACCAGCTACATCTTCGCAGGCAAGGAAGTGCCTGACAGTCGGGACCCACCTGGTCGAAGCATACGTAGCGTTGTCATTCTGGTCGTGAATGTGTACGTACATATATACTGGTCGATGTAGAGGCGCGCATGTGTCGTAGTAGAGGCGCGTACTTGTCGTAGTAGAGGCGCGCACGTAGCATGTACACGTACGTACAGCGGCTAGGGTGCAAGAAATAAAATACGGCCACGTACGTACATATGGGCAGGGTCTCGAACGCCTACTCGCGCATACGTACGGCCAGGGCTCGTGTACATGGCTGGGTCGGAACGGAGAAACAACGTCGTCGTCTTGTTCATGGGGAGGCAACGGAATGCGTCGTGTTCATGGGGAGGCAACGGAACGCGTGGGAGCCAACCGACTGGGTCAAAACGGAATGCGTGGTCGTGTTCATTGGGAGGGCTTGGACGGAACAGGCGATGGAAACGAGGCCTGGCGTACCCTAAAACAGAGAAAACGGCCTTGTGTTTGACCGGCCACGTTCGAAACGGGATCCTGTTCATCGGGAGGGGTCTGGCGTACCGCAAAACGGAGGAAACGGACCTCCTACGGTCGAAACGGGGGTCCTGTTGATCGGGAGGGGTGTGGCGTACCGCAAAACGGATGAAACGGACTTGTGTTGGAGCGCTACGGTCAAAACGGGGGTCCTGTTCATCGGGAGGGGTGTGGCGTACCGCAAAACGGGACTCCACGGGATACTTTTCATCTCCACCGTCGACCTCCTCCAGCCTCCACGGGCTACCGTCGACCTCCTCCAGCCTCCACGGGCTCCTGTTCATCCAGCCTCCACTGCGCGCTACTCCACCGGCTACTGTTCAACCACCCCTCCACGGGCACCCCTCCACCGTCTACTATTCATCCAGCCCTCCACACCACGGGGTCCTGTTCAACCACTCCTCCATGGGCACGCCTCCACGGTCTACTATTCATCCAGCCCTCCACACCACGGGGTCCTGTTCATCCAGAGGCAACGCCACCGCTCACTGTTCATCCAACCCCCCTGCGCAATGCTCACTGTTCATCCAATCGATCGGCTTCAGTTAGCAGTAGTAGCGAAGGAATCGCTCGATCGGGTTCAGTTATCAGCCATCGATCGATCGCTCGGGTTCTGTAACGCATAGCCTGCAGTGCAATCGCTCGGGTTCAGTTAGAGCCCAACGCCTTGCTCGGGTTCAGTAAGAGCCAACGCCTCGCACACCAGCGCGTACATGTACGAGAGAAACACGCATCGCTCGGCCCCTGACCTCCCACTGTAACCGGGAACTCCCCGAAATTTTCCTCCCCCTCGCTTCTACCACGGTTTTTTCGTCATGGATGGCCCAAAGAATGTCATGCAGCTGCGTCTCCGGCCCGCCCAGGACGAAAAGCCCATTTTCTGTCATGATTTTTGGTCATAGAAGTAGGAGCCCACCACATCTATGATGATACCGGGTTTTGTCACAATTATCATCATAGAAGTGTCATATGTATGACAGAATTTTTTTCGTTCGGCCCAAAATGTCACGGATGTGTCTTTATTTTTGTAGTGCACCTAGTCGCCACAGTCGATGATTTAACCGACGTACTAGACTACGGAGAGGCCTCGGACATGGAGGAAAACGCCGATGGTCCTGTAGAAGATACCTTGCCCCTGGTAAACACCGGCAGGTGGACTGCTACATCTACTTATGATGTCTACATGGTGGACACCCCCAATACCCCTCCAAGACGTCGGCGAAGACGCAGAAGAGTCAACAACGGGGAACCTAGCGGAAATAACGCAACCGCCAATAACAACGACGCAGAAGCCGGTGACACCGATAACCCCGAGGGAGACCATCAAGCTTTCGCAGGGCGCAACGACACACCTGATGTACATCTTATGGATTTAGATCTCGATGACCGCTTCAAAGGAGTAGATGACAATTACATGCCAGAATCTGAGGAGGACGAAAGCCTCGGTACCGAGGACTTTGTCATCCCCAAAAAACCCTTCAAACAAGAGCGTTTCCGGCGGCACCACATTGCAACAGCCAGGAGCATGAAACGCAAGCAGCGACAGCTGAAGGCCAACACCGACGCACTAAAGGAAAAAGTGGGTCA
Source organism: Aegilops tauschii subsp. strangulata (assembly GCF_002575655.3). Taxonomy (NCBI): domain Eukaryota; kingdom Viridiplantae; phylum Streptophyta; class Magnoliopsida; order Poales; family Poaceae; genus Aegilops; species Aegilops tauschii. The sequence continues at coordinate 218,749,597 of NC_053036.3, forward strand.
AAGTGCTCTCCGCCGAGCAAGACATGGAAGACCGGTGCCATAGCGCGCCGAAATCATACTCACGCAGGCATCTCCTGCCAGAGTTCGACGAGGAGCTCGCCGACGACCATGTCTGTGAAGGAAATTTGCCCTAGAGGCAATAATAAAGTTATTATTTATTTCCTTATATCATGATAAATGTTTATTATTCATGCTAGAATTGTATTAACCGGAAACATAATACATGTGTAAATACATACACAAACAAAGTGTCACTAGTATGCCTCTACTTGACTAGCTCGTTGATCAAAGATGGTTAAGTTTCCTAGCCATTGACCTGGGTTGTCATTTGATTAACGGGATCACATAATTAGGTGAATGATGTGATTGACTTGACCCATTCCGTTCGCTTAGCACTCGATCGTTTAGTATGTTGCTATTGCTTTCTTCATGACTTATACATGTTCCTATGACTATGAGATTACGCAACTCCCGTTTACCGGAGGAACACTTTGTGTGCTACCAAACGTCACAACGTAACTGGGTGATTATAAAGGTGCTCTACAGGTGTCTCCGAAGGTACTTGTTGGGTTGGCGTATTTCGAGATTAGGATTTGTCACTCCGATTGTCGGAGAGGTATCTCTGGGCCCACTCAGTCATGCACATCACTTAAGCCTTGCAAGCATTGCAACTAATGAGTTAGTTGGGGGATGATGTATTACGGAACGAGTAAAGAGACTTGCCGGTAACGAGATTGAACTAGGTATTGAGATACCGACGATCGAATCTCGGGCAAGTAACATACCGATGACAAAGGGAACAACGTATGTTGTTATGCGGTCTGACCGATAAAGATCTTCGTAGAATATGTGGGAGCCAATATGACCATCCAGGTTCCGCTATTGGTTATTGACCGGAGACGTGTCTCGGTCATGTCTACATAGTTGTCGAACCCGTAGGGTCCGCACGCTTAAAGTTTCGATGACAGTTATATTATGAGTTTATATGTTTTGACATACCGAAGGTTGTTCGGAGTACCGGCTGTGATCACGGAGATGACGAGGGGCCTCGAAATGGTCGAGACATGAAGATTGATATATTGGAAGCCTATATTTGGATATCGGAAGTGTTCCGGGTGAAATCGGGATTTTACCGGAGTACCGGAGGGGTTACCGGAACACCCCCGGGGGTTAATGGGCCATAGTGGGCCTTAGTGGAGATGAGGAGAGGCGGCCAGGGAAAGGGCCGCGCGCCCCTCCCCCCTAGTCCGAATAGGACAAGGAGAAAGGTGGCGGCGCCCCCCTTTCCTTCCTCTCCTCCACCTCTTTCCCCCTTCTCCTATTCCAACAAGGAAGGGAGGCAGTCCTACTCCCGGTGGGAGTAGGACTCCTCCTGGCGCGCCTCCTCCCTGGCCGGCCGCACCTCCCCCCTTGCTCCTTTATATACGGGGGCAGGGGGCACCCCAAGGACAAAACAATTGATCTGTTGATCTTTTAGCCGTGTGCGGTGCCCCCCTCCACCATAGTCCACCTCGATAATACTGTAGCGGTGCTTAGGTGAAGCCCTGCGTCGGTAGAACATCATCATCGTCACCACGCCGTCGTGCTGACGAAACTCTCCCTTAACACTCGGCTGGATCGAAGTTCGAGGGACGTCATCGGGCTGAACGTGTGCTGAACTCGAAGGTGCCGTGCGTTCGGTACTTGATCGGTCGGATCGTGAAGACGTACGACTACATCAACCGTGTTGTGCTAAAGCTTCCGCTTTCGGTCTACAAGGGTACGTGGACAACACTCTCCCCTCTCGTTGCTATGCATCACCATGATCTTGCGTGTGCGTAGGAATGTTTTTGAAATTACTACGTTCCCCAATAGTGGCATCCGAGCCAGGTTTTATGCATAGATGTCATATGCACGAGTAGAACACAAGTGAGTTGTGGGCGATATAAGTCATACTGCTTACCAGCATGTCATACTTTGGTTCGACGGTATTGTTGGATGAAGCGGCCCAGACCGACATTACGCGTACGCTTACGCGAGACTGGTTCTACCGACGTGCTTTGCACATAGGTGGCTGGCGGGTGTCAGTTTCTCCAACATTAGTTGAACCGAGTGTGGCTATGCCCGGTCCTTGCGAAGGTTAAAACATCACCAACTTGACAAACTATCGTTGTGGTTTTGATGCGTAGGTAAGAATAGTTCTTGCTAAGCCCGTGGCAGCCACGTAAAATTTGCAACAACAAAGTAGAGGACGTCTAACTTGTTTTTGCAGGGCATGTTGTGATGTGATATGGTCAAGACATGATACTAAATTTTATTGTATGAGATGATCATGTTTTGTAACCAAGTTATCGGCAACTGGCAGGAGCCATATGGTTGTCGCTTTATTGTATGCAATGCAATCACCCTGTAATGCTTTACTTTATCACTAAGAGGTAGCGATAGTCGTAGAAGCATAAGATTGGCGAGACGACAAAGATGCTACGATGGAGATCAAGGTGTCGCGCCGGTGACGATGGTGATCATGACGGTGCTTCAGAGATGGAGATCACAAGCACAAGATGATGATGGCCATATCATATCACTTATATTCATTGCATGTGATGTTTATCTTTTATGAATCTTATCTTGCTTTGATTGATGGTAGCATTATAAGATGATCTCTCACTAAATTTCAAGATAAAAGTGTTCTCCCTGAGTATGCACCGTTGCCAAAGTTCGTCGTGCCCAGACACCATGTGATGATCGGGTGTGATAAGCTCTACGTCCATCTACAACGGGTGCAAACCAGTTTTGCACACGCAGAATACTCAGGTTAAACTTGACGAGCCTAGCATATGCAGATATGGCCTCGGAACACTGAGACCGAAAGGTCGAGCGTGAATCATATAGTAGATATGATCAACATAATGATGTTCACCATTGAAAGCTACTCCATTTCACGTGATGATCGGTTATGGTTTAGTTGATATGGATCATGTGATCACTTAGAGGATTAGAGGGATGTTTATCTAAGTGGGAGTTCTTAAGTAATATGATTAACTGAACTTAAATTTATCATGAACTTAGTACCTGATAGTATCTTGCTTATCTATGTTGTAGATCAATAGCTCGCATTTAGCTCCCCTGTTTTATTTTGATATGTTCCTAGAGAAAAATAAGTTGAAAGATGTTAGTAGCAATGACACGGATTGGATCCGTGATCTGAGGTTTATCCTCATTGCTGCACAGAAGAATTATGTCCTTGATGCACCGCTAGGTGACAGACCTATTGTGGGAGCAGATGCAGACGTTATGAACGTTTTGACAAAAGCTCGGTATGATGACTACTTGATAATTTAGTGCACCATGCTTTACGGCTTAGAATCGGGGCTTCAAAGACATTTTTTGAAACGCCACGGAACATATAAGATGTTCCAAGAGTTGAAATTTGTATTTCATACTCATGCCCATGTCGAGAGGTATGAGACCTCTGACAGTACTTTGCCTACAAGATGGAGGAGAATTGCTCAGCTAGTGAGCATGTGCTCAGAATGTCTGAGTACTACAATCACTTGAATCAAGTGGGAGTTAATCTTCCAGATAAGATAGTGATTGACAGAGTTCTCTAGTCACTATCACCAAGTTACTAGAACTTCGTGATGAACTATAATATGCAAGGGATAAACGGAGACGATTCCCAAGCTCTTCGTGATGCTGAAATCGACGATGGTAGAAATCAAGAAAATCATCAAGTGTTGATGGTTGACAAGACCACTAGTTTCAAGAAAAGGGCAAAGGGAAGAAGGGGAACTTCAAGAAGAACGGCAAGCAAGTTTCTACTCAAGTGAAGAAGCCCAAGTGTGTACCTAAGCCCGAGACTAAGTGCTTCTACTGCAAAGGGACTGGTCACTGGAAGCGGAACTGCCCCAAGTATTTGGCGGATACGAAGGATGGCAAAGTGAACAAAGGTATATTTGATATACAAATTGTTGATGTGTATTTTACTAGTGTTCGTAGCAACCCCTTGGTATTTGATACTGGTTCAGTTGCTAAGAGTAGTAACTCGAGACGGGAGTTGCAGAATGACCAGAGACTAGTTAAGGGTGAAGTGATGATGTGTGTTGGAAGTGGTTCCAAGATTGATATGATCATCATAGCACGCTCCCTACACTTTCGGGATTAGTGTTGAACCTAAATAAGTGTTATTTGGTGTTTGCGTTGAGCATGAATATGATTTGATCATGTTTATTGCAATAAGGTTATTCATTTAAGTTAGAGAATAATTGTTGTTCTATTTACATGAATAAAACCTTCTATGGCATACACTCATTGAAAATGGTTTGTTGCATCTCGATCGTAGTGATACACATATTCATAATATTGAAGCCAAAAGATGCAAAGTTAATAATGATAGTGCAACTTATTTGTGGCACTGCCGTTTAGGTCATATTGGTGTAAAGCGCATGAAGAAAACTCCATGCTGATGGGATTTTGGAATCACTTGATTATGAATCATTTGATGCTTGCGAACCATGCCTTATGGGCAAGATGACTAAAACTCCGTTCTCCGGAACAATAGAGCAAGCAACTGGCTTATTGGAAATAATACATACTAATGTATGCGATCCGATGAGTGTTGAGGCTCGCGGCGGGTATCGTTATTTTCTAACCTTCACAGATGATTTGAGCAGATATGGGTATATCTACTTGATGAAACATAAGTCTGAAACATTTGAAAAGTTCAAAGAATTTCAGAGTGAAGTGGAAAATCATCGTGACAAGAAAATAAAGTTTCTACGATCTGATCGTGGAGACAAATATTTGAGTTACGAGTTTGGTCTTCAATTAAAACAATGTGGAATAGTTTCACAAATTCGGGCCACCTAGAACACCACAGCATAATGGTGTGTCCGAACGTCATAACCGTACTTTATTGGATATAGTGCAATCTATGATGTCTCTTACCGATTTACCACTATCATTCTGGGGTTATGCATTAGAGACAGCTGCATTCACATTAAATAGGGCACCGTCTAATCCGTTGAGACGACACCGTATGAACTATGGTTTGGCAAGAAACCTAAGCTGTCGTTTCTTAAAGTTTGGGGTTGCGATGCTTATGTGAAAAAGTTTCATCCTGATAAGCTCAAACCCAAATCGGAAAAGTGCATCTTCATAGGATACCCAAAAGTTACTGTTGGGTACACCTTCTATCACAGATCCGAAGGCAAGATATTCGTTGCTAAGAATGGATCCTTTCTAGAGAAGGAGTTTCTCTCGAAAGAAGTGAGTGGGAGGAAAATAGAACTTGATGAGGTAACTATACCTGCTCCCTTATTGGAAATTAGTTCATCACAGAAATCTGTTCCTGTGACTCCTACACCAATTAGTGAGGAAGCTAATGATGATGATCCTGTAACTTCACATCATGTTACTACCGAACCTCGTAGGTCAACCAGAGTGAGATCCGCACCAGAGTGGTACAGTAATCCTATTCTGGAGGTCATGTTACTTGACCATGACGAACCTACGAACTATGAGGAAGCGATGATGAGCCCAGATTCCGCGAAATGGTTTGAGGCCATGAAATCTGAGATGGGATCCATGTATGAGAACAAAGTATGGACTTTGATTGACTTCCCCAATGATCGGTGAGCCATAGAAAATAAATGGATTTTCAAGAGGAAGACGGATGCTGATAGTAGTGTTACTATCTACAAAGCTAGAATTGTTGCAAAAAGGTTTTCGACAAGTTCAAGGTGTTGACTACGATGAGATTTTCTCACTCGTAGAGATGCTTAAGTCTGTCTGAATCATGTTAGCTATTGCCACATTTTATGAAATCTGGCAAATGGATAAACAAAACTGCATTCCTCAATGGATTTATTAAAGAAGAGTTGTATATGATGCAACCAGAAGGTTTTGTCAATCCTAAAGGTGCTAACAAAATATGCAAGCTCCAGCGATCCATCTATGGACTAGTGCAAGCAACTCGGAGTTGGAATATACGCTTTGATGAGTTGATCAAAGCATATAGTTTTATACAGACTTACCGTGAAGCCTGTATTTACAAGAAAGTGAGTGGGAGCACTACAACATTTCTGATAAGTATATGTGAATGACAAATTGTTGATCGGAAATAATGTAGAATTATTCTGCAAAGCATAAAGGAGTTTTTGAAAGGAATTTTTCAAAGAAAGACCTCAGTGAAGCTGCTTACATATTGAGCATCAAGATCTATAGAGATAGATCAAGACGCTTGATAAATTTTTTCAATGAGTACATACCTTGACAATATTTTGAAGTAGTTCAAAATGGAACAGTCAAAGAAAGAGTTCTTGCCTGTGTTACAAGGTGTAAAATTGAGTAAGACTCAAAGCCCGACCACGGCAGAAGATAGAAAGAGAATGAAAGTCATTCCCTATGCCTTGGCCATAGGTTCTATAAAGTATGCCATGCTATGTACCGGATCTAGTGTATACCCTACACTGATTTTGGCAAGGGAGTACAATAGTGATCTAGGAGTAGATCACTGGACATCGGTCAAAATTATCCTTAGTGGAATAAGGATATGTTTCTCGATTATGGAGGTGAAAAAAAGGTTCGCCGTAAAGGATTACGTCGATGCAAGTTTTGACATTGATCCAGATGACTCTAAGTCTCAATCTGGATACATATTGAAAGTGGGAGCAATTAGCTAGAGTAGCTCCGTGCAGAGCATTGTTGACATAGAAATTTGCAAAATACATACGGATCTGAATGTGGCAGACTCGTTGACTAAACTTCTCTCACAAGCAAAACATGATCACACCTTAGTACTCTTTGGGGGTTAATCACATAGCAATGTGAACTAGATTATTGACTCTAGTAAACCCTTTGGGTGTTGGTCACATGACGATGTGAACTATGGGTGTTAATCACATAGTGATGTGAACTATTGGTGTTAAATCACATGGCGATGTGAACTAGATTATTGACTCTAGTGCAAGTGGGAGACTGAAGGAAATATGCCCTAGAGGCAATAATAAAGTTATCATTTATTTCCTTATATCATGATAAATGTTTATTATTCATCCTAGAATTGTATTAACCGGAAACATAATACATGTGTGAATGCATACACAAACAGAGTGTCACTAGTATGCCTCTACTTGACTAGCTCGTTGATCAAAGATGGTTAAGTTTCCTAGCCATTGACATGGGTGTCATTTGATTAACGGGATCACATCATTAGGTGAATGATGTGATTGACTTGACCCATTCCGTTAGCTTAGCAATCAATCGTTTAGTATGTTGCTATTGCTTTCTTCATGACTTATACATGTTCCTATGACTATGAGATTATGCAACTCCCGTTTACCGGAGGAACACTTTGTGTGCTACCAAACGTCACAACATAACTGGGTGACTATAAAGGTGCTCTACAGGTGTCTCCGAAGGTACTTGTTAGGTTGGCATATTTTGAGATTAGGATTTGTCACTCCGATTGTCGGAGAGGTATCTCTGGGCCCACTCGGTAATGCACATCACTTAAGCCTTGCAAGCATTGCAACTAATGAGTTAGTTGCGGGATGATGTATTACGGAATGAGTAAAGAGACTTGCCGGTAACGAGATTGAACTAGGTATTGAGATACCGACGATCGAATCTCGGGCAAGTAACATACCGATGACAAAGGGAACAACGTATGTTGTTATGCGGTCTGACCGATAAAGATCTTCGTAGAATATGTGGGAGCCAATATGAGCATCCAGGTTCCGCTATTGGTTATTGACCGAAGATGTGTCTCGGTTATGTCTACATAGTTCTCGAACCCGTAGGGTCCGCACGCTTAAAGTTTCGATGACAGTTATGTTATGAGTTTATATGTTACGATGTACCGAAGGTTTTTCGGAGTCCCGGATGTGATCACGGACATGATGAGGAGTCTCGAAATGGTCGAGACATGAAGATTGATATATTGGAAGCCTATATTTGGATATCGGAAGTGTTCCGGGTGAAATCGGGATTTTACCGGAGTACCGGAGGGGTTACCGGAACCCCCCGGGGGTTAATGGGCCATAGTGGGCCTTAGTGGATATGAGGAGAGGCGGCCAGGGCAAGGGCCGAGCGCCCCTCCCCCCTAGTCCGAATAGGACAAGGAGAGATGGGGCGGCCCCCCCTTTCCTTCCTCTCCTCCACCTCTTTCCCCTTCTCCTATTCCAACAAGGAAGGGAGGGAGTCCTACTCCCGGTGGGAGTAGGACTCCTCCTGGCGCACCTCCTCCCTGGCCGGCCACACCTCCCCCTTGCTCCTTTATATACGGGGGCAGGGGGCACCCCAAGGATAAAACAATTGATCTGTTGATCTTTTAGCCGTGTGCGGTGCCCCCATCCACCATAGTCCACCTCGATAATACTGTAGCGTTGCTTAGGTGAAGCCCTGCATCGGTAGAACATCATCATCGTCACCACGCCGTCGTGCTGACGAAACTCTCCCTCAACACTCGCCTGGATTGGAGTTCATGGGACGTCATCGGGCTGAACGTGTGCTGAACTCGGAGGTGCCTTGTGTTCGGTACTTGATCGGTCAAATCGTGAAGACGTACGACTACATCAACCGCGTTGTGCTAACGCTTCCGCTTTCAGTCTACGAGGGTACGTGGATAACACTCTCCCCTCTCGTTGCTATGCATCACCATGATCTTGTGTGTGCGTAGGATTTTTTTTTGGAATTACTCCGTTCCCCAACAGTCTGACCCCCTAGTGGGTGAGACAAGCCAATAATGGAAAACCTTGATGATCGGCCACCTCCATGCCGTTATGGCATGGACCCCATGGATTACTTAGACCCTCATGACGTTCGACGTCACATCAAGGCAAACATGGCACCCCCTCGATCCATCTATGGATCAAGGGGACACGCACCCGCAGGGGTCGACGGCTATGATGCCTGGATGGACAGGAACGGCCGTGCCCGAGATCAGGCCTATTCACAGCTTTCGCCGGACCTCCGATGAGATGCTCCTCGGTTCCGAGGTCCAACTCACCAGATCTGCTTCACAGACAGGGTGATGGAACATCAGTTCCCTGAAGGATTCAAGCCCATCAATATAGAATCATACGATGGCACCACCGATCCAATAATGTGGATCGAGGATTTCCTTCTCCGCATACACATGGCCAATGGAGATAATTCCATGCCATTAAATATCTACTGCTCGAACAAAAGGGGTCGGCAAGGCATTGGCATAACAACCTGCCTCCTCATTCTATTGGCAGCTAGTAGGCCCTCGAAGTCACCTTTAGAGCAACTTCCAGGGCACATACATCTGGCCTCCGGACACCGATGACCTCAGTCGTGTCACCCAGCAGCCAGGCGTATCATCCGGAAGTTCTGGAACAGGTTCCTCACTAAGAAGGACCAAATCATAGACTGCTCTGAAGCCGAGGCCATCGCCGCATTCAAAAACAATATCCGAGATGAATGGTTGGCCCGATGGCTTGGTCAAGACAAGCTGAGGACTATGGCTGCTCTCACCTTGCCGATGACCTTCTTTTGCGCAGGAGAGGATAGCTGGCTCGCCCGTAGCTCTCACAACGACAAGGCAGGTGTCGGTGTCAAAACCGGCGGATCTCGGGTAGGGGGTCCTGAACTGTGCGTCTAAGGTCGATGGTAGCAGGAGACAGGGGACACAATGTTTACCCAGGTTCGGGCCCTCTCTATGGAGGTAATACCCTACTTCCTCCTTGATTGATCTTGATGAATATGAGTATTACAAGAGTTGATCTACCTCGAGATCGTAATGGTAAAACCCTAGAAGTCTAGCCTCCATGACTATGATTATGATTCTTGCCTCTATAGGCTAACCCCTCCGGTTTATATAGACACCGGAGGGGACTAGGGTTGTACAAAGTCGGTTACAGAGAAAGGAATCTTCATATCAGGACGCCAAGCTTTCCTTCCACGCCAAGGAGAGTCCCTTCCGGACACGGGAGATAGTCTTTGGTCTTGTATCTTCACAGCCCATCAGTCCGGCCCACGTACCATAGTCCGAACTGTAACACCCCGCATGTAACTTGCCATAATTGTAACTCCGACTCTTGCCATTTCCGGCTATGTGTTATGATATTCCCTCCGTGTTCGCGTTTTGTCTTTCGTTTTGCATTTTGTCATGTCATGCATTTTCATATCTTGTCGTCATGTGCATTGCATTCGCATACGTGTTTGTCTCATGCATCCGAGCATTTTCCCCGTTGTCCGTTTTTCAATCCGGCACTCCTATCTCCTCCGGTGCACCCCTCTTGTTTTCTTTCGTGTGCGTGTGTCAAACTTTCTCGGAATGGACCGAGGCTTGTCAAGTTGCCTTAATATACCACCCGGAGATCACCGGTCAAGTTTCGTTCCATTTGAAGGTCGTTTGGTACTCCAACGGTTAACCGGGGATCCGCAAAGTCCATTTGAGTGTCCAGCAAAAACCCCCTCTAAAACCAGCTCAAAAATCACCAAACTCTCTTCCATGCTCTAGGTCGTTCGATCACGATCGTGTGGGCGAAAACCGCACCTCATTTGGAGTCTCCTAGCTCCCTCTACCTATAAAACTCCATCCCCTCCCGAAACGAAATCGCAGACGAAACCCTAGAAAATTTTCCCTCCGCGCTGCCGGACGCGTCCACCGTCGGCCGGACACGTCCGCCGCCGCAACCGACCTCTCCTGCGCCGCCACGTCACCACCCGCCGCCGCCCGCGCGCCCGCGGGCCGCCGAAGCCCGCGGGAGGCCCTCCCGGCCCGCGCCCGAGCCGGCGCCCTCCTCCTCGCGCCGCCACGACCGTCCGCCGCCGCCGACCGTCCGCCGCCGCCGCCCGCACGAAGCTCCGCCGTTGCGCCCCGAGGCCGCCGCCGCCTCCCCGTCCGGCGCCTTCCGCCGCTCGCCGCCGTCCCCGCCGCCTTGCCCGACGCCGGCGCCGCCCGGACCCGCGCGCCCGCACCTCCGGCCGCCCTCCGCGCCGCCCCGGCGAGCTCCCTCGAGCGACCCGGCCTCGATCCAGATCCGGAGCCCGTACGTTGACTTTCTCGCCCCCTCTTATTTCTCTAAGTCCTCAAATATCTTTAGCATGTGCACTTGTTCGTGATGCCATAACTCCTTGCATAAAGCTCCGATTCGGGCGTGTAGTATGTCAAATTGTTCGTCTCGTGATGATCTTCATTTTGTTCAATTGCACCATGTTCATTAGAGGTCATCTTGATTCCCAAATCTCTGTTGGAAGAGGGCTAGTTGCTGTTATTCTCTGGTTCTTGACAGAACTTGGTGATTTGTCATTTTTGTATCATTTAATCTGTGCATCTTATGAGCATGAGCTCTACATGTGTTTTGAAGTATGCCATGCCATCTTTTCAAGCGTGTATGCCATGTATTTTTGTGATCTCTATGGTTACTAGCACAAGCATGCAAAGTAGGCCCCGTAATATTTCTGTTTTCAGGGACTTGGTGATTTCTCCAAGTCCTCGTCTGCTGTTATTTGGTTGCCATGTAAACTTGATGCTACAGAGAGATCCATGCATATTTTGGAGATGTTTAGTAAGGATGTTTTGTAGCTATAGTTGTATTTGATCCATTTCTGCAATTGTTTGAAATTATGGAGTGCCATAGTATGACTCAATCTTGCTCTACTTTTGCTATAAAATATTTCTGGCAGTTTCTTAACATGATATTCATTTTTGCCAAGCTTATTGTAGTTGATCCATACATGCTATGCAATTGTTCTTGCCTTGGATAACTTCATAAACATGCCATCTTTCTGTAGGTATTCTTGGTTTGTCATGCATTGCTCTGTAGTGAGTGCATCGAGCTCACAAAGAGGCCTACATATTATTATTTCTGCCATGCTCTGTTTTCTGCTGTCTGAAACCTGATAACGAAACTTGCTATGTTTACATGCTTGCTATCATATCTTCTGGTCCTTTTTGGCTTATGGTCAGTAAGGGACTTTTGTCATGTGCATTTAGTAGAACACTCCCATGCCTTGTTTTGCTATGTTAAGTTCCTGTAGCATGTTGATTTCGTGCTCTGAACTTTTCTACCTGATGCTGTTTTCTTCCATGTCCAGTTTTTCACCGTCTGTGAACCTGTAATCTTTTGCACTTTTGCCATGCTTGTTTGAGCTTGATATGCTGTGAACTAGCCGCAGATCAGTGTTCATCTTTTGTCAAGCATCTCCTATAGATTACTTCCATGTGCTTTGTTGCTATGTTGGGTTGCTGTAGCATTGTTGCTTGTTGCATTTTAAGTGCTATCTTGATGTTTATCGCAGATTCGTGTCATTCTTGTTTTGCTTGCCATTTGCAAACCGTGCATCCGATTCCGGTGATCTTTATATCGATTTCGACCGAAATCATCTCACCTTTCCAGTGGCATGCTTGGTTTGCCAAGTTACTGCCATGTTCATCATCTTTCCTTCCGTAGCACGCATATGCATCGCATATCATATCTTGCATATCATACATGTTTTGCATCATGTTGCTTGCGCATTTCTCGTTGTTGATTGTGGTTCCGTTTGTTTGTGTTCTTGTCTTGGGTAGAGCCGGGAGACGAGTTCGTGAACGAGGAACCTGTCGAGTACGCTTACGAGGATCAAGCTTTCGACAACTCTGAGAACCTTGCAGGCAAGATGACCACCCTTCTAAATCACTTCTATCTTTGCTATGCTAGTTGTTCGCTCTATTGCCATGCTCCGCTACCTATCACTTGCTATATCATGTCACCCATTTTTCCATGTCAGCCTCTAACCATCCTTTCCTAGCAAACCGTTGATTGGCTAAGTTACCGCTTTTGCTCAGCCCTTCTTATAGCGTTGCTAGTTGTAGGTGAAGTTGAAGTTTGTTCCATGTCGGAACATGGATATGTTGGGATATCACAATATCTCTTATTTAATTAATGCATCTATATATTTGGTAAAGGGTGGAAGGCTCGGCCTTATGCCTGGTGTTTTGTTCCACTCTTGCCGCCCTAGTTACTGAGATACCGGGATTATGTTCCTTGAGTTTGCGTTCCGTACGCGGTCGGGTGATTTATGGGACCCCCTTGACAGTTCGCCTTGAATAAAACTCCTCCAGCAAGGCCCAACTTTGGTTTTACCATTTGCCGCCTAAGCCTTTTCCCCCGGGTTTTCGCGAGCCCGAGGGTCATCTTTATTTTACACCCCCGGACCAGTGCTCCTTCGAGTGCTGGCCCAAACCGAGCGATGTCCGGCGCCCCCTGGGCAACCAGGGTCTATGCCAACCCGACGTCTGGCTCATCGGTTGTGCCCTGAGAACGAGATATGTGCAGCTCCTATCGGGATTTGTCGGCACATTCGGGGGCTTTGCTGGTCTTGTTTTACCATTGTCGAGATGTCTTGTAAACCGGGATTCCGAGACTGATCGGGTCTTTCCGGGAGAAGGTTTATCCTTCGTTGACCGTGAGAGCTTATGATGGGCTAAGTTGGGACACCCCTGCAGGGTATTATCTTCCGAAAGCCGTGCCCACGGTTATGAGGCAGATGGGAATTTGTTAATGTCCGGTTGTAGAGAACTTGTCACTTGACCCAATTAAAATACATCAACTGCGTGTGTAGCTGTGATGGTCTCTTCTCGGCGGAGTCCGGGAAGTGAACACGGTCTGAGTTATGTATGACGTAAGTAGGTGTTCAGGATCACTTCTTGGTCATTGCTAGGTGACGACCGTTCCGTTGCTTCTCTTCTCGCTCTCATTTCCGCAAGTTAGCCACCATATATGCTTTTGCCGCTGCAGCTCCACCTCACTACACCATCTTTTCCTATAAGCTTAAATAGTCTTGATCTCGCGGGTGTGAGATTGCTGAGTCCCCGTGACTCACAGATTCTACCAAAACAGTTGCAGGTGCCGACGATGCCAGTGCAGATGATGGCGTCGATCTCAAGTGGGAGTTCGACGAGGAACGTGGTCGTTACTATGTGTCTTTTCCTGATGATCAGTAGTGGAGCCCAGTTGGGACGATCGGGGATCTAGCATTTGGGGTTGTCTTATTTTCATCTGGATTTTGACCGTAGTCGGTCTATATGATTGTATTTTGGATGATGTATGATTAATATTTATGTATTGTGTGAAGTGGCGATTGTAAGCCAACTCTTTATCCCATTCTTGTTCATTACATGGGATTGTGTGAAGATGACCCTTCTTGCGACAAAACCACTATGCGGTTATGCCTCTAAGTCGTGCCTCGACACGTGGGAGATATAGCCGCATCGTGGGCGTTACACGGACGCCCGAGGACCCCCTAATCCAGGACTCCCTCAGTAGCCCCTGAACCAGGCTTCAATGACGAGGTGTCCGTCGCGCAGATTGTCTTCGGTATTGCAAGGCGGGTTCCTTCTCCGAATATTCCAACATAGTCTTCAGACATAACGAACGTGTCCGTCTCTGCAAAACAAATACCACACACCACCGCAGAGGAAATAATATTTTATGAGTCCAATCTGCTGACAACTTTTCTGTAACGTGATATCACGTCACCACCCGGTTATTATATCGAACCATTTTTTAGCCCATCGCTCCATGCTCCGGGATGCAGTTTCATTGGCACTTCTTGTCGAAGCAGAGATCGTGTCCCCTTATTGCGGGATCCTCATTAATACGGGCGTGGGTATCCCAACCGTCCTGTTGGCATGATTCCTTAAGAATAGGCAGGTTTTAAGGCTTACGAGGAGGCATTCGGTATTCATTGCCTTTATAAAGGGACTAAGACTCGTCTTGCTTCTTCACGCCAACCCTTTCCTCAACCTCTCCAGCCTCGAGCTCCAGCACCCAAGGTTCAATCTAATTGTTTCGAGCTTCCCAGTCATGTCCGGAACCGGCTTTCAAGGTCGGTGGATGGCTTCTTCTGTCACAGAGGAGGATATTACGAAGCTCCGGGCGGCAAGATACATGACCGCAGATATCCCCCACAGGCTTCCTGCTCAAGGGCAGGTTATTCCTACTCCCAGATCCAGCGAGAGGGTCGTATTCGTCTCCCACTTCCTCCGAGGGCTAGGGTTTGCTCTCCACCCCTTCATTTGAGGGCTCATGTTCTATTACGGGCTAGAATTTCACGATCTAGCTCCGGACTCCTTTCTTCACGTCTCGGCGTTCATTATCATATGCGAAGCCTTCCTCCGTATTTCCCCACACTTTGGCTTGTGGCTCAAGACCTTTAAGGTGAAGACGAAGGTATTCAATGGGAAACAAGCAGAGTGTGGTGGTGCTACAATGACCAAACTTATCAACGCTTTTTGGCTAAAAGGATCTTTCACAGAATCTTCCGACTTATGGCAGCGGGAGTGGTTTTAGATCACTGAACTCCGGGGCACCAAGTGGGCGGCTACACCCGGGTTCTGATCTGGCCCTCCAATTTAGCTCGCATCATGGATCAATAAGGGGTTGGACTGGGGATCAATCGACGAAGTGCAGACTCTATGGAGCCGCATCCGGAGCCTTATTGAGAAGGACATCAAACTTATCAATGTAATCCAAGTAATGCTAGTCCGCCTGGTCCTACCATGCCAGCGGCGGCCTCTTCGCCTGTGGGAGTTCAATCCGGAAGGACCACGAACCCTTCAGCACTTCTTCGGCACAACGCACAAAGAAATGTGGAAATTATTCTTCGGGACACGAAAACAGTGGCGGGATACTACAGAGGACGTCAGCCTTGACTGCAACCATCCGGATACCTCGATAAGCACTCGACTCCCGAACATAGCTTAGTTAAGCATCTAATAATAAGATACTGAGAAAACCATCTTCTTCCAAGGCTGGATAAAGAAGGCGGAGCGAATCAGGTGTTCGGCTCCTCTTCCTGAATACTCAGCTAGTCCCGTGCTAACAAGGATGCTGGTCCCGGTGCCATACCAGGTGCTGGTGGAAGAGGACAATGAGGAGATCGGGGGAGCCAAAGGTGGCTTCCTTCCCGGAGGTACACCACACACTGTGTCCGGGGAGATTAAGGCTCCCTCTTCCGAAAACAAAAGAGAAGGAGAAGCTGACATCCTTTCTCCCTATGGTAAGAAAAGGGCCACCTCCGAAAGTTGGGAGGTAAAGGCTCCTAAGCGAGGCAAGCCGCCCCTGTTGGGCAGTTCAGGCTCGGAAGGTGACGTTGTCGCACAGTTCCTTTATAAGGACAAGTCTCCAGCCGAATCGTATGTGAACAAAGGTGTTTTGAACATATCCCGTTCCTTTTCTCGTTACAAGGGTAACATCTAGAATATGTGTTTTGTAGTCCGGCACGCAGTCTTCCTCAACAATCCTCCTCCTCGGGGGACCTTCTTCCAGAGATGATGGAAAGCAAGACGCCTCCACAAGCTTCCTCGCCCAACAGGGCGGACGACGTCGAGGTGTCGTCCCGGATGATCTCTCCCGATCAACAGAGGATAATGGAGACAACACCCCAAGGTGAAACTTCGGCCGCCCGGGGTCCGGAGTGTGCGATCCCTACGGGGGATAACAATAAAGGCTCCGGATTATCCGGTTTACAGCCGGAGACAACTCTAGGGTCGAGCAAACATATCCTTTCAAAGGGAGTGCATACTCCCACAGCTGCTTCCAGGAATCCGGAGGCGCCGGATACACTGATGGACATGTTGCGGTATTCGTCCGTCTAGAGGAATATCGTACCTTGATGGGTATAGTGGTTGAGAGGATTCTGTCCGCGAAAAGCAGATTGAATGAAGCCTTCATGGGCCTGCTAAGAGGCTTCGAGGTACGTAATGTTATTTTTTCGATTGTGCTCTAAACGCAAAATGCACTTGTGTATAGATAGTAGCCCCTGAGACTCTGGTTGGCGTCCAAAGGGAGGCAATCAGAGGATCCATAAAGATGTGCCCAGGAAATAATCTAATTAATTGAAACACAGGCTGTTACCTCCATGACGACTGCCCATGCTACAGAGGTTGCAGGTCTGAAGCAAAAACTTGATGTGGCGGATGACGACATCACGCTTATTAACAGGCGACTCGACGAGGCGCAAGGTATGTGTTGGGGGCGGTCAGTGTATGTATGTATAATAACATGAGCACGAAGCTAGAATTATATTCTGACACATGCGTATCTACAGATGGTGTTGCCGCGGTTGAGACTCTTCGGGCTGAACTTGTCCGAGCCAAGGAGCAAGCCCGGATGAGTACTGTGGCTGCCAAGAAGGCAGCTGATGAGTTAGAAGCCGGACAGGCTGCTCATCGCCAGTGTGAGGAGAGAACGTCTACTATGGCGCGCGAGCTAAAGGAAGGCACTATCCGGTGCGAATTCCTTGGGAGGGATAACAAAGCCAAAGCGGCCGATCTCGACAAGGCCTTACTAGAGGCAAGAGAAGCACGATCTGAGTCTAGAGCGGCTCGGGAAGAGATCCGGCAAGCTGGGGACATAGCGGCCATTAAGCCTTTCTTATTACAGACTAAATTCGGCGATCCGAAGTATTCCCCGCTTAATCAAATGTGGAGCTCTCCAGACGCCTTCTTGGACTTGCCGAAGAGCGCCTCCGATGGGGGGCAGTTTTATGAAGCGCAAGAAGGGTATGCAATGGAGAAGTTTTTCTGGTCACAATTCGGCACGCCAAAGCACCCGCTGTTTCTGAAATAACAGATGGCCCAGTGGGCCGAGCTCCACAAGATATCCGGTTCTGCCATGAAGGACGTCGTGGTCCGGCTGTGGCCAACTGAGCCAGTTCCAAAGAGTTATTTCGGTTTGGTGCAGCGACTAGTTGATGCGGTGCCGCGTATCGACGCCGTTAAGTGGTCAACGTGCATTGAAGGTGCACGGTTAGGCTTTGCCCATGTCAAGACGTACTGGGCGAAGATGAAGGCCACCGATATTGCAGCGAAAAGTCCACCCAAGGGCAAGGAGCATCACACGCCAGAGCATTATTTCGAGGATGTCTTAGAGGGTGCCCGCTTGATATAGGGTCAGTGCTCGAAAGAGATGATATTCAAGTGAAATGTATTGAAATTGTAAAAAAAATTATTATAATATTTTAAGGCTATGCCTAGAAAGTTTTGGCTCCTCCTGTGCGGCCATTTTTGTATAATCTAAAAGTTTTCCAGTCGTCGGCTTCAGGCCCCTCACATAAAATATAGGGGTGTTCGGGAAAGCACTTGATCACTCTTGACCCAACGTCTTGGTCCGTGAAGGAGGTGTCAATGCAGCGAACTAGGAAATCGGACTATAGGGCTTTAGCACTTTCAGTTAGCCATAGGAGTTTGACGGTGGGTCTACGATATAGCCCCTGGTATGTCCGCAGTTATCCGAATATGGTGCGTTACATGGGTGACCAGAAGAATGGTCCTTCGTGTAATATGGAAGGAATCGCGAAAGATTCTAATAAGTCATCGAGTGGTTGACCAGCTCTCGCCGCATCATGACAGTCAGTTTTCGGCTTTCTCTACTGAGGTGGTCATCCGGATAAGCCGGGACACAATCGCAGTAGTTCTCCCTTTACTACCCTAGTCGATATAGCGGAACATAAGGTAGTAAGCACAGGAGCCGGGCAACCCAACTATTGACCAAAGACATGATTCAGAGCTGATGCATATAAGGCCAAACTCGCGATGCCGAAGTGTGCTATAAAGCTGTTCGGACTTGTCGGCAACTCATTTGTTCCCATATCGAGCCCCTGGCAATCTGTGTCGAGGTGCGAGTGTGAAACAACCTGAGAAATTCAGCTCTTTAGAAAAAGCGAATACTGGATACGGATTATGTTCACTGGGACCTGATCGATATGTCAATTGCCATATTACAAATAATAACGCCACGACCCAGGCTATTTGACATGCCGGTGGTCGAAGGCTGAGGCAGAAGGCACTTTACAGGCTCAAAATAGAGAGTGCGGTCTACACAAAATTATTTGGACCTCCTGTCGCACGTCTGCGCCGCCTTGCCTCGGTGAAAGGATTCCTTAATAGGAATAACCTTTGGGTAAGTGTATGAAGCCAAACTCCGAAAGAGTCCGTGAGATGACCAATGTTTGAGCCACCTGTGATAAAATATTAAGAAATAGTTAGAAAGGAAAAGGAGGAAATGGGAGTGCTTGTAGGCTTGCCCGTATTGTGCCTCCGCCGATGACCAGGGTATTTTAAGTACATAATTATGCATGTGCGGTATAAAATTTGCGTGATTGTGAGGCGAACGACGGAGGCCGAACTGCTAATCTAGCTCTGAGATTGATCAGTTCCATTTAATAGAGACCGCCGGCTTAATGGTCGATGAGTTGTGCGGCTTGACGAGGCCGCTCTGTACTTCGGCTGTAATAGCCATAGTATGATCCTCTGTACGGAGGTAGTGTTCCGTATTTCCATTTATTGTTATGACGCCGCATGGACTGGGCATTTTAAGTTTTGCGTAGGTGTAGAGTGGGGCCCCATTAAAACGAGCAAAAGTGGTATGCCCCAGAAGTGCATGGTAGCCACTGTGGAACAGGGCAATATCAAAGGTCAAGCCCTCGCTTCGGAAGTTGTTCGGCGAACCAAAAATGACTTCCAGTGTGATGGAGCCTGTGCAGTGAGCTTCTACGTCGGGTACTGCTCCCATGAGGATAGTTGTGGTGGGTTTGATTCTAGAAGGATCAATGCCCATTTTGTGGACAGTGTCTTTGTAGAGTAGATTAAGGCTACTGCCGCCGTCCATAGGGACTTTCGTGAGATGGAACCCATCGATAATTGGATCAATGATCAGAGCTGCCAAACCTTCGGGACGGATACAACTAAACTTTGGGGGAACCACCTCTATGGCGTATGCGTCCTGTAGTGCGCGCGTGCGCTCCCCTGTAGGGGTGTGCGTCACATATACCATGTTTACGGTTTTCACTTCGGGGGGAAATTGCTTCTGAACCCCGGTATTCGGCTGGCGAGTCTCTTTGTCATTGCAGTCACTGGGCGGCCCCTTCCCCTTGTGTTCGGCATTAAGCTTGCCGGCTTGTTTGAAGACCCAGCATCTTCTCTTAGTGTGAGTAGCTGGTTTATCGGCGGTGCCATGAATCTGGCAGGGCCGATCCAATATCTTGTCGAGATTGGATGGTACATCTCTATTTGCCTTGGATGGCTTTTTCCGTTGACCGGGTTTGGAGCTGCTGAATCTGGCGTTGACTGTGGTGTCTTGCGTTATTTCATTATTATTACGACGCTTGTGTTTATTGCGTCGTGGCTTGCCGTTGCCATCTCGGACTTCGGAAGTGCCCTGATCACTGGCGCTGTTGTTCCTACGAGCGAGCCAGCTGTCTTCTCCCGTGCAAAAGCGGGTCATTAGAGCGGTAAGGGCTGCCAAGGGTTTTGGTTTTTCTTGACCGAGGTGGCAGAGCCACTCATCCCAGACGCTGTGTTTGAAGGCCGCGAGGGCTTCGGTGTCCGGACAATCGACAATTTGGTTCTTTTTAATTAAGAACCTAGTCCAGAGCTTTCTGGCTGACTCTCCGGGCTGCTGGATGATGTGACTTAAGTCATCGGCATCTGGTGGCCGGACATATGTACCTTGGAAGTTATCGCGAAAGGCGTCTTCCAGGTCTTCCCAGCTGCCAACAGAGCTCTTTGGAAAGCTGTTTAGCCAGTGCCGCACTGGTCCCTTTAGTTTTAGTGGGAGGTATTGAATGGCGTGGAGATCATCACCACGGGCCATGTGGATATGGAGAAGAAAGTCCTCAATCCATACCGCGGGATCTGTTGTTCCGTCGTATGATTCGATGTTCATGGGTTTAAACCCTTCTGGGAATTCGTGCTCCATTACTTCGTCGGTGAAGCAAAGTGGGTGTGAGGTGCCTCTGTATTGGGCGGCGTCGCGACGTAGCTCGGATGGAGTCCGTCTGCGTTTCTCGGCCCGGGCGTTATTATGATTGTTGCGTCCGGCTAGGTAGCCATTGTCGCGTGTCGGGGTACGTCCCCGTGATCCATAGATCGATCTGTTCTGACCTGCTCTACAGTCCAAGTCCTGCCGCAGGTCATATGTATGTTCCCGAGCTGTTTTATCTGTGCCTTTACGGTGAGGTGGGGCGGGCTGGTGTTCGGCTTGGGTTGCTGCTTTGTCCCGACCACGTGGTGGTCGGTCAGCCGCATTGTGCAATGATGGTACGGGCTCTAGCGCCTCGTCGTCGAACTGAGGTAGCAATTTGCGCTTTGCGTAACTTTTGGCTGGGCACTTAAGGCCGTATTCCTCGGCTACCAGAACATCGGTCCATCTATTGTTGAGCAGATCTTGATCAGCTTGAAGATGCTGCTGCTTCTTTTTCAGACTCCTTGTAGTGGCTATTAGCCGGCGCTTAAAGCGCTCCTGCTCGAGAGGTTCCTCAAGCACGATAAAATCCTCGTTGCCAAGGCTCACCTCACCTCGAAGAGCGGAAGATAATTACCGTCCTCCGAGTCTTCGTGCATGGCATGTTCATCAGGGCTAACTTGCCCGTCTTCCCGTTCGTCCTGTTCGGAAGTTGCCTCAACGGGGTCTTCATTGTCTTCGGCATCGTCCGGAGTATTGTTTTTTCCTGTGCCGGTATTGCTGTCTTTTCCACGGAGTGACTTGGAGCGGCGCCGCTGACGTCGACGCTTTGGTTGTATCTTAGGAGGTTTAGCCTCGACTGGGTCTTCCTTGTCGTCGCCGTTATTCTCTTTTGGTGTGTCCACCATGTATACGTCATACGAGGAAGTGGCCGTCCAACGTCCGGTAAACGGCGGGTTTTGGGCCTCCTCTTCTCCGGCATCGTCGTCCATACCGTCAATGTCTTCGGAGCCATAATCGAGCATGTCAGTTAGGTCCTCGACATTGGCTATGAAGTGGGCGGTGGGTGGGAAGCGAAATTCTCCGTCATCAGCCTCCAGTTCGAACCAGATATAATTCGGCTGTGAGTCCCCCACTAAGGAGAGTGTTTTTAATGAGTTTAGCATGTCGCCTAAAGGCGAGTGCCGGAAGATGTCCGCGGAGCTGAATTCGACGATCGATGTCCGATCAAGCTCGACGTGCGCGGACGCACATGGTTCGAAACCCGTAGCCGGAAACGAGTCCGAGGTTCCGGTGACATAGATCCCACTAGAGGTTGGGTCTGTGTGCGGCTCCGACGCTGCTGAGTCTACGGCTTCCGTGGCGGGGTTGAGCCTCCCGTCCTCGGATGGCGCGATCTGCTCCGGATCTAGGGCCAGAGCAGTTACAGGCGCTATCTCGTGGGTATGGTCCGATGACAGATTTAAGTCATGTTCATCGCGGTGACAGGGAGCGGCTGCCGTGGTCTCGAATCCGTCGAAGATCAAGTCTCTGCGGATATCTGCGACGTAGTTCAAGCTTCCAAATCTGACCTGATGGCCAGGGGCGTAGCTGTCGATCTGCTCTAGATGGCCAAGGGAGTTGGCCCGCGGTGCGGAGCCGCCGAATACGAAGATCTGTCCGGGGAGGAAGACTTCTCCCTGGACAACATTGTTGTAGATGATTGACGGGGCCATCGAACCTCTTGATGACGACACAACGGAACTCCCAATGAAAGCACCAATGTCGGTGTCAAAACCGGCGGATCTCGGGTAGGGGGTCCCGAACTGTGCGTCTAAGGTCGATTGTAACAGGAGACAGGGGACACAATGTTTACCCAGGCTCGGGCCCTCTCTATGGAGGTAATACCCTACTTCCTTCTTGATTGATCTTGATGAATATGAGTATTACAAGAGTTTATCTACCACGAGACCGTAATGGCTAAAACAATAGAAGGCTAGCCTATATGACTATGATTACCATTCTTGCCTCTATAGGCTAACCCATCCGGTTTATATAGACACTGGAGGGGACTAGGGTAGTACAAACTTGGTTATAGAGAAAGGAATCTTCATATCAGGACGCCAAGCTTGCCTTCCACGCCAAGGAGAGTCCCTTCTGGACACGGGAGATAGTCTTCGGTCTTGTATGTTCACAGCCCATCAGTCCGGCCCACGTACCATAGTCCGGACCTCCGAGGACCCCCTAATCCAGGACTCCCTTAGCAGGCACCTCGAAAACATGCGACGCCAATGGAAAACCCAAGTGCAATAAAAACAAGTGCATGTATAAGAACGACAAAAGCGACACAGAGGACGCTGTGGTTAACGCGTGGTTCACCAGACCTAAACTAGACACAAAAAGAAGCCCTTTAAAGGGAATAGAGATGGACCTAGCCAGCTTGATAGAGTCCTGGACCGCCCATGCGGATTCCATGGCACCCAAGAGAAACCAGCAACCCACACTAAAAGGAATTGCTGCGTCTTCAAACAAGCGAGCAAGGTCGTGGTGGAGGGTCCAGGTAAAACCCAAAACCAAAGTGAAGACGGGGGTGAACCTCGACGGCCCAATAATGGAGGCTAAAAGAAGTTTCATAATGAGGTAAACCGAGGTTAACATGATCTATGTTACCCATATCCCTAAAAAGGAGAGGAAGTTCAATCCCGGGTCGGCTTGTCCGATCACCTTTGATAAGCATGACCATCTGAGCAGCATAAGGCATGGTGGATCAGCGGCACTCGTCCTGGACCCAATTGTTGATGGTTACCATTTGACATGCGTCCTTATGGACGGAGGCGGAAGCCTCAACCTCATTTATGAGGACACGGTTAGGAAGATGGGAATTGACTCATCTCGGATCAAACCAAGCACTACCACTATTAAAGGTGTCATCCCAGGTGTTGATGCTCGTTGCACCGGCACAGTAACCCTGTAAGTAGTCTTCGGCTCATCCAGTAACATCAGAAGCGAAGACTTAATCTTCAACATCGTCCTCTTTCGGAGCGGGTATCATGCGATTTTTGGGCGCATAGCCTTCGCACGCTTCAACGATGTCCTGCATTATGCTTATCCAAAGCTTAAAATGCCAGGACCCAACGGTGTTATAACAGACAATGGTAACACTGAGTGCTCGCTCCGGATTGAAGAGCAAACCGCGGCTTTTGCAGCCAAAGTGCAAGTATCCGAGGAGGCGGCCCGCAGCGATAAACGCACTACTAGCTCTTCAATGTGCACTCGGGCCGCACAAATCGACTCCGACCACATACCCCCACACCCTAAATAGGGATACGAGCTCCTTACTTGCCCTCTCAGGATGGGGCACTATGTCCCCAGGGTGCACAATTTCGCACTCAAAATTCCCTGGGCCGCCAAGGAGCCAAAACGTCACTAGCACATCGGAACAGTTCAACCGAGAACTGACGTGGCTTCAAGCACTTACACCACCAGGCTTATGTCAAAGAGCCAGCAACCACGACCTCGCTAGTGTGGCTTAAACCACGCAAACAGACTCCTGCAGGACCCCTTCAAGGGGATCGACCAATAAATGCCTGGGGCGCATAAAGGACCGAGATTTCACCAGTCTTCCTTACAACACCGCTATCACTGACTACAAGCTGGTCAACAACCTAGAAGTGCAGACGTGCGGCAGGATGCGGCCTGGGTTCCTAAAAGCCCGATGTTAATACCCACCCTGTATTTCTTCTTCCTTCCTTTCCCCTTTACATTGTACTCTTTTAGTCCCTCCTGTTGAAGTAGGGCATGTAAAGGCTTAAAATTATGAAATAAAGAAACCGCTCCCTTCAAGCTCCTACTCGTATTTCCTTATAAGCAAGGCCCTTCGCTGTGCATAAGTTCTTTAAAAAGAGATAATTATATTACAAGTCCGAAGTATTCGGCGTCTCAGATTTCGGTTTTATATGCATTAGTTTCGAACCTAGATTTTGGTCAATAGTTGGGTTGCCCGGCTCCTATGTGTACCCCTTACGTTCCTGATGAATTAAGCTAAGGGTGTAACGAGAGAACCACTATGATAGCGCCGCTAGGTTAATTGCTAGAGCACCTCAGTGGAGAAAGAAGAAAATTGAATACCTAGGAAGGCGCAAACTGGTTGGCCATCTGTAGAACGCGTTAAGCAATGTGACGATAGAGATCACCTGCGTTAAACAAAGGGCTCTACTTTTGACCCGAAGTGTTTCATGGCTTAGACCTCGGACTACCTGGGGCTAGTCATCTGTGTCGAAACAGGGACTCCGGGGACCCAAGAAAGGTTTGAACTCTGGGGTGTGCTAACAGAACTTCGCTACGCTTGGCCTCGCTGGTCACTGCCTCACGGGGATGCTCCGACTTGCTCGAGTAAGAAGGAAGAAGGATTAGGGACACGACAATTTACCCAAGTTCGGGCCACCTTGCTGTGTAGGACTCCACTCCCACTTTGTGGTGGATAGCCTCTCGAGGGAGGATGAATACACGAGTACAAGGAAGACGAACTGCCTCGGGAGGGCTTAGGATTCTACCTAGCTCGGGTGTCCCGATCCTTCTGTATGGTGGCGTTCTACCTATACTTATACCGGCCTTGGTCCTCTTCCCCCAAAACTCTAGGCGGGAAGGGTTTCCACAACGGCAAAATTGAAAGGGGGACATCAGTACAACTTATCCTAGAAACGACAGTCTCTGCCTGCTAACTTTTCTGGGCATGACGCATCGGTGGGCTCGGCGATGATCTCTGTCCTGGCGAGCCCGCGGTCCTGGTCTTCTAGCACCGGAGTGGCAACCTTCAGTGATTGCTTTGGGAACCGGCGAGCTTCCTTTCTCCTTTAGCATGGAGGAGGAAAGCTCCGCCATCTGCACCTGCTGGCACAACTCTGGCGCCGCTCGTCGTGGCTCGCCTCACCCACATGCACTTGAGGTGGGGCTTGGTGCCCTCGGAGGATCCGCTTGCGAGGGGGCCTCGAGAGGCAGCTTGGGGATGCCGCCTAGCACAAGGCCTCGGGAGCTCTTGGGTAGCTCGTCGTTGGGCGCCTCGTAAGGAGGGGACCCTCGCGAGGGTCTTATTCTTGAGGCCTTGAAGATGGGTTGTAACGGATTCACGCCGAGTGCCATGCCTTGGTCCACAGGCAGACGGGCCTGGGTACCCCTAGTCCCATGGGCCCAATAGTAGCCCCCAGGCATGCGATGTGCGCGACCCCGCTAGTTGAGGAAGGGGGCGAAATGGCACGGGCCCTAACCGCCTGCGGGCTAGGCACGATGTGTGGCGCACGACGGGGTGCGGGACGCCCCCACAACGCCTTGGCAACCGACCGGGCTGACATAAAGCCTGGCGGGGGCCGTGCGTGGCCATCATTGCTCCGAAGGCGAAGGGGCACATGTTGGCCTCATTTTAGTGTTATATAAGGGCAAGGGCCGGACCTCTTGGTCCACCACCGTCCCATCGCCCCTTCATCTCCATCTGTAAGTGTTATAGCTATGGCGCCCTTGAGGATGTTCTCTGCCACCGAGAAAGGAAAGGTGGCACTGGAGGGGGCGGAGCCGCCGCTGCCAATGAGGGGGCGCGACCACCCTCGCAAGTCCGCCGCCGCGCCCGAGGCAGCTCCCAGGGGACACGAGCGTCCTCCATTGTCGACTGATGCCGGCTCGGGTAGCCGCGGGAAAAACATGGCCCACGGGCACAACCGTGGGGACGGGGCAGCCGCGACCGAGGGGAAGGAGCAGCGTAGGCACCCAGCCGCCCTGATCATGGAGTCATTCCGCTGACTTGGCCCGCGAGTTCATCGTGGGGATGGACGGCTAGCCCCAGACCTGGCTCCAACTCCCGGACTCTTTCACGGAGGATATGATCGACCATGTGCCCCTGGGCCTGTGGCTGCAGCTGGACGGCTGTTGCAACAACGCCTCCTGGGTGGTGACCGAGTTTACCTCCCCCAGGTTGTAAGTGCATCTAGTGCCCCTTAGAGATTTTGGTGTATTGAAGACTTATAGGTTAAGGGACTAATGTGTTTGTGAGTGTACACAGGTCTATAAGTCTATGAGGAGTTTGATATTTACGACGAGAGTCGACCCCTAAAACTGAATGTCTTCAGCTGAAGACTTTGGTTTTCTTGAAGACTTTGAAAGTGAAGAAATTGGTGTGACCATGAAGACTTGATATTCATGCGAGGAATATGAAGCGTGAAGACTTTTGTTTTCGCAGTTTCTCTTTCTCTTTCTTGAGTCTTAGGAAACACCGTACTGTTAAAGGGGGTCGAGGTAAAACTAAGGAAAAGTTTCCAACTGATGCTCATCTCAAAATCCTACACCTATCGTATCCTTTCGAGTGAAGCCATTGGAAATCTCATATAGTTCATTCAAATTCTTCAGTGACAGAGACGAAGATCTTCTGGTCTCTGAGGAATTTGTTCTCACTGAGGAGTTAAGAATTCGCCAGTGCGGATTGCCTACAAGTGAGGAACATGATAGCCCTGAGGAATTTGATAGTCAAATTCCGACCGTTGCTATGCTATGCGCCAGTTGTCCTAGCATATCTACCCACCTAACGGTCATATCATTGAAGTGAATTTATGTCCTATCGTGTCGGGCTGCTCCCTAGAATATAAAGAGCCGCCCCCTACAACCACTAGTTGGTTGGCTGCTCCGAGAGAAACTGACACTTGTCATTGAGAGCATCCCATCATCAGAGGACTTTGAGGAAAAATCATCAAGTGAGGAAAACCCAAACCCAAATACCTACAAACCCAAAGTGATTGGGCATCACTGAAGAGATTGTTCCTGTGTGGAACTGATGCTTGTTACCTTTGAGGACTGTGCATCCTCCAGACGGTTAGGCGTCATGGTCTAGAGCATCCAAGAGGAAATTGTGGATCGCCGAGTGACCGAGTCTGTGAAGGTTTGGAAGTCACCTGAAGACTTACCACGAGTGATTGGGCGAGGTCTGTGTGATCTTAGCTCAAGGAGAATACAGTGAGGACCGTGTGTCCGGGACTTTGTGTCCTCAGGTTTAAATACCTAGCTGCTCCAACCAGACGTACGACTGCCACAACAGTTGGAACTGGTCTACCAAATCATCGTCTTCACCAGGCTACTAGTTCTATTTCCTCAACCCTTAAATTTCCTCATTCTTGTGTTGAAGTACTTGATCATTACTGTTCGAAGATTTTGACTGAAGACTTTCTCAATTTCCTCAATGCTATTTCTTCAGTCAGTTTGTCTTCAGCCTGCTTATCCTATTTACACGCTACTTGTACTCTATGCTTGTTTTCATTTCATCATGATGACTGTGCTTCTGTTCTTTTATGCATGCATATGAGTACCTATTCCGCTTCTAAGTAGTTCGTCTCTTAGGAATTTCCTCACCTTGAAATTCCTCTGAAAGTGCGTTATATCGACTAGAGGGGGTGAATAGGCGATTTTTATGAATTCTTCACTGAGGAATTTCAGGGTGAGGAAATTCCTAAGCGAAGAACTACTTGCAGCGGAATAAGTACTCAGATGTAAACATAACAGAACACAAGCATGGTCATCATGATGAAATGAAGACAAGCACAGAGTACAGAAAGCGTAAACACAGGATAAAACATGATGAAGACAAACAGACTGAAGAAATTGAACTGAGGAAATTGAGAAAGTCTTCAGTCAAAGTCTTCAAACAGATATGAACAAGCACACAACAACTGCAATGAGGAAATGAAAGAGTTGAGGAAATAGAACCAGTGGGCTTGGTGAAGACAATGATTTGGTAGACCAGTTCCAACTGCTGTGACAGTCGTACGTCTGGTTGGAGCGGCTAGGTATTTAAAGCTGAGGACACACAGTCCTCACCGTATTCTCCTTGAGATAAGGTCACACAGACCTCGTCCAATCACTCATGGTAAGTATTCAGGTGACTTCCAAACCTTCACAAACTCGGTCACTTTGCGATCCACAATTTCCTCTTCGATGCTCTAGACCATGATGCCTAACCGTCTGGAAGATGCACCGTCTTCAAAGGTAACAAGCATCGGATCCACGCAGGATCAATCTCTTCAGTGATGCTCAATCACTTTGGGTTTGTAGGTGTTTGGGTTTGGGTTTTTCCGCACTTGATGATTTCGCTCAAAGTCCTCGGAGGATGGGATGCTCTCAAATTACAAGTGTCAGTTTCTCTCGGAGCAGCCAACCAGCTAGTGGTTGTAGGGGGCGGCTATTTATAGCCTAAGGAGGAGCCCAAGACGATAAGACATAAATGCCCTTCAATGATATGACCGTTAGGTGGGTAGATATTTTGGAATAGCTGGCGCGTAGCATAGCAACGGTCGGAATTTTGAGGCACAAATTCCTCAGGGCTATCATGTTCCTCACTTGTAGGCAATCCGCACTGGCGAGTTCCTAAATCCTCAGTCAGAAGAAATTCCTTAGAGACCAGAAGAACTTCGTCTCTGTCACTGAAGAATATGACTGAACTGTATGATATTTCCAATGGCTTCACTCGAATGGATTGGTAGGTGTAGGATTTTGAGTTGAGCATCACATGGAAATTTTTCCTTAGTATTTCCTCGACCCCGTTTAACAGTACGTTGTTTCCTATGACTCAAGAAAGAGAAAATAAAACTATAAGAACAAAAGTCTTCATGCTTCATGTTCCTCGTATTAATACCAAGTCTTCAAGGTCACACCAATTTCTTCACTTTCAAAGTCTTCAGAAAGTCTTCAGAAATCCAAAGTCTTCAGTCGAAGAACTTCATTTTTGGGGTTCGACTTTCTCTGTAAATATCAAACTACTCATAGACTTATAGACCTGTGTACACTCATAAACACATCAGTCCCTTAACCTATAAGTCTTCAATACACCAAAATCACTAAGGGGCACAAGATGCACTTACAATCTCCCCCTTCTTGGTGATTGATGACATTATAGGTTAAGTTTTCAACGGGGATAAACATATGAAGTGTAAAAACTGAAATTGAAGAATTTTATTGCAAGATATAGAAGAACTCCCCCTGAAGATGTGCATAGTGAGGAATTTGCTTTTGAAGCAATGCACACTTGAAGAGTAGAATCATGGAGATCTCCCCCTATATCTTGCAATTCATACACGCATTTGACATATAATATGAAGAATTTGAAATGCATGATGAAATATGGTGACTGATGTAATTCAGCATGCGTGCATTAACATTAACGAGGAATAAGCATGCAGAAAATCTCAGCAAAAGTATCAGGCCACCATAGAGTTTAAGTTTACAACTTGATCCAGCAAAGTCATCAGAAGAACGAGAGTTGTAACTTAGCAAAAGAAACGCCCATATAAGATAGACCCGCTTGAAGACTAACTCAAATTTCTCCCCCTTTGTCATCAAATGAACAAAAGGATCGAAAATGAGGACTAATGCCCCTGAAGAATATCAAGTTGATGGAGGAGCGCCAGCGTTGTTGGGGTCGTTTGTTGTTGTAGGGCCTGCCGCAGTGTCGTCCAAGTCTTCATACTCATCGGTGTCGCGTGATGAGGAACAAGAGCTGGCCACGAAGGAAGGAACCTTGACCTTCTTGTATTTCTTCGGTGGAGGTTCAGACCAGTCAAAGTCCTCCTTGAGACCCATTTGCTTCAGATCTTCTTCACCATATACATGTGACAGAATAGCCCAGGTGCGACCGAAGACTTCGTGGAGGTAGTAATGGTTTTTCTTCACTCCATTATGTGTAGCAGTCATGTTGTGAAGAATAGAACCAAACTGACGCTTAACCCATTTATGGTTTCGATCCACCTTCTGGTGAAGACTAAGAAGCAGCTCACGGTCAGTCATCACCCTTGGAGATGTGGCTTGAGGATTTGGCTTGGATGCATTGGCAGCAGAATCATTAGTGGCAGAGTCATCATTGGTGGAATAAGATGCAGCTTTGCGAAACTGACCATCCATCCTTCATCAATAATAGCTGGTGCCTTGCCCTTCTCATCAGCTGAGGAATATGTCCGCTTGAGGACTTCAATTAGGGGCAAGTAGCTGAGGTGATTCTGAAAATCAGCCTTGTAGTTGAGTGAAGACCTTGTTATGAGGAATCTCATAATCCAAGGAGCATAAGGCTTCAACTCAAACGGAGAGAGTGCAACATTTGCCAGAGTCCTCATGAAGAAATCGTGATAGTTGACAGGAATGCCATGCATGATGTTGAATAGCAGATTCTTCATGATGCCAACAATTTCCTCATCAGACGAGTCACGGCCTTTGATCGGACTCATTGCCTTCGTCAGAATGCGATAGATAGTTCTTGGCACATAGAGCAATTCCCTCACGAGGAATTTGGTCATTGGGGCTTGACCAGGCTTCAGAGGCTTCATAAGAACTTGCATATAATGGGCAGTGAGTTCAGGCTCTTGGTACAGGCAACGAGCTCCTTCAGGTGGAGGATTGATTGGCAGGGCATGAAGCAATTCAGATGACGGTGCCTTATATTGAGTGTTTTCGGTCATCCAGTCTAGAACCCAGGTATTCACATCGTCAGCATCTCCTGTGTGATGTGCAGCGTTGCGTAGAACTAAAGAATAAGTTCTTCATTCCAATCAACAATGTCAGAGCAAAAGTTGAGGAGGCCTGCGTCATGAAGCACACCGAGGATAGGAGAGAAGCATGGCAGGGTTTCCATGTACACAGGAGGAATGTGCTCGTGGTCGAAGACTTTATCCTTGTTGAAGAGTAGTGAAGAATAGAAGTTGGCCTGGTTGGCAGTCCAGAAGCGCTTCCTTCTAAGACGAGCAGAGTCATAAGGATTATAATCAGTGAAGATCACATGGTCACCGAAAAAGTCATCAGCCTTGAATTTTTGTTTCTTCGAGAATGGATCCTTTGGCTTGGGCTGAGGAGTATCAGTTAATTGTATTACTACCTCAGAAATCGCAATCTCGGGTTCCACATGCTAAGGAGTTTCAGCTTCTTCTTCAGTGGCAGCCTGGGTCTTCAATTCT
The DNA here is from genome assembly GCF_002575655.3 of Aegilops tauschii subsp. strangulata. Classification (NCBI taxonomy): domain Eukaryota; kingdom Viridiplantae; phylum Streptophyta; class Magnoliopsida; order Poales; family Poaceae; genus Aegilops; species Aegilops tauschii. The sequence continues at coordinate 218,781,224 of NC_053036.3, forward strand.
TCATCTACATTTTCTTCAGCACTAGTGGCTGGAATCTCTTCATGTACAGAAGGAGTTGCACGAGGTTCTTCAGATCCCATTTGTACTTCAGTGTTGATAGGGGACTGAGGAATTTGTTGAAGTGGTGTGAACAGAGGAGAGTTGGGGTGCTGACTTTCCCAAAAGTCATCATTCAGCACTGGTGTTGTACACCCAATGTCCACATATTCATCTTCTTCTTGTTCTTCAACGCCAGCCTCTTCAGCAGTGAACTATGGCATGGGCGATGAGACTTGTGGGGTTGAAGGGATTGCATCCGCTTCAATTTCTTCATCCAACTGCTCTGACGAAGCAGCAGAAGGAATGTCATCATCAGATTCACTAGGAATCACATATTCTTCATCAAAAGGAACAAGGTCCTTTGATGGCATGGTTGTGATAGGAACGACATCAATTGGGTTGTCGAATGAGCTAGTCAATGGCTTCATCTTCTTCGGAGCTGAAGAATCTGATGAAGTTGATGCCTTCCTTTTCTTCACCGCTGCACGCTCTACAGCCTTGGTCTTCTTCACATCTGATGCAGATGGAAGGATTGGAGTTGGGGTAGGTGCAGGAGGAGAAGAGGAATTTGGTTGAATTTCTTCAGGAACAACTGATGCAGTTACCCTGACTCCTTCAGTTTCTTCACGCACAACCATTGAAGCTTCAGCTGTCCTAACATTTTCTTTAGGCGCAACACTAGTGGTTGCCCTGGCAATTTCTTCAGCGGCTGGAATGCAGTCATCAGCCCTATTACTCTTAGTTTCTTCAGCAGCCTGAATATCATCAGTGGTGCTGGCATTTTCTTCAGTCGGCTGAGCAGATGCTTCAGCCTGAGGATTTTCTTGTAACGTTGGGGCTGCAACATTGGAAGTGAACTTTTCTGTCAATTTCACAAATCTGACTTTGGCTCCAAGCCAGTCAGCACGGTATACGTCAAATTCATCATTGAGTTTCTTGATCTCTGATTGAATAGTGACAAGTTCTTCAGTTGTCATAGAGACAACGTTTTTCTTCAGGAAGCGCTCCTTCTTGTACTACTCTTTCTTGATCTGCCTGGCCTTTTCAAACTTCAATTTTTCTTCTTAGATAAAGGCAGTCAGCATATGACTTTGGCCAGGAGTCAGCTTGAAATCAGGCATAGGAGTGTTGGGGTCCTTGTGCCAGAGATCAATGTAGTCAAGGATCAACTTTGGATCCAAAAGTAGAAGCACATTTGTGCCTTTGGCTCTAGCGGCCTTGAGCTGCCTGTCTCTGATGATTTTGGCAAGTTCCTCATCATCAGCTTCGTCTTCATCAGACGGCACTTGGAAAGCGACCTGCTTCTTGTGAGGACTTGGGCGAGAGCCTCATCCAGCAGTGGCCTTTTTCTTTAGCAGAGAGGGGCCAGTTGAAGAATTTGGTGCAGCTGAGGAACTAGCAGAAGCTCCTAAGGCAATAGAGATGCCTGTTGTCCTTTGGCACGTGGCGAGGTGCACATGTGCTGAGGATTTTGACGGAGCAGCTGAGGACTTTGGCGGAGGAGCGGGAGCAGTTTGAGGAGTTGGCCGTGAGGGCTTTGAAGAATCTGGCCGTGAGGGCATTGCTGAGGAACTTGGCCTTGAGGGCATTGAGGGTGAAGCACTTGGCTTATGAGCAGGCTTCTTTGCCATGGCCTTCTTCAGCTTGCATGCAGAGGCCTCAACAGTGGCAGCAGCAGCAGCAGAGTCTTCATTAAATTTCCTCACTGCTTCTCTTGCCTGTTTGGCCAATTTGGTCTGGCGCTTGGCCCATTCGTCAGGATAGTCCTCACCGCGCTTGAGGCTGGTGGGATCTGCTACTTGGCCAGGTGCCAACGGAGGTCTTCGGCATGGAGGATTTAGAGCAAATTTCTTCATATACTTGGGAGTAACATACTTGTACTCCCTCCACTCTCTTACCCATCTCCTCTCTATTCTTTTGATAAGCACCTTGCACTGAGTTTTGTCCTCTTTGCCAAACTTGGCCTCATCATGAGTGCAATAGTCCTTGTATATGTCATCAGGGATCTCAAAGGCAGTATTGACCTCAGGCCTCTTTCCTCCTTTCCGTCGCTTCTTTCCATCATCCATTTTCTTCAGTTGAGGAATATGAGCAACTGAATTTTCTGAAGAGGAGTGCAACTTTTCTTCGAGGAACGCTGCAAATGAGTTAAGTTGATGAGAACCTAGTGATTCAGCAGCGGACATGAGTACCTGTGAACAGAGTATAGTTGCGAGGAATTTGGAGAGGTCATATGCGTTCTCAGAGGTTTTCCAAAAAAGAACAAGTTTGAGGAATTTGACCAGATGAGTCTTGAAGAATTTCACTAAGCATTCTTTGTCTTAGGTTCCGGAGTTGTAAAGATCAAAAATCCACACAATTGAGGAATCTTGAAGAAAAATATTGCTTAGAGAAACGGATCAGGAACAAATGACATGCGAGGTGTTTTAGTGTGTGAGGATTTGAAGAAAAAACACCTTTGAAGATTTTGTAGAAATCATTTGAATCAAAGAGGGCAGTAAAAGTAACTTTTAATTACCCTAGACAAAGAACATGATGAACTGGGAAGTGTAGATGTGAAGTTCGTCAGTTCAGATCTTCCATGCCCTAACTCGGCTGATGAAGACAGCTACGGCGGTGGCGGAGTGAAGAAATCCGCAGCCGGCGCGAGTACGACGGCGACGAGGTCGAGGCAGTGAAGCTCTTCCTCACCGGTGACGATGAAGTAGCGGCGACGCTAGGGTTTGAGAATCTTGAGCGGGAGAGAGATCGAGCGGAGTAAAAGTGAAGTGAGGAAGGGGAGGGGTATATATAGCCACGGTGAAAAACGGTTCGCCCGAAGAAATTGGACGAACGTGCCCCTGACCCTTCTCATTCGCTTGACATGTGTCACCCACGTACTGAGAGGTGAAGATCGTGTGAGATCGTGGGTGAATAGATAAGTATTTTCGTGGGATGCGGAACGGTTTGAGCGACAAAACCGAAAAGTTAGATAAGATAAGTTAAAAGTTCCGTTCGCAGATTCTTCAGCTGACAAGGACATAGTGAAGATTTTGAACGAGTTTCAAATAGAACGCACATGAAGAATTCGTGAATAGATTGGGTTGAGTTTAGCATAGAGGGGGAAGGGTCCGATCACATTCACTTAGCAGAAAAAGCAACTTGAAGAAATAGCAATAAGTGAATGTTGTAGAGGACATAAACTCATATATATATATATATATATATATATATATATATATATATAAATGTATATATATAGCCAATGAAGAAAAACAACGGAAACAATGAAGACAATGCAAAGTTGAAGAAAATTGAACAACTGAGGAAATTCAAAAATGAGGAAAAACTCAAATTGAAGATTTTCAACTTTTGGTGGTGGCGTGACCCACCGTATAAGAATGATGATTTCAGACACCGCGTACAATTGTCGTAGGGTTCTGAGAATCAAATTCTTCGTTAATTTCTTCACACTTAGTCTTCATTGTTTGAAGAAAAATGTTTCTTCATGTGTTGCACATCTAATTCATCAATTTTGCATAAGTGTTAGGATGAGTGTCCTTTTCAAAGAACATTCGAAGATTCTAAGATATTTAGCTCACACTGCAACTTGCTAAATCTCTTCTCATCCAAGGGCTTTGTGAAGATATCGGCTAGCTGTTCTTCAGTCTTCACATGCTCAATAGAAATGTCGCCCTTCAACACATGATCATGAAGAAAATGATGACGAATCTGAATGTGCTTTGTCTTCGAGTGCTGAACTGGGTTGTGATCAATCTTGATTGCACTCTCATTGTCACAGTAGAGAGGCACATTCTTCACGTTGACGCCGTATTCCTTGAGAGTTTGCTTCATCCACATCAATTGAGCACAGCAAGAACCGGCAGCAATGTACTCAGCTTCAGCAGTAGACATTGATACGCAGTTCTATTTCTTCGAGGACCAACAGACCAAAGATCGTCCGAGGAAATGGCATGTGCCAGATGTTGACTTGTGGTCCACACGATCACCAGCATATTCAAAGTCCGAATATCCAATGAGATCAAAAGTCGAGCCCTTGGGATACCATAATCCAAGTGTTGGTGTGTGAGCTAGATATCGAAGAATATGCTTCACAGCCTTATGGTGTGATTCCTTCGGTGTAGCTTGAAATCGGGCACACATGCAAACACTAAGCATAATGTCTGGCCTAGATGCACATAAATACAATAAAGAGCCAATCATGGAGCGGTATACCTTTTGATCGAAGTCAATACCATTTTCATCAGTTCATAGATGGCCATTTGTGGGCATTGGAATTTTGACCCCTTTGCAATCTTGCATGCCGAATTTCCTTAGTACATCCTTGAGGTATTTCTCCTGAGATATGAATATGCCATTTCGCTGTTGACGAATTTGAAGACCTAAGAAGAATTTCAATTCTCCCATCATAGACATTTGATATTCTTCACTCATCATATAGGAAAATTCATCGCTGTAATGTTGGTCAGTACAGCCAAAGATAATATCATCAACATATATTTGGCACACAAACAATTCACCATCATAGGATTTAGTGAAAAGAGTTGGGTCAAGTGAACCGGGTTTGAAGCCTTTCTTCATGAGGAATTCCTTCAAAGTATCATACCATGCCCGAGGGGCCTGTTTGAGGCCATAGAGGGCCTTATTGAGTCTGGAGACTTTATCAGGATGCTTTGGATCTTCAAAACCTGGGTGTTGAGCAACATATACTTCTTCCTCAAGCTTACCATTGAGGAATGCACTTTTCACATCCATTTGATATAGAGTGATATCATGATGGTTAGCATAAGCAAGTAATATGCGAATAGCCTCAAGTCTAGCAACAGGTGCAAAAGTTTCATCGAAATCAATTCCTTCAACCTGTGTGTAGCCTTGAGCTACAAGCTGTGCCTTATTCCTCACCACAAGGCCATTTTCATCTTGCTTGTTGCGGTAGATCCACATTGTGCCAATGATATTGTGCTTGCGAGGATCTGGACGTTTGACCAGTTCCCAGACGTTGTCGAGCTCGAACTGATGTAATTGTTCTTGCATAGCTTGAATCCACCCAGGCTCCAAAAATGCTTCATCTACCTTAGTGAGCTTTGTGATAGATACAAACGCAAAGTGCCCACAAAAGTTAGATAAATGTGAAGCTTTTGAGCATGTGAGAGGACTTGGTGCTTCAATGTCATCGATGATTTTCTCAATCTGCACTTCGTTTGCAATGCGAGGATGAGCTAGTTGTCGTCGAGGAATTTGATCAGCATTTTCTTCAGCACCATTTTCTTCAGGTGCATTAGCTCGACGTTCTTCACGTTCTGGAATGAATTCTTCAGCAGATTCTTCGGTCGGAATGACATCCTCAGTAGCCTTGAACTTGATAGTTTCCTCGGGTGCTGGTTCATCTATCACAGAAGATAGGTGCTCTCTTTGCGAGCCATTAGTTTCATCAAACCGCACAACTACCATTTCAACAACTTCGTGGTGAATGTTGTTGAAGACTTTGTAGGTGTGCAAGTCCTTTCCGTAACCAAGCATAAAACCTTCATGTGCTTTCGGTGCAAATTTTGAGTTGTGATGAGGATCTCTAATCCAAAATTTAGCACCGAAGACTTGGAAATAACTCACATTGGGTTTCTTGTCAGTGAGGAGTTCATAAGCAGTCTTCTTGAAGAATTTGTGAAGATATACTCTGTTGATGATGTGGCAAGCAGTATCAATTGCCCCAATCCAGAAATGACGAGGCGTCTTGTACTCATCAAGCATAGTGCGAGCCATCTCAACAAGAGTCCTGTTCTTGCGCTCCACGACGCCATTCTGCTGAGGAGTATAAGGGGCAGATAACTCATGAGTAATACCAAGTTCATCAAGATAGTCATCAAGACCAGAATTCTTGAACTCAGTTCCATTGTCACTCCTGATGTGCTTGATCTTCACACCAAAGTTGGTGGAAGCCCTCGAGGAAAATCGTTTGAAGACTTCCTGCACCTCATGTTTGTAAGTGACAATATGTACCCATGTGTAATGAGAGTAATCATCAACAATAACAAAGCCATATAGAGATGCATCATTTGTAACTGCAGAATAATGGTTAGGACCAAAGAGATCCATATGAAGCAATTCAAATGGTCGAGTGGTAGTCATGATTGTCTTCGCTGCATGTTCGGCCTTGGTCATCTTTCCAGCTTCACAGGCTCCGCATAAGTGATCCTTGAGGAATTTGACATTCTCGATGCCAATGACATGCTTCTTCTTCGAAAGCGTGTGCAAATTGCTCATGCCTGCATGACCAAGTCGTCGATGCCATAGCCAGCCTTCTGAAGCTTTTGCGACGCATACGGCTGGTTGTGGTCCTGTAGAGAAATCAACAATATACAGATCTCCTCTCCTAAAGCCTTCGATGACTTTGGAATGGTCAGCTTCCATGATCACAACACAACGATACTTGCCAAAGACACCAACCATATCAAGATCACAAAGCATTGAGACAGACATGAGGTTGTATCCTAAGGACTCAACAAGCATGACTTTGTCTATGTGTCGATCCTTTGAGATCGCAACCTTACCTAGACCCAATACCTGACTTTTGCCTTTGTCAGTGAAGATGGTATGCTTCAGATGCGATGGAGATAAGGGAGCATCGATCAATAGATTCTTGTCACCAGTCATGTGATTTGTACATCCACTGTCGAGGACCAACTCATTGGCTTTGGGTTGATCATCCTGCAGATGAATTACTGCAACTTACGAACTCATATACTTCATCCGTGAAGAATATGACATCAATTTCATCAGATCAAGTAATAGAACAGATAAAGCAATATGAGGACGTGAGAAATGAAAGTTCATTTCTTCATGATTAGCCTGCATCCTTTCAGGCAATTTCAGGTCTCCAGCAAATTCTTCAAACGTTTTAGCACGTCTGGAGACCTGACCCTACATAAGAGATTAGTTCCTTTTCTTCACCACCCACATCTGAAGGGGTGGCAAAGAGTTCATCACTCCGCGAGCTCCATACGAGAAAGGTGGCATAGAAGCCAGTCCATTTCATTTCACATAAGAGGAGTTAGGGTAAGCATATGAATGAGCAGAGAAATTCTTCGACGACTTATGAACATAATGGTTAGAAGAATAATGCTCATATTCATAGCCCTTAGCCCTTCCCTGCGAAACAGAGGTATTAGCACGATGATGATCATGAGGACTTTGATCCTTTTGAGGAATTTGATCCACATGAGGAATTTGGTCCGTATGAGGACTTGGATCCATATGAAGAATTTGGTCCATATGAAGAATTTGATCTGGGGTTCCTATTCTTCACTGGTGGTGTCATGAGGACATTCACCTGAAGACTTTCAAGGCATCTTTTGGGAACCCAGATTTTCTTCATAGGGGAACCGTTCCTGCAGTTAGTGCCAACATATCTAGCAAATACTTCACCATTTTGATTTTTGAACAGTTTATAGTTGGAGTCAAATGACTCATCAGAAGAATGAGGAGATTCACATATAAATCCAGATAGATTAGATGGATCTACTGGTGGTCCCTTTGCAGCAACCCATGAGGTTTTGGGGTACTGCTCAGGCTTCCAATGAGTACCATCAGCATTGAGTTTCCTCTCAAAGGCAATGCCCTCTTTCCTAGGGTTCCTGTTGAGGATCTGCTTTTTAAGCACATCACAAAGAGTCTGATGCCCTTTGAGGCTTTTGTACATGCCTGTCATGTACAATTCCTTCAGCCCTGCATCATCAGTGATACTAGCAATGCTCTCATATGAGGAATTAGTGATAGCAGAGACAGTTGAAGAATTTGTAGCATTAGAAGCATTTGAACATTCAGCTCAAGAATTAGCAGATTCACGTTCATTGCATTTCAAACATGGAGGAACAAATTCTTCCTAAGAAGCACTGATTTGTTGAGCAAGTAATGAATCGCGCTCCTTTTGAAGATCTTCATAACTCACTCTTAGCTTTTCAAGATCTTGCTTTCTCTGAAGAAATTCATAAGAAAGCTTATCATGATCAGATACGAGAGTGTTATGATAACCTTGAAGGTTGTCAAACCTAGACTGAAGTCTCTGAAGACTCTCAGCCAAAGCATTCGGCTAATCCATTTCTTCACCCAACATATCATCGCTCTTATTTAGCATGAATTGAACTTTTTCCAAAGCTCTTTGTTGTTTAGTGGCAACGGAAGCAAGTTTGACATAGCTGGGTCCAAATTCATCACCAGATTCATCATCACTGGATTCAGATAGATAGCATTCAGTTACCTTTGCATCTTTTGCCATAAGACATGGTGTAGAAGATGATGATTCTGGTTCGAATGTCATCTCTTTGAGAGATTCCTTGAAGTCCTCAAACCAAGGATCATGACGGGTTCGATGACCTTCATAGACCTCAAAGAGACGGTCCCAGATAAGCTTCGCATGATCGAGATGCATGATGTTCCTGAACTGATTTTGAGACAGACAAGAGCAGATGATGTCCTTCGCTGTGAGGTTGAGAAGGGTGAACTTGCGAATGTCATCAACTTCTGCCATCTTGCACAGATCGGTAAGACCAATCTCAGTGACGGTCCACAGCTCACTGTTCATCACCATGAGACGCTTCTTTATCATGGCCTTCCACTTGGGATACTTGTGACCGTCAAAGATGGGGCATGACACGGTCTTCATTCCTGTGGTCGACATAACTAAAACTCCAGGCGGTTAAACCAAAATCACACAGAACAAGGGAGTACCTTGCTCTGATACAATTGAAAGTGCGTTATATCAACTAGAGGGGGGGGGGTGAATAGGCAATTTTTATGAATTCTTCACTGAGGAATTTCAGGGTGAGGAAATTCCTAAGCGAAGAACAACTTGCAGTGGAATAAGTACTCAGACGTAAACATAACGGAACACAAGCATGGTCATCATGATGAAATGAAGACAAGCACAGAGTACAGAAAGCGTAAACACAGGATAAAACAGGATGAAGACAAACAGACTGAAGAAATTGAACTGAAGAAATTGAACTGAGGAAATTGAGAAAGTCTTCAGTCAAAGTCTTCAAACAGATATGAACAAGCACACAACAACTGTAATGAGGAAATGAAAGAGTTGAGGAAATAGAACCAGTGGGCTTGGTGAAGACAATGATTTGGTAGACCAGCTCCAACTGCTGTGACAGTTGTACGTCTGGTTGGAGCGGCTAGGTATTTAAACCTGAGGACACACAGTCCCGGACACACAGTCCTCGCCGTATTCTCCTTAAGCTAAGGTCACACAGACCTCGCCCAATCACTCGTGGTAAGTCTTCAGGTGACTTCCAAACCTTCACAAACTCGGTCACTCGGCGATCCACAATTTCCTCTTGGATGCTCTAGACCATGACGCCTAACCGTCTGGAAGATGCACAGTCTTCAAAGATAACAAGCGTCGGATCTACGCAGGATCAATCTCTTCAGTGATGCTCAGTCACTTTGGGTTTGTAGGTGTTTGGGTTTGGGTTTTTCCTCACTTGATGATTTCGCTCAAAGTCCTCGGAGGATGGGATGCTCTCAAATGACAAGTGTCAGTTTCTCTCAGAGCAGCCAACTAGCTAGTGGTTGTTGGGGGCGGCTATTTGGCCAGAGTACCTTGATCTAGCCCCCTGTAACAGGGAACTAACGAAGTACACTGGCCACCGCACCACTTTCTTCCTTGCCGCGTCCATGGGGTTTCCCCTACTGCCGTGCTCTTCTCCGTCCTGATCCTCATCTGGTTTTGCCGGGCTCTGTTCATTTTCTGCTTCCTCCACTTCCCGCTGTGCTACTAAGGCTGCACTAACCACTTGATTGGCTGCTGCTAAGTATAGCAGCAACGACTCTTGTGGTTTGGGGGCAACCAAGGTGGGCACAGAGGATAAGTAGGCCTTCAACTCTTGTAATGTTGTATCTGCTTCCGGGGTCCACTTCATGGGCCCTGCCTTCTTCAGAATTTTGAAGAACGGCAGGGCACGCTCGGTAGACTTGGAAATGAATCTACTAAGCACGGCAACACACCCTGTCAGACGCCTCACATCCTTGACTGTCCTGGGTGCCTGTATCTTCTTGATAGCCTTGATCTTGTCGGGGTTGGCTTCGATCCCCCGATGGGAAATGAAGAACCCAAGTAGCTTGCTGGAGGGAACGCCAAACACACACTTCTCCGGATTTAGCTTCAAATTGATCTTGTGCAGATTGTCAAATGTCTCTTCCAAATCTTGGATGAAGGTTGATCTGTCCTTGGTTTTGACCACAATGTCATCCATATAAGCTTCAATGTTTCTGTGCAACTGTGGTTCAAAACCAATCTGGACTGCTCTTGCAAAAGTGGACCCGGGACTCTTTAATTCGAAAGGCATGCGCACAAAGCAGTACGTACCACATGGGGTGCTGAAAAAGGTCTTCTCTTCGTCTTCCTTAGACATGAAGATGTGATGATACCTAGAGTATGCATCAAAAAAGGAGAGCAAATCACAACCTGAAGTGGAGTCCACAATCTGGTCGATGCGTGGCAAGGGAAATGGGTCCTTCGGGCAAGCCTTGTTGAGATATGTGAAATCTATGCAAAGCCTCCATTTCCCGTCAGCTTTGCGTACTACCACTGGGTTTGCCAACCATGTCGGATGCACCACTCATCTCACCAAACCAGCTGCCTCAAGCTTCTTGATCTCTTCGGCAATGAACTGCTGCCTCTCCAAGGCCTGCATCCGAACCTTCCGCTTGATGGGTCGGGCGCGTGGGCAGACAGCAAGGTGGTGCTCGATTACCTCCCTGGGAACACCGGGGATATCAGATGGTTGCTAGGAAAAGACATCGATATTCGCCAACAGGAAGGCAACAAGCGTGCTTTCCTATTTGTCATCAAGGGTGGCGTTGATGGTGAAGGCACCATCAACGCCAGCCAACCCTGTCGGGAGCTTCTTCACATGTGGTGCAACAACCTTGGATCTCTTGCTGTTGGAACTTTCCGGCGGATCATCAATAGGCGCAGCACACTCCGAAGAGGTACCCTTCCCGGATTCTTGCCAGTGTCCTTACCATCCTTCTTCTTTCCTCTGTTTTCCTTGGCGGGAACTGCCGCTGTCATGGCCTATACCGCGACTGCGTCCCGGTACATCTTATTCATGCAAATGATTGCTTCCTTCTCGTCTGATGGAATGGAAATGACTCCGACCAGCCCTGGCATCTTCAAGGTGTTGTAAGCATAGTGGGATGCCACCATGAATTTTGCCAGGGCTGGGCGTCCAAGGATTCCATTGTACGGCAGGGGGAGGTCGACCACATCAAACACAACCTTTTCAGTCCGATAGTTCGGTTCTCCCCCAAATGTCACTAGCAACGTGATCTTTCCCTTAGGATGACTCCTGCCGGGATTAACTCCGTGAAACATGCCTATGATCTTTAGCTCTTCCTCTGCTATCTGAAGTTTGATGATAACCTTTGGGGAAATCAGATTCAACTCGGACCCGCCGTCAACCAACTTCTTTGTGACTTTGAGGATGCGAATGGTTGGAGAGACCAACAATGGAAAACATCCTACCGCGGTGGTGCTGTCAAGATGGTCCCCTTCTTCAAAGATGATGGGCGTGCGTGACCATTTGAGCGGCTTCCGGGACTCTGCTGCCGGCTCGACGACACTGACCTCACGTGCCCACCTTTTAAGTTGGCGGTAAGAGGAGTGCAAAGATGCACCCCCGTCAATGCACAGGGCTTCAGTGGGCTTCTGGAACTCCTGCTCACTGGTTTCCTCTTCATCCCCTCCATTACTCTCATCATTGCAAACTTCCTTCTCTCGGCCCCTGGCAGGTTTTCCTTGCTTCCGAAAAGCCTCGCCGGGACGATTTGCTTCACAGCCCCGGCCCTTACCGCCAGCACCATTCTGACCGATTTCCTTGTCACGCTTCTCATACTCAGCTCTCTACCTCTTGGCAAGTGCTCAACCTGATGACACTCTTGGAGATCATGGCCTTTGGTCTGGCGAATCTTGCAGTACGGTCCATCGCCTTTCCCAGCTTTCTCGGCAGCCGCAGCCTCCCGGCAGTCAGCGCACACTGCAGCTTCCTTGCCGGGGGCTTCGGCCCTAGCCTTCTTGCCGGTATTGGGCGTGCCCGATCCTTCGATGATCATCATTGCCTTATCCTTGCACCTCTTGTTGTGCTTCTTGCTCTTCTTCTTCTGACTGGTCGATTCATCATCATCCTCTAAATCGATGTCAATGCAATCTTCCTCTCCAGGGAGTTTCCTTCCCTCCTCCATCCGAGCACACTTATCCCCCAAGGTGTAAAGCTCCTTCATAGTCTTGGGCAACCACATGTTTATCTTGGAACGAATCCTACGGTTGCGCACATTGGACTGGAAGGCAGCTATCACGACCGCCGAATGGATATTTGGGATATTCCTATGGACTCTGTTGAACCTCTGCAAATACTTGTGAAGGGTTTCTCCTTCTTTCTGTTGGAGAAGCTGCAAATCGCTAGGCCGTCCTGGTTCTTGATGGCCGCCTGTGAAGGCGCCAATGAACTCATGGCACAGGTCAGCCCATGACGAAATGGAGTTCTCTGGTAGGTGCGTGAGCCAAGACCTCACATTGGACTTGAGTGCCAAAGGGAAGTAGCTGGCAAACACCTTCCCATCTCTTCCCCCAGCAGCTTGAACAACAATGGCGTAAACGCTCAGGAACTCTGCCGGGTTCAACCTTCCATCATACTTCTTTGGTAACTCTGGCTTGAACGTACGAGCGGACGGCCAACGGACTGGCCGCAGCTCACGAGTAAAGGCAGGGCACCCAACCTCAAAAGGCAGGCACCCTCCATCCTCAAGCGCAGGCTCGTCGACGTTTGGATCATCGCACCCATTGGCCTGGCGGTGGTCGTCACAACGCTGCTCGATGGCAACGCGCGTGTCTCCCCTCCGCCTGTCCTCCGGGGCTCGCCGTTGGCCTGGATTTGCTCGAGGGTCAGAAGAGGCCATCGAGACATCGTCCTGGTCTATATTCTGTCGTGCTCGCGCTGGCTGCCATTGTGGGTACTACACCGTGGGGTGGCTCTTTCCGTGCGGCCAGCAGCGCGAGCCGTTGTCGTTGCTTGGGGAGACTGTGATGGACCGTCTCGCTGTGAGCCCCCAGCCTTGGTGAAACCAATCAGACTCTGAATGGTGGCTCTCCATTCATTCATCTGATCAGCCATCAGGGGAAAATCTCAATAGTAGTTGGGCCCATGCTATGGCCTCCGTGGCGGTGCTCGGCATCGGTGATGATGATGTCGACCGCACCATTGCCTGGCTCCTTACAGTGCCAGTGGCGACGGCGTCGTGTCCTTGCCGTTTCGATCCAGCCACTTGGAGGGCATGGTGCTGCAGCGAAGGTGCTTGGGGGCGAGTGGCTCCATTGGGCGCAACGGTTGGGTTAGCCCGTCCCTGCTGTCGCACCCGTGATGGGGGCGGCTGGATTGTGGCGATTCGCCCCAGTCTTGGTGCCACCACTATGGCTGTGCCCTTCAGCGAGGGGAAGAGGTACAGGTGGAACAACCCCTTCGCCCGTATCTCGTGGAGCATGGCCGCTGGGATGATGCTATTGCTGCTCTTCTCCGGTGCCTCCCGCTCCTGTTTCGGCCGCGGGGGGAGGTGGTGACGACACCGCATGCGCCGACCAAGTCCCCCGCAGCGCCCACATCCTCGTGCACCTCCGCGGCCCCTGCAGCGTCGCTGGTTGCGGGCGGCGGAGCCTTCGAGGTGGACGGGTGAGCTGAAGCACCGGGTTTCTTCTTGGGCGCCATAGTCGATGGAGCCGCAAGATGAAGAAGATGGTGATGAAGATGACGCTTTGCTCACGCCTTCAGGTTCGCGCAAGGGATCCCCCTACCTGGCGCGCCAAAGATGTCGTCGGAAACCACGAACACCTATGGGACCAAGAGTCCCTTGCTGATTCGGCGGGCGGATGTCACGTTGCACAAAGAGCAGAGGGGCGTTGAACAACACGACAGGGATCACGCAGGCAATCTTTTCCCAGGTTCGGGCCGCCGCAAGGCGTAAAACCCTGCTCTGGCTCTGGTGGAGGATTGCCTCGGGGCAGAACGGCTACGCGCATATGAATGTGTGAGGGCGGTGGATTCGCTAACCCAGGGTCCAACCCTCTCTACGTTTGCCTTGGGCCTCCTTCTATATGAAGGAAATATGCCTTAGAGGCAATAATAAAGTTATTATTTATTTCCTTATATCATGATAAATGTTTATTATTCATGCTAGAATTGTATTAACCGGAAACATAATACATGTGTGAATACATAGACAAACAGAGTGTCACAAGTATGCCTCTACTTGACTAGCTCGTTGACCAAAGATGGTTATGTTTCCTAGCCATAGACATGAGTTGTCATTTGATTAACGGGATCACATCATTAGGAGAATGATGTGATTGACTTGACCCATTCCGTTAGCTTAGCACTCGATCGTTTAGTATGTTGCTATTGCTTTCTTCATGACTTATACATGTTCCTATGAATATGAGATTATGCAACTCCCGTTTACCAGAGGAACACTTTGTGTGCTACCAAACGTCACAATGTAACCTGGTGATTATAAAGGTGCTCTACAGGTGTCTCCAAAGGTACTTGTTGGGTTGGCGTATTTCGAGATTAGGATTTGTCACTCCGATTGTCGGAGAGGTATCTCTGGGCCCACTCAGTAATACACATCACTATAAGCCTTGCAAGCATTGTGACTAATGAGTTAGTTGCAGGATGATGTATTACGGAACGAGTAAAGAGACTTGCCGGTAACGAGATTGAACTAGGTATCGAGATACCGACGATCGAATCTCGGGCAAGTAACATACCGATGACAAAGGGAACAACGTATGTTGTTATGCGGTCTGACCGATAAAGATCTTCGTAGAATATGTGGGAACCAATATGAGCATCCAGGTTCCGCTATTGGTTATTTACCGGAGAGGTGTCTCGGTCATGTCTACATAGTTCTCGAACCCGTAGGGTCCGCACGCTTAACGTTACGATGACAGTTATATTATGAGTTTATATGTTTTGATGTACCGAAGGTTGTTCGGAGTCCCGGATGTGATCAGGGACATGACGAGGAGTCTTGAAATGGTCGAGACATAAAGATTGATATATTGGAAGCCTATGTTTGGACATCGGAAGTGTTCCGGGTGAAATCGGGATTATTCCGGAGTACCGGGAGGTTACCGGAACCCCCGGTATCTTAATGGGCCTTAGTAGGCCTAGGTGGAAGAGAGGAGGCCAGGGCAGGGCCGCACGCCCCTTCAACCCCCAATCCGAATAGGACAAGGAGAGGGGGGCGGCGCCCCCCTTTCCTTCCTCCCCTCCACCTCTTCCCCCTCTCTCTCCTAGTCCAACATGGAAAAGGGGGGAGTCCTACTCCCGGTAGGAGTAGGACTCCTCCTGGCGCGCCTCTCCCCTTCGCCAGCCGAACCCCCCTTGCTCCTTTATATACGGGGGCAGGGAGGCACCTCTAGACACATAATTGATCATTGATCTCTTAGCCGTGTGCGGTGCCCCCCTCCACCATAATACACCTCGATAATATCGTAGCGGTGCTTAGGCGAAGCCCTGCGTCGGTAGAACATCAACATTGTCACCACGCCATCGTGCTGACGAAACTGTCCCTCAACACTCGGCTGGATCGGAGTTCGAGGGACGTTATCGAGCTGAACATGTGCTGAACTCGGAGGTACCGTGCGTTCGGTACTTGATCGGTCGGATCGTGAAGACGTACGACTACATCAACCGCGTTGTGTTAGCGCTTCCACTTTCAGTCTACGAGGGTACGTGGAACACTCTCCCCTCTCGTTGCTATGCATCACCATGATCTTGCGTGTGCGTAGAATTTTTTTGAAATTACTACGTTCCCCAACAGTGGCATCCGAGCCTGGTTTTATGCGTTGATGTTATATGCACGAGTAGAACACAAGTGAGTTGTGGGCGATATAAGTCACTGCTTACCAGCATGTCATATTTTGGTTCAGCGGTATTGTGAGATGAAGCGGCCCGGACCGACATTACACGTACGCTTACGCGAGACTGGTTTCACCGTTGCGAGCACTCGTTGCTTAAAGGTGACTGCGGGTGTCTGTCTCTCTCACTTTAGTTGAACCGAGTGTGGCTACGCCCGGTCCTTGCGAAGTTTAAAACAGCACCAACTTGACAAACTATCGTTGTGGTTTTGATGCGTAGGTAAGAACGGTTCTTGCTAAGCCCGTAGCAGCCACGTAAAACTTGCAACAACAAAGTAGAGGACGTCTAACTTGTTTTTGCAGGGCATGTTGTGATGTGATATGGTCAAGATATGATGCTATATTTTATTATATGAGATGATCATGTTTTGTAACCGAGTTATCGGCAACTGGCAGGAGCCATATGGTTGTCGCTTTATTGTATGCAATGCAATCGCCAAGTAATTGTTTTACTTTATCACTAAGCGGTAGCGATAGTCGTAAAAGCAATAGTTGGCGAGACGACAACGATGCTACGATGGAGATCAAGGTGTCGCGCCGGTGACGATGGTGATCATGACGGTGCTTCGGAGATGGAGATCACAAGCACAAGATGATGATGGCCATATCATATCACTTATATTGATTGCATGTGATGTTTATCTTTTATGCATCTTATCTTGCTTTGATTGACGGTAGCATTATAAGATGATCACTCACTAAAATTTCAAGATAAAAGTGTTCACCCTGAGTATGCACTGTTGCCAAAGTTCGTCGTGCCCAGACACCACGTGATGATCGGGTGTGATAAGCTCTACGTCCATCTACAACGGGTGCAAGCCAGTTTTGCACACGCAAAATACTCAGGTTAAACTTGACGAGCCTAGCATATGCAGATATGGCCTCGAAACACTGAGACCGAAAGGTCGAGCGTGAATCATATAGTAGATATGATCAACATAGTGATGTTCACCATTGAAAACTACTCCATTTCACGTGATGATCGGTTATGGTTTAGTTTATTTGGATCACGTAATCACTTAGATGATTAGAGGGATGTCTATCTAAGTGGGAGTTCTTAAGTAATATGATTAAAAGAACTTAAATTTATCATGAACTTAGTACCTGATAGTATCTTGCTTGTCTATGTTAATTGTAGATAGATGGCCCGTGCTGTTGTTCCGTTGTATTTTAATGCGTTCCTTGAGAAAGCAAAGTTGAAAGATGATGGTAGCAATTACACGGACTGGGTCCGTAACTTGAGGATTATCCTCATTGCTGCACAGAAGAATTACGTCCTGGAAGCACCGCTGGGTGCCAGGCCTGCTGCGAGAGCAACACCAGTAGTTATGAACGTCTGGCAGAGCAAAGCTGATGACTACTCAATAGTTCAGTGTGCCATGCTTTACGGCTTAGAACCGGGTCTTCAACGATGTTTTGAACGTCATGGAGCATATGAGATGTTCTAGGAGTTGAAGTTAATATTTCAAGCGAATGCCCGGATTGAGAGATATGAAGTCTCCAATAAGTTCTATAGCTGCAAGATGGAAGAGAATAGTTCTATTAGTGAGCATATACTCAAAATGTCTGGGTATAATAATCACTTGATTCAACTGGGAGTTAATCTTCCGGATGATAGCGTCATTGACAGAATTCTTCAATCACTGCCACCAAGCTACAAGAGCTTCGTGATGAACTATAACATGCAAGGGATGAATAAGACAATTCCCGAGCTCTTCGCAATGCTAAAGGCAGCGCAGGTAGAAATCAAAAAGGAGCATCAAGTGTTGATGGTCAATAAGGCCACTAGTTTCAAGAAAAAGGGCAAAGGGAAGAAGAAGGGGAACTTCAAGAAGAACAGCAAGCAAGTTGCTGTTCAGGAGAAGAAACCCAAATCTGGACCTAAGCCTGAGACTGAGTGCTTCTACTGCAAGCAGACTGGTCACTGGAAGCGGAACTGCCCCAAGTATTTGGCGGATAAGAAGGATGGCAAGGTGAACAAAGGTATATGTGATATACTTGTTATTGATGTGTACCTTACCAGAGCTCGTAGTAGCACCTGGGTATTTGATACTGGTTCTGTTGCTAATATTTGCAACTCGAAACAGGGACTACGGATTAAGCGAACACTGGCCAAGGACGAGGTGACGATGCGCGTGGGAAACGGTTCCGAAGTCGATGTGATCGCCGTCGGCACGCTACCTCTACATCTACCTTCGGGATTAGTATTAGACCTAAATAATTGTTATTTGGTGCCAGCGTTGAGCATGAACATTATATCTGGATCTTGTTTGATGCGAGATGGTTATTCATTTAAATTAGAGAATAATGGTTGTTCTATTTATATGAGTAATATCTTTTATGGTCATGCACCCTTGAAGAGTGGTCTATTTTTAATGAATCTCGGTAGTGGTGACACACATATTCATAATGTCGAAGCCAAAAGATGCAGAGTTGATAATGATAGTGCAACTTATTTGTGGCACTGCCGTTTAGGTCATATCGGTGTAAAGCGCATGAAGAAACTCCATAATGATGGACTTTTGGAATCACTTGATTATGAATCACTTGGTACTTGCGAACCGTGTCTCATGGGCAAGATGACTAAAACACCGTTCTTCGGAACTATGGAGAGAGCAACTGATTTATTGGAAATCATACATACAGATGTATGTGGTCCGATGAATATTGAGGCTCGTAGTGGATATCGTTATTTTCTCACCTTCACAGATGATTTGAGCAGATATGGGTATATCTACTTAATGAAACATAAGTCTGAAACATTTGAAAAGTTCAAAGAATTTCAGAGCAAAGTTGAAAATCATCGTAACAAGAAAATAAAGTTTCTACGATCAGATCGTGGAGGAGAATATTTGAGTTACGAGTTTGGCCTACATTTGAAACAATGCGGAATAGTTTCGCAACTCACGCCACCCGGAACACCACAGCGTAATGGTGTGTCCGAACGTCGTAATCGTACTTTACTAGATATGGTGCGATCTATGATGTCTCTTACTGATTTACCGCTATCGTTTTGGGGTTATGCTTTAGAGACGGCTGTATTCACTCTAAATAGGGCATCATCGAAATCCGTTGAGACGACGCCTTATGAACTATGGTTTGGCAAGAAACCAAAGTTGTCGTTTCTTAAAGTTTGGGGCTGCGATGCTTATGTGAAGAAATTTCAACCTGATAAGCTCGAACCTAAATCGGAGAAATGTGTATTCATAGGATACCCAAAGGAGACTGTTGGGTACACCTTCTATCACAGATCCGAAGGCAAGACATTCGTTGCTAAGAATGGATCCTTTCTAGAGAAGGAGTTTCTCTCGAAAGAAGTGAGTGGGAGGAAAGTAGAACTTGATGAGGTAACTGTACCTGCTCCCTTATTGGAAAGTAGATCATCACAGAAACCAGTTTCTGCGACACCTACACCAATTAGTGAGGAAGTTAATGATAATGATCATGAAACTTCAGATCAAGTTCTTACTGAACCTCGTAGGTCAACCAGATTAAGATCCGCACCAGAGTGGTACGGTAATCCTGTTCTGGAGGTTATGTTACTAGACCATGACGAACCTACGAACTATGAAGAAGCGATGGTGAGCCCAGATTCCGCAAAACGGCTTGAGGCCATGAAATCCGAGATGGGATCCATGTATGAAAACAAAGTATGGACTTTGGTTGACTTTCCCGATGATCGGCAAGCTATTGAAAATAAATGGATCTTCAAGAAGAAGACTGACGCTGACGGTAATGTTACTGTCTCTAAAGCTCGACTTGTTGCGAAAGGTTTTCGACAAGTTCAAGGGATTGACTACGATGAGACCTTCTCACCCGTAGCGATGCTCAAGTCTGTCCGAATCATGTTCGCAATTGCCGCATTTTATGATTATGAAATTTGGCAAATGGATGTCAAAACTGCATTCCTGAATGGATTTCTGGAAGAAGAGTTGTATATGATGCAACCGGAAGGTTTTGTCGATCCAAAGGGAGCTAACAAAGTGTGCAAGCTCCAGCGATCCATTTATGGACTGGTGCAAGCCTCTCGGAGTTGGAATAAACGCTTTGATAGTGTGATCAAAGCATTTGGTTTTATACAGACTTTTGGAGAAGCCTGTATTTACAAGAAAGTGAGTGGGAGCTCAGTAGCATTTCTGATATTATATGTGGATGACATATTGCTAATTGGAAATGATATAGAATTTCTGGATAGCATAAAGGGATACTTGAATAAGAGTTTTTCAATGAAAGACCTCGGTGCAGCTGCATATATATTAGGCATCAAGATCTATAGAGATAGATCAAGACGCTTAATTGGACTTTCACAAAGCACAAACCTTGACAAAGTTTTGAAGAAGTTCAAAATGGATCAAGCAAAGAAAGGGTTCTTGCCTGTACTACAAGGTGTGAGATTGAGTAAGACTCAATGCCCGACCACTATAGAAGATAGAGAGAAGATGAAAGATGTTCCCTATGCTTCAGCCATAGGCTCTATCATGTATGCAATGTTGTGTACCAGACCTGATGTGTGCCTTGCTATAAGTTTAGCAGGGAGGTACCAAAGTAATCCAGGAGTGGATCACTGGACAGCGGTCAAGAACATCCTGAAATACCTGAAAAGGACTAAGGATATGTTTCTAGTTTATGGAGGTGACAAAGAGCTCATCGTAAATGGTTACGTTGATGCAAGCTTTGACACTGATCCGGACGATTCTAAATCACAAACCGGATACGTGTTTACATTGAACGATGGAGCTGTCAGTTGGTGCAGTTATAAGCAAAGTGTCATGGCGGGATCTACGTGTGAAGCAGAGTACATAGCTGCTTCGGAAGCAGCAAATGAAGGAGTCTGGATGAAGGAGTTCATATCCGATCTAGGTGTCATACCTAGTGCATCGGGACCAATGAAAATCTTTTGTGCCAATACTGGTGCAATTTCCTTAGCAAAGGAATCCAGATTTCACAAGAGAACCAAGCACATCAAAAGACGCTTCAATTCCATCCGGGATTTAGTCCAGGTGGGAGACATAGAAATTTGCAAGATACATACAGATTTGAATGTTGCAGACCCGTTGACTAAGCCTCTTCCACGAGCAAAACATGATCAGCACCACGACTCCATGGGTGTAAGAATCATTACTGTGTAATCTAGATTATTGACTCTAGTGCAAGTGGGAGACTGAAGGAAATATGCCCTAGTGGCAATAATAAAGTTATTATTTATTTCCTTATATCATGATAAATGTTTATTATTCATGCTAGAATTGTATTAACCGGAAACATAATACATGTGTGAATACATAGACAAACAGAGTGTCACTAGTATGCCTCTACTTGACTAGCTCGTTGATCAAAGATGGTTATGTTTCCTAGCCATATACATGAGTTGTCATTTGATTAACGGGATCACATCATTAGGAAAATGATGTGATTGACTTGACCCATTCCGTTAGCTTAGCACTCGATCGTTTAGTATGTTGCTATTGCTTTCTTCATGACTTATACATGTTCCTATGACTATGAGATTATGCAACTCCCGTTTACCAGAGGAACACTTTGTGTGCTACCAAACGTCACAACGTAACTGGGTGATTATAAAGGTGCTCTACAGGTGTCTCCAAAGGTACTTGTTGGGTTGGCGTATTTCGAGATTAGGATTTGTCACTCCGATTGTCGGAGAGGTATCTCTGGGCCCACTCAGTAATACACATCACTATAAGCCTTGCAAGCATTGTGACTAATGAGTTAGTTGCGGGATGATGTATTACGGAACGAGTAAAGAGACTTGCCGGTAACGAGATTGAACTAGGTATCGAGATACCGACGATCGAATCTCGGGCAAGTAACATACCGATGACAAAGGGAACAACGTATGTTGTTATGCGGTCTGACCGATAAAGATCTTCGTAGAATATGTGGGAACCAATATGAGCATCCAGGTTCCGCTATTGGTTATTGACCGGAGAGGTGTCTCGGTCATGTCTACATAGTTCTCGAACCCGTAGGGTCCGCACACTTAACATTACGATGACAGTTATATTATGAGTTTATATGTTTTGATGTACCGAAGGTTGTTCGGAGTCCCGGATGTGATCACGGACATGATGAGGAGTCTCGAAATGGTCGAGACATAAAGATTGATATATTGGAAGCCTATGTTTGGACATCGGAAGTGTTCCGGGTGAAATCGGGATTATTCCGGAGTACCGGGAGGTTACCGGAACCCCCCGGTAACTTAATGGGCCTTAGTGGGCCTAGGTGGAAGAGAGGAGAGGAGGCCAGGGCAGGGCCGCATGCCCCTTCAACCCCCAATCCGAATAGGACAAGGAGAGGGGGGTGGAGCCCCCCCTTTCCTTCCTCCCCTCCACCTCTTCCCCCTCTCTCTCCTAGTCCAACATGGAAAAGGGGGGGGAGTCCTACTCCCGGTAGGAGTAGGAGTCCTCCTGGCGCGCCTCTCCCCTTGGCCGGCCGAACCCCCCTTGCTCCTTTATATACGGGGGCAGGGGGCACCTCTAGACACACAATTGATCATTGATCTCTTAGCCGTGTGGGGTGCCCCCCTCCACCATATTACACCTCGATAATATCGTAGCGGTGCTTAGGCGAAGCCCTGCGTCGGTAGAACATCAACATTGTCACCACGCCGTCGTGCTGACGAAACTCTCCCTCAACACTCGGCTGGATCGGAGTTCGAGGGACATCATCGAGCTGAACGTGTGCTGAACTCGGAGGTGCCGTGCGTTCGGTACTTGATCGGTCGGATCGTGAAGACGTACGACTACATCAACCGCGTTGTGTTAACGCTTCCGCTTTCGGTCTACGAGGGTACATGGACAACACTCTCCCCTCTCGTTGCTATGCATCACCATGATCTTGCGTGTGCGTAGAATTTTTTTGAAATTACTACGTTCCCCAACACTATAGACAAAGGGGTCACCATAGTGGCAAATCAATCATTATGCACTGATTAGATAGCAAACAGTGCTATCATACCTAAATCTGCGGGTAGACAGAGCACATTAAATGCGCTGCTCAACGTGACATCATAGCTTGCCCGGCAGGCCCTGCCGTGCTGTTTTGCCAGCTTCGTATCTGCTCGCTCGACACATCGCAGGACGGGTGTCGCCTGTAGGTATTCCTATAGAAAGTGGCTGCCATGTGGTGAATAGCAGACACTTAGCCACTTTGGGGCTTGACATCGCATCGATCGACGACATGCGTCGTGATGAGGTGGTGTGGTGAGGTGGTTTTGCCCTCGCGAGTCCCAGCAAGCCTGCCGTGACGACCTGGAGGCTCGCTTCCAGGGGTGACCCCGTCCTTGCGAGGCTCGCTTGCCCGGCAAGGGGGGTTTCTTCCTTAGTGATATCTTGCTCTCCTCGCTAGTCTTGGTCTCCTTGAGCTGTATGCTGGTCCTTTGAAGAACTCGTTCCTTATGCTCCATTCTGATCTTGGGGTTGTAATCTTGCTCTCGTGACTGTGCACAGTCTGGGCAACGGACCTAGGGTTTGGTGCACCGACACCAAGTAATTACTTCAAGGAGACTCAAGGATCTAAGCTTGGGGATGCCCCAGAAGGCATCCCATTCTATTCCTCAACAATTATCGGTATACCTCGGTTTTGTTTTGTTCACATGATATGCATCTTTTGTGTTCTTCTTTTCCTTTATGCACCGTGCTAGGATGATATAGTCCTTAATGCTTTATTTAATGCTCTTTGTGCTTCACTTAAATCTTTTGAGTATGGCTTTATAGAATGCTCTTTGTGCTTCACTTAAATCTTTTGAGTATAGCTTTATAGAATGCTCTTTGTGCTTCACTTAAATCTTTTGAGTATGGCTTTATAGAATGCTCTTTGTGCTTCACTTAAATCTTTTGAGTATGGCTTGATAGAATTCTCTTTGTGCTTCACTTAAATCTTTTGAGTATGGCTTTATACAATGCTCTTTGTTCTTCACTTAAATCTTTTGAGTATGGCTTCATAGAATGCTTTGTGTGCTTCACATATATATTTTGAGCTTGGATATTGGTCAATCTATATTAACTGTAGAATGCAATATCAACTTCACTTGTATCTTTTGGAGTATGAATAAATTTATCATCGAAATTGGGCTTGGAAGAGTATCATTAAAATATCACTGCTTAGCTAAAAAGCTTTAAAGAAAAGTTCCTGTTTAGAGACAACCTAATATTTGTCCTTACTTTTTTTGTTCACATGATTAAGTTACTGTAGTAATCATGTTTTATAGATTTTTGTTCAATAAAGTATCAAGTAAAGCCTTTGGGATAGTGTGGATGATAGTTGACTTGATTCTGTGCAAAAACAAAATCTTTTACACCCAGTAAAAGAATTGTTTGAAATTACAGGAGCATAAAAAAATTCTGAATTTTCTTTAAAAGATTGATATACACATTTGCTACGTTGTCCTAATTTTTCAGATATTTTGGAGTTACGGAAGTAAGATTATAATTTAGATCTTTACAGACTGTTCTGTTTTTGACGGATTCTGTTTTCGATGCATAGTTTGCTTGTTTTCTAGTTTATATGGCTTATATTGCTCAATATAAATTGTAGAAATTATAGAGTAAAGAAGGAATTATGTGGAAACAATTATGAATCTTGTCTCTGTCAGTACCCAAGTGAATGATTTGTTTTACTATACTAACCCATCTCACAAAGTTTCGTTAAGGTTTGTGTGATTGAAGTTTTCAAATTTTCGGTGAGCTATCAATATGTGGAGAATAAGGAGTGACAAGAACCTAAGCTTGGGGATGCCCAAGGCACCCCATGATAAAATGCATGGAAGATACAAGCAACTAAGCTTGGGGATACCCCGGAAGGCATCCCCTCTTTCGTGTTCAACATTATCGGTATACCATACTTGGAGCTATATTTTTATTCGTCACATGATATGTGTTTTGCTTGGAGCGTATTTTCATTTTACTAGATATTTGAATGAAATCATTGGATCTGAAATCTTGAATGAGAGAGAATCCTCACATGGCTATTTAACTAATTGACTATGCATTGATCTTCACTTATATCTTTTTGAGTAGTTTTGTCATTTACTCTCGTGCTTCACTTATATCCTATGAGTAAATGGTTGAATGAATTGAATATCATAAATCTAAAATTATATATGTTTTATATGCTTCTCCGATGGGGAGTAATGACTTCACATATAAGAAGTATAGGTGGTAAAATTTATTGAAAGTTAGCAAACTACACATTGGTCACTTGAACAATTAATTAAAGAATATTGAAGGAAGAGATATTTCAGATATAAATATACTATCTTGGATATCTTCTATGATTGTGAGTCCCATTAATTATTTTCGAACTTGAAAAAATTAGTTGAAGTTGGATAAGGAAGACAACGTAACGAGTTATGTTTGGGTATATTTGTATAGAAGTTATATGTTATGGATCCACCAACATGTGGTGCTTGCTTAGGATATTTTGCTAGCCAAAAATTTGTACTAAGTAGATGTACTACTTGTGCATCCAGAAACCCTTAAACCTCGTTTCTTGCCATGAGTGTCGACCATATCACCTATGGATTGAATAAGATACTTCAAGTAAGTTGTCATCGGTGCAAAATGCAATAAAAATTGCTCCTAAATATGTATGATCTTTTATTGCAAGGGAAAATAAGTGTTGTACGAACTTGTGATGGTAAAGAAAAAAAAGCGATGGACTGCATAATAAAGGTTCCTATCACAAAGGGCAATACAAAGTGCCATTCCTTTGCATTAAGGGTTTGCACATCCAAAATTAAAAACCACATGACAACCTCAGCTTCCCTCTGCGAAGGGCCTATCTTTTACTTTCATATATTTACTTTTATTCAAGAGTCAAAAGTATTCCTTCTTATTTCAACCTCAATTATTCTTTAGTTGGCAAGCATCATGTGGTGGGAAAGATCCAAGCATATATGGCCATTCAAATAAATTTTATCATGAATAATTATTGTTGACAATTAACTATATGATAAATAAGTTGGGAGGCGAAACATTAAGCCCCATCTTTCTCTGTGTTCGACAGATGCTATTTGTTCTGAAAATATGCTTTGAGTGTTAGCAATCATGGAAGACTATATGATAGTTGAGTATGTGGAATTTGCTAAATCAATGCTCTTGCATAGACCCTTCTTGAAAATAAGATGAATTGCAATTGTTTGGTGACTGAGAACATAGTTTGTTAGTTTTCAAGAAACTTCATGGTCTATGCTTTAACATGTGAATATCTTGTTACTTGATCATGAGAAGTTTTATGAGTTAAGCTACTGTTTATGATATATAATGATGCTAGAAAAAGTGTTTCAAACTATCATTGATCAAATTTATGCACTATGCTAGCATTCACACTTCATAAATTATTTCTTTTATCATTTACCTACTCGAGGACGAGCAGGAATTAAGCCTGGGATGCTGATACGTCTCCAACGTATCTATAATTTATGAAGTATTCATGCCAAGTTTACAACAATTTTATATGGTTTTGGTATGATTTGATTAGACCTAACCCAGACTGGCATTGTTTTCAACAGAACTACCGTGGTGTCGTTTTTTGTGCAGGAATAGAAGTTTTCGGAATGGGCTGAAAATTTACGGTGTTTTTTCTGGACCAAAAGAGACCCCCGAAGCACCACAGCTAGGCCAGGAAGTGAACGAGCAAACAACAAGCCAGGGGGCGCGCCCTACCCCCAGGGAGGGTGCTCCCGGCTTGTGGGCCCCACGGGAACCCCCTTGATGTGAGACCAACGCAAAAAATTCTTATAAATACCCAAACCTCCGAAAAGAACCCTAGAAGAGAAGTTCCGCCGCCGCAAGCCTCTGTACCCACGAAAAATCTATCTAGGCCCTCTCTGGCACCCTGCTGGAGGGGGCCATCATCACTGGAGGCCATGGAGGAGGAAGCCGGAGGGGGCCATCATCACCATGGAGGCCAAGGACTAGAGGGAGAATCTCTCCCCATCCAGGGGGGAGGCCATGGAGGAGGAAGCACAATGGGAGACTCTCTCCACCCTCTCTCGGTGGCGCCGGAGTGCCGCCGGGCGAACCATCGCCACGGTAATAGTCTTCATCGACAACACCATCTTCATCGCCTCCCTCATCTCTTTTTGGCGGTCCACTCTCCCGCACCTAGCCGTAATCCCCTACTTGAACATGGTGCTTTATGCAACATATTATGATCCAATGATGTGTTGCTATCCTATGATGTTTTGAGTAGATTTCTTTTGTCTTTTGGGTTGATTGATGATCTAGATTGGTTTGAGTTGTATGTTTTATATTGGTGTTGTCCTATGGTGCCCTCCGTTCCGCGTTCACGTGAGGAATTTCCCCTATAGGGTGTTGCAATGCATTCATGATTCGCTTATAGTGGGTTGCTAGAGTGACGGAAGCTTAAACCCGAGTAAGGGGGTTGTTGCATATGGGAGTAAAGAGGACTTGATACCTTATAATTCTATGGTTGGGTTTTACCTTAATGATATTTAGTAGTTGTGGATGCTTGCTAGAGTTCCAATCATAAGTGCATATGATCCATGTAGAGAAATTATGTTAGCTTATGCCTATCCCTCATATAAAATTGCAATAATGATTATCGATCTTGTTAACAATTGCCTAGGATAATTCCGCACATCGATCCATCATTATTCCACTCTCGCTATTTGTAATATATTGTGATATATTCTAACTTTATGTTAACAACACCTATTTTTATATTTTAGCTCTCCGATATCATGCAAAGCTATCCTCTTTATACCCATATTATAGTTCTATTTCTCGTTTCGAGATGGAAGCAAACATTCGGTGTACGTAGAGTCGTATCAGTGGCAGACATGACTTGAGAGAATATTGATCTTACCTTTAGCTCCTTGTGGGTTTGACAATCCATACTTATCACTTCCACCTTTGGAAATTGCTACGATGATTCCTTGCAATCGGGGATTATTAGACTCCGTCTGGGCGACACGAGCCGCCCGGCGCTTGGCACGAGCACGACGAGCATCGGCCATGGTGGCGGTGGAGCGGAGGCCGGAGCGCAGTGGAAGAACTTAGGCACACCCCTACCTGGCGCGCCAAATGTTGGAACAAGGACTCCAGGGACCCAAGAAAGTTTTGAACTCTGGGGTGTGCTCACAGAACTTCGCTATGCTTGGCCCCACTGGTCACTGCCTCACGGGGATGCTTCGACGTGCTCGAGCGAGAGGGAAGAAGGATTAGGGACACAACAGTTTACCCAGGTTCGGGCCACCTTGTGGTGTAAGACCCTACTCCCGCTTTGTGGTGGATTGCCTCGGAAGCGAGGATGAATAAACGAGTACAAGGAAGATGAACTGCCTCGGGAGGGCTCAGGATTCTACCTAGCTCGGGTGTCCTGATCCTTCTATATGGTGGTGTTCTACCTATACATATACCGGCTTTGGTCCTCTTCCCCCAAAACTCTAGGCTGGAAGGGTTGCCACAACGGCCAAATTCAAAGGGGGACAACAGTACAACTTATCCTGGCAAAAGCAGTCTCCGCCTGCTAAAGCTTCTGGGCATGACATGTCGGTGGGCTCGACGATGACCTCCATCCTGGTGAGCCCGCGGTCCTGGTCTTCTAGCACCGGAGTGGAAACCTTTAGTGATTGCTTTGGGAACCGGCGAGCTGCCCTGGTCCTTTTGCATGGAAGAGGAAAGCTCTACCATCTGCACCTAATGACACGGCTCTGGCGCCACTAGTTGTGGCTCGCATCACCCACGTGCACCGTGAGGTAGGGCTTGGCACCCTCGGAGTATCCGCTCGCGAGGGGGCCTCGGGAGGCCGCTTGGGGATGCCGCCTAGCACGAGGCCTCGGGAGCTCCTAGGTAGCTCGTCATTGGGTGCCTCACGAGATAGGGACCCTCATGAGGGTCTTGTTATTGAAGCCTTGAAGATGGGACATACCGGATTCACAATGAGCGCCGTGCCATGGGCCGCAGGCAGACGGACCTCGGTACCCCCAGTCCCACGGGCCCGACAATCAGCTCCACAGTCAAACTCCTAGGACTAATTGAAATCTCTCATGAGGGTCAAAACTGCATCTCGAAACACCCTTTGTACTAAGCTACAAGGGGGTTGAAGTCGACGAGTGGCCACTTTTAGTTTGAAAAGTCACTTAGCAGGTAAAAATAATTAAAAACAGACACACATATGGAATTTAAAGCCATGACCATTTAAGAAAAAGATTATGTTTTGTACATTACATCACTTCGGTATTCCGAAGTACTACCTAATAATACAAAGTGTCCTTCGGACACGTGGTCTTAGTAAGTCGAGCTTCCTCCTCCACCTCCTGGTAGATTTGCTCCGTGGTGCGGGGTATCTGCGCTGGAGGGCCAGTGTCCACAGTCACTACGTCGACCTTACGCCAGTGCATCTTCACACAGGCGTAGGCCCTCTGTTCTCCCTCAAAGCACGCAGACCTCTTCCAGCTGTCCGCGCGGGCGACAGCCCCCCGTATACGCATCACTAGGCCAAATAGGATGGTGGGAAGGGCTTCGGTAGGCCACAGAGCGATGCAGAGGTCCTGTAGCAATGACCTCATAAGGCGGAGAAGCTCCGCCAGCTGCTTCATCCGATGGTTCAGCAGCTGCGATGCCGGAGACCCCTAGAATTGACCCCAGAAAGCCTTCTCCACCTCATGGCCCACTCGCTGGTTGATGTACGTGACGACATCAGCCACGCACTGCGGGAGATTCTGAAGACCTTTGCGGAATGCCATAGCTGGGTGAGCTTGGTGCACCCCTTGCTACCAAAAACACACTGCAATAAGTAGTGCTTACCCGAGGTGATTTTCTCCAACTGCTGGAGCACCTTGCGGTCCCCCCGGGCCGTAGTCTTGAGGTTGGCATGGGTAAGCTTGAGCTATTCGAGCTCGTCCTTTGTTGGCTGCCCTTACACCTGAAGCTTGTCGTGTGCTTCAAACACGCCCTTCAGGATCTCATCGACCTCAACCACATGCGCCTGGTCCTTGTCCCCGACCACCTTCTTGACGATTCGGGCCTCCTCCTCCTCTGCGGTTGTAGCTTCATGCTTCTTTGACTCTTGCCAAACTCTTTTGAGCTTAGCCTTGAGCTTGTCAAGCTCAGCTAGCGCTGCTATCATTTAAATAGTTCAGTCTTAGTTTTTATTCAACAAGGCTTACCCTAGAAATTTAAATACAATTTGCTTGCCCTGAGATTGCTCGAAGCTCTGGTTCACCAGGCCGAGCTCCTTCTGGGACCTCTCGATCTTTCGGTTCATCTCTGCTATGTCCACGAAGATGGATCCTGGAACCGAGGTCGAAACCTGTCAACAGAGCTCCTTATTACAACGCCAACGGTCAAAAATACTTATCCAGGACAATTGCCTGGGGCTACATGACAAACTCCAATTAAACCTTACGACCCCAATGTCGGTTTCTTGAAACCACGTTTGGCCTCAGGGGCTACTCACTGATACGTCTCCAACGTATCTATAATTTTTAATTGTTCCATGCTATTATATTATCAATCTTGTATCTATCATACCCCTACTCCTGCATGTCTGAATATTCTGAGTTTATCTGGTATATCTCGTACAGAGTGCTCCTGGAGCTGTATCTTTGATCAGTGCCATAGGCATCTGACTTTGTATATGCGTGTGGCCGGATGAACATGCATGCTCTAGTGGCCGAATGGCACCTGGCCGTGGGTGTGTGCGTGAGCATGTGTGTGTGCCCATGGGAGTGGATGGATGGATGTGTGCCTTATATAGGCATGGCTAGCTTACTATGTAAGCTATGTAGTGGCATGGGACAAGTGGGCATGGGGCACCATGCCCATGATGGTGTGGACGTGATGTGCATGCCTCCTTGTCCCTGGTGCACTTTATAAAACAATGCCCAGGGACAAATACACTGTAGATGATGTCATCGCGGTACAGCCGTCTCGTCCGCGGTATGGCCGTCACGTCGGTGTCTTGTCGGTGTCGGGTCAGGCTGCAGTCGGCAGCCGGCTGGTTGGCGCAGTCGGCAGCCGGCAGCCGGCCAGGTAGCCGACCGGGTGGAGCAGTCGGACGGGGAGCCGGCAGGAGCGGCCGGGCAGTTGTACTGAGGGGCTTTGCTAGCCCCGATATCTGGAAATGTTGTCTTGCCGTCTTCGGGGTACCCGTGGTCACTTACTCCATCACCATCACACTTCTATCTTTACCGTTTTTCCTAGTTCGATCCTTTTGGTTATGTCTTGATCTACTAGAATAAAGTTTAGTATGATCTAGCTTTGAGTTTTTGTGTTGATCCTTGTCTATGTAATCGAGTCCGTGAGCTATATATAATAAAGATTAGTCTTGAGTCGAGGGCTTGGTTATCTTGTTATGATCTTGAGGAAGTAAAAGAAAAAAAGAAATAAAGAGATCATGTTGATCTTATGGAGAGTAATGACTTCACATATAAAGAGTATGATGAATAAAAGTTGTTGAGATTTGACAAACATAGTTTTGGTCATCATTGCAATTAATAGGAAGTAATAAAGAAAGAGAGGTTTACACATATAAATATACTATCTTGGACATCTTTTATGATAGTGAGCACTCATTAAAATATGACATGCTAAAAAGTTGATGTTGGACAAGGAAGACAACGTCACGGGTTATGTTTTCTTATATTCGAAATAAACTATATTGTCATGGATCATCCAACATGTTGAGCTTGCCTTTCCCCCTCATGCTAACCAAATTCTTTGCACCAAGTAGAGGTACTTCTTGTGCTTCCAAATATCCTTAAACCCAGTTTTGCCATGAGAGTCCACCATATCTACCTATGGATTGAATAAGATCCTTCAAGTAAGTTGTCATTGTTGCAAGCAATAAAAATTACTCTCTAAATATGTATGATCTATTAGTGTGGAGAAAATAAGCTTTATACGAGCTTGTGATATGGAAGAAATAAAAGCGACAGACTGCATAATAAAGGTCCCTATCACAAGTGGCAATATAAAGTGACATTCTTTTGCATCAAGATTTTGTGCATCCAACCATAAAATCACATGACAACCTCTGCTTCCCTCTGCGAAGGGCCTATGTTTTATTTTTGTCTTATACCTTATACAAGAGTCATGGTGATCTTCACCTTTCCTTCTTACACTTTATCCTTTGGCAAGCACTGTGTGTTGGAACGATCCTGATATATATATATATATATATATATATATATATATATATATATATATATATATATATATATATATATATATATATATATATATATATATATATATATATCCAATTGGGTGTGTGTTTTCATAAAGCATTATTGTTGACGTTACCCTTGAGGTAAAAGGTTGGGAGGCAAAACTATAAGCCCCTATCTTTCTCTGTGTCCGATTAAAACTTCATACCTATAAGTATTGCGTGAGTGTTTGCGATTGTGAAAGACTAAATGATAGTTGAGTATGTGGACTTGCTGAAAAGCTCTTATATTAACTCTTTCCGATGTTATGATAAATTGCAATTGCTTCAATGACTGAGATTATAGTTTGCTAGTTTTTCAATGAAGTTTTTGATTCATACTTTACATTGTGAATAGATTGTTACTTCAGCATAAGAAATCATATGACAATATATATATGTTGCTATTCTAAGAATGGTCATGATGCCCTCATGTCATTTTATCGACACCTCTATCTCTAAACATGTGGACATATTTTTCAATATCGGCTTCCGCTTGAGGACAAGCGAGGTCTAAGCTTGGGGGAGTTGATACGTCTATTTTGCATCATGCTTTTATATCGATATTTACTGCATTATGGGCTGTTATTACACATTATGTCACAATATTTATGCCTTTTATCTCTTATTTTACAAGGTTTACATGAAGAGGGAGAATGCCGGCAGCTAGAATCCTGGGCTGGAAAAGGAGCAAATATTAGAGACCTATTCTGCACAACTCCAAAAGTCCTGAAACTCCACGAAAGTCAGTTTTGGAATATATTAAAAATATTGGGCGAAGAAAGCACGAGAGGGGGGCCACCCACTATCCACGAGGGTGGAGGGCGCGCCCTACCTCCCTGGGCGCGCCCCCTGCCTCGTGGGCCACCTGGAAGCCCCCGATGCCCATCTTCTGGTATAAGGTGTCTTTTGCCTAAGAAAAAATAACAAGGAAGCTTTTGGGATGAAGCGCCGCCGTCTTGAGATGGAACCTGGGCGGAACCAATCTAGGGCTCCGGCGGAGCTGTTCTGCTGGGGAAACATCCCTCCGGGAGGGGGAAATCATCACCATCGTCATCACCATCGATCCTCTCATCGGGAGGGGGTCAATCTCCATCAACATCTTCACCAACACCATCTCCTCTCAAACCCTAGTCCATCTCTTGTATCCTATCTTTGTCTCAAAACCTCAGATCGGTACCTGTGGGTTGCTAGTAGTGTTGATTACTCCTTGTAGTTGATGCTAGTTCGTTTATTCGGTGGAAGATTACATGTTCAGATCCTTTGTGCACATTAATACCCCTCTGATTATGAACATGAATATGATTTGTGAGTAGTTACGTTTGTTCCCGAGGACATGCGAGAAGTCTTGTTATAAGTAGTCATGTGAATTTGGTATTCGTTCGATATTTTGATGACATGTATGTTGTCTTTCCTCTAGTGGTGTTATGTGAACGTCGACTACATGACACTTCACCATTGTTTGGGCTAGGGGAAGGCATTGGGAAGTAATAAGTAGATTATGGGTTGCTAGAGTGACAGAAGATTAAACCCTAGTTTATGTGTTGCTTCATAATGGGGCTGATTTGGATCCATATGTTTCATGCTATGGTTAGGTTTACCTTAATTCTTCTTTCGTAGTTGCGGATGCTTGCGAGGGGGGTTAATCATAAGTGGGGTGCTTTTCCAAGGAAGGGCAGTACCCAAGCACCGGTCCATGCACATATCAAATTATCAAAGTAACGAACGCGAATCATATGAGAATGATGAAAACTAGCTTGACGATAATTCCCATGTGTCCTCGGGAGCGCTTTCCTTTATATAAGAGTTTGTCAGGCTTGTCCTTTGCTACAAAAAGGATTGGGCCACCTTGCTGCACCTTGTTTACTTTTGTTACTTGTTACTCATTACGAATTACCTTATCACAAAACTTTCTGTTACTGATAATTTCAGTGCTTGCAGAGAATACCTTACTGAAAACTGCTTGTCATTTCCTTCTGCTCCTCGTTGGGTTCGACACTCTTACTTATCGAAAGGACTACTATAGATCCCCTATACTTGTGGGTCATCAAGGCCCTCTGCCAGGGGTGAAGGGCTTACCTGCGCCTCCCTCGGCAGAGGACCTACCTCCATGCAACGCCTTGCTCCGGGCGGCGCGGGGGAGGCCCTGGCTCCGGGTCCCTCCCGCGCAGCCCCTAGTGTGCCACTTCCGCCGGGAGCAGAGCCGCCGACCTGGGGTGTCCGGCCGCTGTTGCGGCCTGGTTCACCTGCAGCCCATGGTTAGCGTAAGCATGCTCCCGAGGTATCGGCTGTACCCTGCTGTTGTCGTCGCTGAAGGGGTCAGCGAAGCCTCCGGGCAGCTCGTGGAAGGCCCCATCCTCGAGCGTTCCATCTTCCCATCCTGGCTCGGGGAACGAGCTGGGGCCCTCTCCCGGTGTGTACTCCAGATCCATCATGCGGGGCACGTAGGCGTCCATGGTTGCCGTGCCGGAGCCGTCGCCTGCGTGCCCCGCGCCTTGGGCCGCTGGCCGCAGCGCCTGGCCCTGGCGGTCGCTGGGTGGCATTCCGACACGGCCCCGTAGGGGACTGCCAGTGCTCGTTCCTCCTAGAGGTGGCACAGTTGTGGTAGGACGCGCAGCGCCGTGGGCCATGCTGATGTTGTCGAGCCCTCCTAACGCTCTGGGAGGCGCGCGAGCTCGTCGGGGCCCTGCGAGTGCCTCTGCCACAACCTGAAGCGTGGAGAAGGAGCTCTGTAGGGTCGGGGGTGCCATCGTAATGTGGAGGCAGGTCGGGCTTGAACTTCCCTGGCCAGACGACGTTGCACAGCTCCGGAGTGAACGCGTGACATCCCGCTGTGGTCATGGGAGTCCGTCGTAGAGGTGGAGCCTGATCTTGGCCCTCGCGCGCCACCACCACAGGCGGCGCACAATCTTGATGTGGCAGTGCTCGGAGCGCACGCGCATCTCCTTGCGGTCGCTGCACCACCTGGCAACTTTCATCGTCGCGCGTCGGCACCTGTTACGGTGCGTCGCAGCATGGAGCGTCACACCTTGGCTCGAGGGCGACGTCTTGCCTGGGAGGTGGAGGAGGCGCACCGTGAGCCACATCGCCCGCGAGAGGCGGTGGGGGAGGCAGCGAGCGGGATGATGCAGGGGTATGTCCGGCGGCGCTGACGAGCTCGGTGAGGTGGTCGAGCCAGTCCTTGTAGAGGTCGTCGATGGGGTGATAGCACAGGAGCTCGCGTGCCATGAGCGACATAGCCTTCGCATTGCCACCGGGGTCAGCGACAAAGTGGCGGTGCACCCATCCCATCGCACGGAGGGTTGCATCAACGAAGCCTGCTGCTCGTGGGCCACGGGGCCAGTGGCAGCGTTGGCCGCAGGCACCGGGGAACGACAGGGAGCACTGTTGCCAGTGGGTGCCGTCTAGGCGACGCGGGCGGCTCGGCGCTCAGCACGAACTCGATGAGCATCAGCAATGGGGACGGCGGAACGGCAGTGAATCGACTGCAGGAAGAGAGGCTCCGATGCACCGCTGCCTAGCGCGTCAAATGTCAGATTTCGGGCTCCGCAGACCCTTGAGAGATTCGAACTCTGGGGTGCGTGCGAAGAACTCAACCTCCCCAGTCTGCCTACTCGCCAATCTCACGGCCTAGCTCTATGAATAGCAAGGAAATGGGACACAACAGTTTACCCAGGTTCGGGCCACCTTCCGGTGTAAAACCCTACTCTTGCTTTGTGGTGGATTGGCCTCGAGGGGCTGAGGATGAACTAGTACAGTGGAAGAACAACCTCAGGAGGAGGCGTGTTCTTGTGCTCAAGTAAGCTAGTGGGTGTGAGGATGGAATGGATCCGATCCCTTCTACGGTGGTGGTGCTGCCCTGTTTATAGTGGCCTTGGTCCTCTTCCCAAATGAAGGCGGGAAGGGATCCCACAACGGCCAAATTCGAAGGGAGACAACTAGTATCTCTTATTCTGACAAAAGTAGTGTTCGCCTGCAAAGCCTCTGGTCGTGACGCCGTG
Source organism: Aegilops tauschii subsp. strangulata (assembly GCF_002575655.3). NCBI lineage: Eukaryota > Viridiplantae > Streptophyta > Magnoliopsida > Poales > Poaceae > Aegilops > Aegilops tauschii. The sequence continues at coordinate 218,817,431 of NC_053036.3, forward strand.
GTGGGCTCGGCGATGAACTCCGTCCTGCCGTCCTGGCGGTCTTGGTTTTGTTGCATAGGAATGGAAACCTTTGGCTGATTCCCCAGGACTCTGCGCCTCGCTTGCTTCCTTAGCACCAAAGAGGAAACTGCTGTCCTACGCCCACTGGCGCCCGCCTGGCCTTGGTCGTCATGGCTCACGTCATCTAAACCTCATGAGGTGTGGCTTGCATAGAGATCTTCGCTCCTCAGGAGCCAGCCTGAGGAGGCCGCTCCTGCTGGAGGTCTTGGTGTCGTCCGCCTCGCGAGGCTTGTTCCCTCGCGAGGGTCTTGAGTTGTTGATGCTGAAGGTGGGCCATACCAGGCCGTCGATGGAGCCACACCATGGTCCGCAGGCAGGCAAGTATAGGTACCCCTGTCCCTAGAACGCCGACAAGTGGCAGGCTCCACACTTAGTGACTAGCTCAACTGCATCTTGGAGGGCTGTGGGCTAATAGAATCCTTGGCGGAATGCTTTCCCAACTAATGCCCTTGATCCAATGTGGGAGCCGCACATGCCTTTATGTATCTCTGCCAGCAGTTCCTTCCCTCCTTCCCGGCAGATGCACTTCAATTTCACTCTGTTGGGCCTCCTTTTGTATAGAGTGTCATCGACAAGCTGATACATACTGGCACTCTGGGCTACTCTTTCAGCTACCTCTTGCTCATCCGAAAGTTCTCCAATTTGGAGGAAATTGACTATGTGCCTTGCGCAAGTTGGAGCCTGAGGCTCCGCAACGAGGACTAGCAGCACCTCCTCATCTGCGAGGGCACATACCTCATTCGCGGGGACCATTGGCCCGGCTAGAGGGTGTGGTCCGGCAAGTGATGGGGAGTTGTTTCCGGCAGGGTTCCTGCCAGGAGCCCCAGGAGGCTCTACCGGGAGAGGCTTACCGGAGTCCAACTTCCTCCTTTTTCTGGCCATTGTTGCCGGGGATACGGAGGGCTGAGTAAGATGGAGAACAAAAGTTCCTGGTTCCACAGGAAGTTTTTGCGCAGCACACTTTGACAGATGATCAGCTACGTTGTTTTCCGCACGGGGTAAGTGCTCTATTTGCAATCCATCAAAGTGCTCCTCCAATCTTCTCACTTCCTCAACGTATGCCTCCATCAATGGACTTTGGTAATACTTGTTGACTTATCTCACCACAAGTTGTGAATTTCCTCGAATGATCAGCTTCTTGATTCCCAATTATGTTGCAATCTTGAGCCCGGCAAGGAGCCCTAGATACTCTACTGTAGTGTTGGTTGCCTCCTCCCGGGGAAAGTGCATCTGGATGATGTACTTCAAGTGCTCCCCTGTGGGGGCAACGAGAAGCATGCCAGCCCCTGCATCTTGTAGGGAGAAGGCACCATCGAAATACATGATCTATTCTTGGGGCGCTTCCTTACCGGGGATAACTGTTTCCGGCACTTCCTCATCAGGGGTTGACATCCATTCTGCAATAAACTCTGCCAGCGCCCTACTCTGGATTGTTGACGTGCTCTCAAATTTCAGGCCAAAGCTGGATAACTCCAAAGGCCACCCCACTATTCTGCCGGTAGCCTCAGGGTTTCAGAGTATCCTTTGCAACAGGAAGCGGGTGACAACTGTGAGCTCATGGGCTTGGAAGTAGTGGCACAGTTTCCTTGAGGCCGTGATGAGGCCAAAAATCAAATTTTGCACGCCAGAGTACCTCGATCTAGCCCCTTGTAACAGGGGGCTAACAAAATACACCGGGCACTGCACCACTTTCTTCCTTGCCGCGTCCTTGGGTTGCCCCTACTGTCGTGCTCTTCTCTTTCCTAATCCTCATCTGGCTCTTCCGGGCTCTGTTCACTCTCTGCTTCCTCCACTTCCAGTTGTGCTACACAGGCTACACTAACCACTTGATTGGTTGCCGCTAAGTATAGCAGCAATGGCTCTTGTGGTTTGGGGGCAACCAAGGTGGGCACAGAGGATAAGTAGGCCTTCAACTCTTGTAATGCTATATCTGCTTCCAGGCTCCACTTCATGGGCCCTGCCTTCTTCAGAATTTTGAAGAACGGCAAGGCATGCTCGGCAGACTTGGAGATGAATCTGCTAAGCGCGACAACACACCCTGTTAGATCCCTCACATCCTTGACTGTCTCTGGTGCCTATATCTGCTCGATAGCCTTGATCTTGTCGGGGTTGGCTATGATCCCCCGATGGGACACGAAGAACCCAAGTAGCTTGCCGGAGGGAATGCCAAACACACACTTCACCAGATTTAGCTTCAAATTGATCTTGCATAGATTGTCAAATGTCTCTTCCAAATCATGGATGAGGGTTGATCTGTCCTTGGTTTTGACCACAATGTCATCCATATAAGCTTCAATGTTTCTGTGTAACTGTGGTTCAAAACCAATCTGGACTGCTCTTGCAAAAGTGGACCCGACACTCTTTAATCCAAAAGGCATGCGCACAAAGCAGTACGTATCACATGGGTTGATGAACGAGGTCTTCTCTTCGTCTTCCTTAGACATGAAGACCTGATGATACCCAAAGTATGCATCCAAAAAGGAGAGCAAATCACAACCTGAAGTGGAGTCCACAATCTGGTCGATGCGCGGCAAGGGAAATGGGCCCTTCGGGCAAGCCTTCGTTGAGATATGTGAAATCTATGCAAAGCCTCCTTTTCCCGTTAGCTTTGTACACTACCACTGGGTTTGCCAACCATGTCGGATGCAGCACTCCTATGACCAAACCAGCCGCCTCAAGCTTCTTGATCTCTTCAGCAATGAACTGCTGCCTCTCCAAGACCTGCTTCCAAACCTTCTGCTTGACGGGCAGACAACAAGGTGGTGCTCGATTACCTCCCTGGGAACACCGGGGATATCAGATGGTTGCTAGGAAAACACATCGATATTCCCCGCAGGAAGGCAACGAGCACGCTTTCCTATTTCTCATCAAGGGTGGCATTGATGGTGAAGGTACCATTAACGCCAGCAAACCCTGTCGGGACCTTCTTCATATGTGGTGCAGCAACCTTGGATCTCTTGCCGTTGGAACTTTCCAGCAGATCATCAATAGGCGCAGCACACTCCGAAGAGGTATGCTTCCCAGATTCCTTGCCGGTGTCCTTGCTATCCTTCTTCTTTCCTCTGTTTTCCTTGGCGAGAACTGCCGCTGCCGTGACCTCTGCCGCGACTGCGTCCCGGTACATCTTATCCACGCAAATGATTGCGTCCTTCTCGTTTGATGGAATGGAAATGACTCCAACCGGCCCTGGCATCTTCAAGGTGTTGTAGGCATAGTGGGATGCCACCATGAATTTTGCCAGAGCTGGGCGTCCAAGGATCCCATTTTACGGCAGGGGGAGGTCGACCACGTCAAACACAACCTTTTCAGTCTGATAGTTCAGATCTCCCCCAAATGTCACTGGCAACGTGATCTTTCCCTTAGGATGACTCCTGCCGGGATTAACTCCTTGAAACATGCCTATGACCTTTAGCTGTTCCTCTGCTATCTAAAGTTTGCTGATAACCTTTCGGGAAATCAGATTCAACACGGCCCCGCCGTCAACCAACATCATTGTGACTTCGAGGTTGCGAATTGTTGGAGAGACCAACAATGGCAAACATCCTACCGCAGTGGTGCGGTCAGGATGGTCCTCTTCTTCAAAGAAGATGGGCGTGCATGACCATTTGAGCGGCGTCCAGGACTCTACTGCCGGCTCCACGACATTGACCTCACGCGCCCACCTTTTAAGTTGGTGGCGACAGGATGCAAAGAAGCACCCCCGTCAATGCACAGGGCTTCAGTGGCCTTCTGGAACTCTTGGTCACTGGTTTCCTCTTCATCCCCTCCATTACTCTCATCATTGCAAGCTTCCTTCTCTCGGCCCCTAGCGGGTTTTCCTTGGTTCCTAAAAGCCTCGTCGGGATGATTTGCTTCACAGCCCCGGCCCTTACCACCAGCACCATTCTGACCCATTTCCTTGTCATGCTTCTCATACTCAGCTCTCTGCCTCTTGACAAGCCGCTCAACCTGATGACACTCTTGGAGATCGTGGCCTTTGGTCCGGTGGATCTTGCAGTACGGCCCATCGCCTTTCCCAGCTTTCTCAGCAGCCGCAGCCTCCCGGCAGTCAGCGCATGCGATAGCTTCCTTGCCGGGGGCTTCGGCCCTAGCCTTCTTGTCGGTATTAGGCGTGCCCGATCCTTTGATGATCATCATTGCCTTATCCTTGCGCCTCTTGTTGTGCTTCTTGCTCTTCTTCTTCTGACTGGTGGATTTATCGTCATCCTCTGAATCGATGTCAATGCATTCTTCCTCTCCAGGGAGTTTCCTTCTCTCCTCCATCCGAGCACATTTGTCCACCAAGGTGTAAAGCTCCTTCACAGTCTTGGGCAACCACATGTTCATCTTGGAACGAATCCTGCAGTTGCGCACATTGGACTGGAAGGCAGCTATCACGGCCGCCGGATGGATATTTGGGATATTCCCGTGGATTCTGCTGAACCTCTGCAAATACTTTTGGAGGGTTTATCCTTCATTCTATTGGAGAAGTTGCAAATCACTGGGCCATCCTGGTTCTTGATGGCCGCATGTGAAGGCGCCCATGAACTCATGGCATAGGTCAGCCCATGACGAAATGTAGTTCTCTGGTAGGTACATCAACCAAGACCTCACATTGGACTTGAGTGCCAAAGGGAAGTAGTTGGCAAACACCTTTCCATCTCTTCCCTCAGCAGCTTGAACAACAATGGTGTAAATGCTCAGGAACTCTGTCGGGTTCAGCCTACCATCATACTTCTCTGGTATCTCTGGCTTGAACGTATGAGTGGATGGCCAACGGACTTGCCGCAGCTCACGAGTAAAGGCAGGGCACCCAACCTCGAAAGGCAGGCACCCGCCGTCCTCAAGCGCAGGCTTGTCGACGTTTGGACCATCGCACCCATTGGCCTGGCGATGGTCGTCGTGGCGCTGCTTGATGACAACGCACACGTATCCCCTCCGCATGTCCTCTGGGGCTCGCCATTGGCCTGGACGTGCTCGATGGTTGGAAGAGTTCATCGAGACGTCGTGATGGTCTTGATTCTGCCGGGCCCGCGCTGGTTGCCAGGGTGGGGACTGCACCGTGGGGTGGCTCCTTCCGTGCGGCCAGCAGCGCAAGCCGTTGTCGTCGCTTGGGGAGGCCATGATGGACCAGCTCGCTGTGAGCCCCCAGCCTCGGCGAAGCCAATGAGACTCTGAAGGGTGGCTCTCCATTCATCCATCTGATCGGCCGTCGGGGGAAATCTCAACAGTAGCTGGGCCCTTGCCATGGCCTCCGTAGCGGTGCTCGGCATCGGTGATGATGATGTCGACCGCACCGTCGCCTAGCTCCTAACGGTGCCAGTGGCGACGGCGTCGCCCCCTCGCCATTGCGAGCCAGCCACTTGGAGGGCATGGTGCTGCGGCAAAGGTGCTTGTGGGCCAGTGGCTCCATTGCACGCAATGGTTGGGTTAGCCCATCCCTACGGTCGCACCCGTGATGGGGGCGGCTGGATGGTGGCGATTAGCCCCAGTCTGGGGTGCCACCACTGTGGTTGTGCCCTTCAGCAAGGGGAAGAACAACCCCTTTGCTCATAGCTCATGGAGCATGGCCGCTGGGATGATGCTGTTGCTGCTCTCCTCCGGTGCCTCCCGCTCCTGTTTCGGCCACGGGGAGGTAGTGACGACGCCACCTGTGCTGACCACATCCCTCACAGCGCCCACATCCTCGTGCGCCTCCATGGCCCCCGCGGCGTCGGTGGTTGCGAGCGGCGGAGCTTTCAAGGTTGACGGGTGAGCTGAAGCACCGGGCTTCTTCTTGGGTGCCATAGTCGATGGAGCCGCAAGATGAAGAAGATGGTGATGGAGATGACGTGTTGCTCATGCCTTCAGTTTCGCACAAGGGATCCCCCTACGTGGCACGCCAAAGATGTCGTGGGAAACCACAACCACCTATGGGACCAAGGGTCCCTTGCTGGTTCGGCAGGGGGATGTCACGTTGCACAAAGAGCACAGGGGCGTCGAACAGCACGACATGGATCACGCAGGCAATCTTTACCCAGGTTCGGGCCGCCGCGAGGCGTAAAACCCTAGTACTACTTTGGTGGATTGATGGTGTAAAAATGGTGGTGAGCGCAACATGCTTGCCCGGCAGGGTTGCCTCAGGGCAGAACGGCTACGCACGTATGAATGTGTGAGGGGGTGGATTCGCTAACCCAGGGTCCAACCCTCTCTATGTTTTCCTTGGGCCTTCTTTTATAGACAAAGGGGTCACCACAGTGCCAAATCAGTCCTTATGCACTGATTAGATAGCAAATAGTGCTATCATACCTAACTCTACGGGATGACAGAGCGCATTAAATGCGCCGCTCAATTTCACATCATAGCTTGCCCGACAGGCCCTGCCGGGCTGTTTTGCCAGCTTCGCATCTGCTCGGTCGACTCGTCGTAGGACGGGTGTCGCCTGTAGGTATTTCCTGTAGAAAGTGGCTGCCATGTGGCGAATAGCACACACTTAGCCACTTTGGGGCTTGACACCGCATCGATCGACAGCGTGCGTCGTGATGAGGTGGTTCTGCCCTCGCGAGTCCCGGCAAGCCTGTCGGGACGACCTGGAGGCTCGCTTCCGGGGGTGACCCCGTCCATGCCAGCCTCGCCTGCCCGGCAAGGGAGGTTTCTTCCTTAGTGATATCTTTCTCTCCTGTCTAGTCTTGGTCTCCTTGAGCTGGATGCTGGTCCTTTGAAGAACTGGTTCCTTGTGCTCCATTCTGATCTTGGGGTTGTAATCTTGCTCCCGTGCATGTGCACTGTCTGGGCAACGGACCCAGTGTTTGTTGCACCGACACCAAGTAAATACTTCAAGGAGACTCAAGCATCTAAGCTTGGGAATGCCCCGGAAGGCATCCCATCTCTATTCCTCAACAATTACCGGTATACCTCGGTTTTCTTTTGTTCACATGCTATGCGTCTTTTGTGTTCTTCTTTTCCTTTATTTAATGCTCTTTGTGCTTCACTTAAATCTTTTGAGTATGGCTTTATAGAATGCTCTTTGTGCTTCACTTAAATATTTTGAGTATGGCTTTATAGAATTATCTTTGTGCTTCACTTAAATATTTTGAGTATGGCTTTATACAATGCTCTTTGTGCTTCACTTAAATCTTTTGAGTATGGATTTATAGAATGCTTTGTGTGCTTCACTTATATATTTTGAGCTTGGATATTGGTCAACCTATATTAATTGTAGAATGCAATGTCAACTTCACTTGTATCTTTTGGAGTATGAATAAATTTATCATTGAAATTGGGCTTGGAAGAGTATCATTAAAATAGCACTGCTTAGCGAAAAAGCTTTAAAGAAAAGTTCCTGTTTAGAGACAACCTAATATTTATCCTTACTTTTTTTGTTCACATGATTAAGTTACTGTAGTAATCATGTTTTATAGATTTTTTTCAATAAAGTATCAAGTAAAGCCTTTGGGATAGTGTGGATGATAGTTGACTTCATTCTGTGCAAAAACAGAAACTTTTACACCCAGTAACAGAATTGTTAGAAATTACAGGAGCAGCGAAAAATTCTGAATTTTCTTTAGATGATTGATATACACATTTTCTATGTTGTCCTAATGTTTCAGAATTTTTGGAGTTACGGAAGTAAGACTATAATTCAGATCTTTACAGACTGTTCTGTTTCTGACAGATTCTGTTTTCGATGCATAGTTTGCTTGTTTTCTAGTTTCTATGGCTTATATTGCTCAATATAAATTGTAGAAATTATAGAGTAAAGAAGGCATTATGTGGAAACAATTATGAATCTTGTCTTTGACAGTACCCAATTGAATGATTTGCTTTACTATACTAACCCATCTCACAAAGTTTCGTTAAGGTTAGTGTGATTGAAGTTTTCAACTTTTTGGTGAGATATCAATATGTGGAGAATAAGGAGTGACAAGAACCTAAGCTTGGGGATGCCCAAGGCACCCCATGATAAAATTCATGGAAGATACAAGCAACTAAGCTTGGGGATGCCCCGGAAGGCATCCCCTCTTTCGTCTTCAACATTATCGGTATACCTTACTTGGAGCTATATTTTTATTCGTTACATGATATGTGCTTTGCTTGGAGCATAGTTGTCACATCCTAGCTAGTTCATGCATTAGAGTGTTGCATCATCTCTACTTTTCACAGAATCTTGAAATGGGGATGCCAGAAACCCCCAGCACCCCCCCTGAACACAACTAGGGTTTACTAAAATCCTTTTCAATGAACCTGAAATGCCCTCCATAAATGTTCACCATCTTTGGTCCTGGCTAAAACCTCTGCCAAAAATGGTTTCATATTTTTGGAGGCCATTCTGGATTTTTGCACCAAACCATAAGTACTTGCATTTGGGAAATTTAAATCCTATAAATATTTTAAAATGCCCAAATAATCTTGAAGGTATTTTTAGGCTGTTGAGAATATTTTTAAATGTGCCTCTGAATATTTTCAGGATTTTCCTAAATGGAATAGTATTTCTACTATTTCAAAACACAGAACAGAAATAAATAAAAAGAAAAACAGAAAGCAGAGAGGGAATCCTACCTGGCAGCCCACTGGCCGGCCCAGCAATGTGCTGGCCCGCGCCAGTCAGCTGCTTGCTCCCGCCAGAGCAGGCACAGAGGTGACGCCGGCGTGCGCGAGCTCGCCACGGCGCCACCTGCTTGCCGCCTCGCCAGTGGACGAGCTGGACGACCTCCACGTCGCGCCCCCGAGCTCCTGGACACCTCCATTCGCCCCCATCGCCTCTCCCTCGCTCTCTCTCGCCATGGCCGAAACAGCCGCTGCCACCTCGCCGGCGTAGCCGTAGCCACTCCCGTCCCCGCGTCACCTGACCCTGTCCAGCAGCTCCGCCGTCGCCTTCCCCTTCGAGCAAGGCGAGCCCCGAGCGCTCGCTTGCCCCGAAGCCACTGCTTCGACCTCGCCTTCACCGCCCACCGCCGAAGATCCCCTTCGCCGTCACCACCGCAGCAGCTCGTCCCCGACAGCGCCACCTAGCTCATCGCCTCTGCCGTGAGCTTCTGCCCCTTCCCCATCCTCTCATTCTTGCTGCCGCCTTTGCGTCGACCGTAACCAGCAGCACCGCACACGCCGTCGCATGAGCTCGTCGCCGACGAGGCTCCGGCCATCCAACGGTCACACCACCATGGCCGTTAGCTTCACTTCATCGCCAGGAGCCCGTAGCACCATCGCACGCCCCTCGCCGTGCTCTCTAGCGACGGGTTCGACTACACCCGTACCCCGGCAGCCGCATAGCTCCTCGCCGGTGTCGATTCCGGCGACCCCGAGCTCCACCACCACCACCAGTCAATGCGGCTCGTTCCCAGCTGCGTGTAGATGCTCTCCGCCGCCCATTTGGTCGCCGGAGCACGGATCCCGCACCCCACCGCCGCGTCTGGCCTCGCCGGCGGCTAAACGCCGGCGTGTTAGGCCCATTGACGAGGGGTTTGACCTCCCCTGGGTCAATGACAAGTGAGGCCCGCCTGCTAATTAACCTGGGTTAGATTTAAGTTAATTCGAATTAGTTTAATTATCTAACAGTGACACTGACACAGGGGACCCACACGTCAGGTTTGACCTGGACGACCCCGTTGACCGCTGACGTCATCATGACACACTGCTGACGTAATCAGTAACTTAATTACTGGAATTATTCTTATACAGGAAATTCCAGAAATTATCACAAACTTCAAAAAAACATAGAAAATAATCTATAGCTCAGAATGAAAAGATTTATATATGAAAAATGACCAGAAAAATCCATTCTATCCATCTGTACTGGTTTCATGCATGTTCAAGCAAATTAACCTACTGTTTAATGCAGAACAATATAAAGCACTAACATGGGCCATTTATGAACTTGGAATTTGAATCTTTGATTCAAAATAGTCCAAACCCATCTGGTCTTAGTTGCATTAGCCGAATACATCCATTTTGCCATGTCTCATGCATGCATCATATTGTTGCACTTGCTTGGTCTTGATTGTGCTTCGTTGTGTTCATCGTGGTAGGTCCTGCCTCCGAGGATATTCACGAGTATCCAACTGAAGGGCAGTATCCCACCACCACTCCGTCAGGCAAGCAACCCATTGATCATTTCGATACAAACCCACCTTCTCGCTTCTGCTCTCATTTACTGCATTAAGACAATGCGATTCAAACTGCTGTGTGTTGCGGTAGTTGAACCCACTTTCCTTTGCATGACCTGTCATTGCCACAGTAACTAGATGAAACCCACTAGCATGTGTAGGAGTTGATTGCGCCATGTTGTGTTCCTACAATGCTATCCTTGCTACGCTTAGAGTCGTGTCAGGTCTGGCTCATCAGGGTGATGAACTAGAGTGAAAGCGTGTGTCGGTAATGAGAGTGAGGTGTTGAACACGATTTGGTAAAGGTATCGATGGGAGGCCATGTAGGAGTACATGGTGGGTTGTTTCATTGAGACTGTCCCTAACAACTGAGATCTGTATGCGTGATTTAAGATTCAGCAACTACCACGCACTGGGCCCGAAACCAATGGACCCCCTCAGCTTCTTAATCACCCTTGTCCTCTGTCCAGGAGTTGCATGTAGTTTCTGGTGTTTGTAGTAAGCTGGAGGCCGTGGACAGCGCTGACCAAGGGGTGGGCGGTGATGCGGTAGGCTCGTGGCACGGTGTACCGAGTCGCGCGTTTGGTGTCCGGGAACCCTGCACACATCGTTTGGGGCCGTGTGTGGAAACCTCGGCCGGACTCCCTGCGGATGGAACCTGAATAGGCGATAAACCTGGACTAGAGACTTGAGTGTTTGGGTACGCTGTGGCCGACACCCACGTTGAGCTTCCGCTTGAAGGTTGCCGAGTACACGTCGTGTAGCGACGGTAAGTGGTGAGAGCGTGTGTGACGAAGTACACCCCTGCAGGGTATAAAACTATTCGAATAGCTGCGTCCGCGGTAAAGGACTACTTGGTCGCTTATGCAGTTCATAGACAAGTAAATGGATACTACTAAAAGCCTCAAGATAAGTGTGAGTACCGCGGATGGCTCTCTCGTGGGATGACGAGGGAGGATCCACGGTGGAGTATTGAAATGGTGATTAGTGGACTCGTGTGCGAAAACTATTTTACAATTGGTGTCCCGTAGGATAGCTTAGCCAAGAGTCAAAGCTGGCTTGCTGCAATAACTCCACTACCTTCTTGAAAATGAACATGTATAGTAGGGTCTGTTGTAAGACTTGCTAAGTACCTTTGTACTCATGTTGCTTCAATTACTGTTTTCAGACGACAACACCGCCCCTTTCGATGGGTTCTATGTGGAACTTGACGACGACGAGTGACTTGCCACCCAGGTGGTGATCTAGGCTTGTGAAGGGCCTACGTAGATAGACAGGCTTCGTCAAGCCTTCTTTCTTTCTAGTGTCTGTACCCAGACAAGTTGCTTCCGCATGTGTTTGTATGATTGTATGACTTGAGTGTCGGGTCATGTGACCCCTATCTGTATGAACAAGTTATGTAAGGCTCTCTGGAGCCCTTTAAATAAAGTACTTTGAGTTGTAGAGTTTTGTTGTGATGCCATGTTGTATTTGCACATATCGAGCATATTATGTGTATGATTGAAATGCTTGGTATGTGTGGGATCCGACAATCTAGTTGTTTATCCTTGGCAGCCTCTCTTATGGGAAAATGTAGTCTAGTGCCTCCTTGAGCCATAGTAGTCCGCTACAGCCCGGTTCACCGGAGTCCTGTTAGCCCAGCACTACTGCTCTGGACACTTGACTGGCCGGCATGTGATTCATATCGATCCTGTGTCTGTCCCTTCGGGGAAATGTCACGCGGTGACATCCGGAGTCCTGCCTAGCCTGCTACAGCCCGGGTTCCCGGAGTCCTGTTAGCCCAGTGCTACAGCCCGGATTCACACGCTGCTGACCGACACGTTCGATGTTGATTCATGTATGCCTGTCCCCATACGTTAGTGCCGCTTTGGGTTCACGACTAGCCATGTCGGCCCGGCTCTGTCATATGGATGCTAGCGACATTGTCATATACGTGAGCCAAAAGGCGCAAACGGTCCCGGGCCATGGTAAGGCGACACCCGTGGGAGTACCGTGCGTGAGGCCGCAATGTGATATGAGGTGTTACAGGCTAGATTGGTGTGACTTAGAATCGGGGTCCTGACAGTGTTGGCATCAGAGCCGGACTGCCTGTAGGTGCGTTAAGCCAAACTGGTCGATGTCGAGTCTAGAAATGCTTTAGTTATATGTAGGGGAATTGATTGTGGGAGGGAACGTAAGGCACTTTTACTCCTTTACCTTATGCCCTCTGATCTGAGTCATTCTCTTCTCATTCTACGTGGGTTAAGGACTAGGCTCTCTTCTCTCTATCAGGTTCACGTGTTACTAATCCGTAGTAACTTATAGGATTGTTGGTTCAATGCTTCGGTTCAGTTTCTACTACATTTAGTATGTTGTCAGTTGAACCAGAACCTTGATATGATGTTGTTGAGTGGTATTGCAAACTGTTGTGAATGTCTCAAATCTTTTTCCGAGCATTTACAGCCGTTATGCTGTCCGAATTCTCCTAGAAATACTAATGCCTTGCATTATTCCGTGCTTTCAGATGGCCACCCGTTCCCAGAATCAAGTGGTTCGTCTGACCCGGTGCCTCGGCGTACCTGATCACACGGCCATGCTGGTCCGAGTGATGGTTGAGACAGGCTATCGGTGGTATCCCAAGTATACCGTCGAGGAGCAGTTTCGAGACTTTAATCAAAGCCAATATTTTTGCACAGTCAGGATTTACCCTTCCTATCCTGGAGCTACTGAACCCCTCCATTGCTCTTATGGACTTGGGGTTACCATCGAGATGTCCGTGCAGGACGCAGCTTACTCGATGATGACTATCATACGAGCCAGAACTGCCTTGCTTCAGAACACTGACTTCCGCTATATGCCAGCATCACTCCCTGGGGCACAGGGGTACTATCAGGCTACTTACTGTGATCCTACCCATGAGGATTCACTACTCCGCACCACCACCGAGATGCTTGAGGACAAGGACCGTGAGAATTGTGCCCTGCGAATGGAGCTCTTTCATGCTCGTTCTGATCACTGGGCCACTCTGACACGGTTTGCACCTGCCGTGCAGGCCGGGTATATGGACATGAGGGACTTGTACCCCGTGCGGTCTGGTCTGCCAGAATGTATGGAATGGCGTGATGTAGGAGGCATCACCCCTCCTCGTGGACCCCGTCTGCCACCGTTTGTTGGACCAAGGCCACACCCGAGTCCTTATGGACCACAAGCTCCACAGGACCGACTGTTTCTAGATGATCATGTTCAGCTCCCAGGATATGGTGGTGACTTCTATGAAGATTACTACGGAGACGTCTGAGTTGGTAGTAGTTCCACTAGTATTGTAACAGTTGTATTCCCCACAGTCCTGCGTGTCTTGTGGGATACGACTTGGTGTGTATCACGTTCCGGAGGTGTAGAAAAATAATGTATAGGAGCTTGGAATGCCTCTGATGAGATGTATCGTCTTTCATCATAGCTGTACTCTAGCCTGGGCTTGTACTAAACTATGTATGGTGTGTATGACCGTTGGTATATATATGTCAGTTTCTATATTACCATGTCATACTGATGATCATCTCTGCATTCCGTGTTATCCATTACATTCCGCATTTCCCTGCCAAGATTTAGCCATCCTTGTCTAAACCGTTGTTTTGTTTCTCCTAGGATGGTTAACACCCGCAACAACCCTGCTGTCCAGGCGCAGGGTGAAGCCAATGCAGTTAGGGGGGAGAATCTGCCTCAACCGCCTTCTCTGGCCAAAGTCATGCTAGAGGCAGAAAGAAACAAGCGTGAGACTAACCGCTTGCTAGAGCGAATTGAGCAGAATACTGCACGTCATCAGAGGAACAACTTGGTGTCCATCAATGACTTTATCAAGTTGTACCCACCGAAGTTTAACCATTCCGTCGAGCCCCTCGATGCGGATGATTGGCTTCGCAGCATCACCCATAAGCTACGTTCTGCCAACGTAGCCGAAGCTGATAAGGTTACCTATGCTGCCTATCACCTCGAAGGCCCTGCTAGCCTTTGGTGGGAAAACTTTGAGGCTATGCGCCCAGCCGGCCAAATCACTACTTGGGCTGAATTCAGTGAGGCTTTCCGTGAGCATCACATTCCGGAGGGTCTCATAGATCGTAAGCGGGAAGAATTCTGCAACTTCACCCAAGGCAGACTGACCGTGGATGCATACAGCCGTGAGTTTGGAAATCTAGCACGCTATGCTCCTGAAGAGGTATCCACCGACGCCAAGAAGCAGGCAAGGTTCTGCAAGGGACTTAGCCCCGAGCTTCGCCGTGATCTTCGTCTGCACGAGTGCACCTCTTTCCAGAAATTGGTCAATAAGGCCATCAGTGCTGAGACAGGACAGACTGACTATGACGCTACACGCAAGCACTCTCGCGATTTTGGTTCCTCATCCGGCTCCGGATCTCAGAAGCGCCGGGTCTGGATTCCGAACAGTGCTCTGCCACCTAGGTTCACTCCGAGGCCATCCTTCAAGGCGCCTCGCCCCAACCAGCAGTATGCACCGCCCAAGGTCTATGGTGGCCCCGCTGCTAATGCTGCTCCACGCCCCAATGTTGTGACATGCTTCAAGTGTGGAGAAACGGGTCACTATTTGCGCGAGTGCCCCCGAAACAACCCCAATCAACCTGGACAGTCCGTTGGCCGTGGTAAGCCAGCAGGAAAGACTTACTACGCCAAGCCAGCCACCACTGCACGTGGCCATGTCAACTACGTTTCAGCTGAAGAAACTCATGAGGATCCCAACGTCGTCCTTGGTACGCTCCTTGTTAATTGCCATCCGGCAACTGTTCTTTTCGATACTGGAGCATCTCATTCATTTATCTCTGAGATCTATGCTCGATTGCACAACACCACATTTTGTGACATGCCCACCTCCATGGTATTCCAAACCCCTGGTTCTAAATGGCAAACCTCTAGGATAAGCCATGGAAATGAAATTCTTGTCGACAGATTGGTCTTCCTAGCATCACTAATAGCTCTCAAGTCCTCGGACATAAACATCATCTTGGGTATGGACTGGATGTCAGCCAATTATGCTAAGATTGATTGCTCTACTAGAACTGTTCAACTCACCCATCCGTCGGGCAAGACAGTCAATGTTTTGACCCAAGTGTCTAAGCGTCAGCTTTACTCATTAAATGCCAACCCTCTTCCAGACCTTGAAGATGTTCCGGTAGTCCGTGACTTCCCGGATGTCTTTCCAGAAGAACTGCCAGGTATTCCACCTGACAGGGATGTCGAGTTCGTGATAGACCTTGTTCCAGGAACCGTCCCAATCTCTAGAAGACCTTATAAGATGGCACCCCTAGAGCTAGCCGAGCTCAAGAAACAACTCGATGAGTCCTTGAAAAAGGGTTTCGTCCATCCTAGTTCTTCTCCGTGGGCTTGCCCCGTCCTCTTCGTCAAGAAGAAGGATGGTACGGATCGGATGGTTGTAGATTACCGACCTGTCAACCTAGTCACTATCAAGAACAAGTATCCGCTCCCCAGGATCAACGACCTGTATGATCAGCTCGCTGGATCCTCAGTCTTCTCTAAAATGGATTTGAGGTTGGGCTACCATCAAATCAAAATCAAGAACGGGGACATTCCTAAAACGGCCTTTGTTACTCGTTATGGCCAATACGAGTATACCGTCATGTCTTTCGGTTTAACCAATGCTCCAGCCACCTTCTCTCGGTTAATGAACTCAATCTTCATGGAGTATTTGGATAAATTCGTCGTAGTATACCTCGATGATATACTCATCTACTCCAAGAATGAGGAGGAACATGCCGAGCATCTAAGGCTAGTATTGACGAAACTTCGAGAGCATCGCCTTTATGCTAAATTCTCTAAGTGTGAATTCTGGTTACCAGAAGTGACCGATCTAGGCCATGTAATCTCTGGTAACGGTATTGCTGTCAATCCCGAGCGAGTTCAAGCCGTCCTTGACTGGACTCCACCTGAATCGGTCAAGCAAGTTCGGAGTTTCCTTGGCTTAGCGAGCTACTGTCGCCGCTTCGTCGAGAATTTCTCCAAGGTTGCTAAACCTCTAACTGAACTCCTCAAGAAAGATAAAAAGTTCGAGTGGACCCCACAGTGCGAGTTCAGCTTTCAGGAACTGAAAAGACGCCTGACATCTGCTCCCGTACTCATACCACCAGATTTTTCTAAGGACTTTGTTATCTATTGCGACGCCTCGCGACAAGGACTAGGTTGCATACTCATGCAAGATCGTCACGTGATTGCCTACGCTTCCCGACAGTTGCGTCCACATGAGGATAATTATCCCACACATGATCTAGAGCTTGCAGCCGTAGTCCATGCACTCAAAACATGGCGACATTACCTTCTCGGTAATCGTTGTGAGATTTTCACTGATCACCAAAATCTGAAATACATCTTCACCCAACCGGATTTGAATCTCAGGCAAAGACATTGGGTCGAGTTGATCACAGATTACGACTTAGGAATAACTTACACCCCGGGCAAAGCCAACGTCATGGCTGATGCGCTAAGCCGTAAATCTTACTGTAACAACTTGATGTTACAACAAAGTCAACCACTTCTCCACGAGGAATTCTGTAAGCTTAACCTTCACATTGTTCCTCGAGGGTTCCTATCCACCCTGGTGGCGAAACCTACCCTTACGGATCAGATCATCAAAGCTCAGAAGGTAGATCCGGGAATCTCCCGTATTAAGAGAAACATCAAGAAAGGAATTGCGGATTGTTTCTCCGTTGATGACCAAGGTGTTGTGTTCTTTGGAGACCGCCTAGTGGTTCCCAAGGTACGCAACATGAGGCGATTGATCCTTAAGGAAGCTCATGAATCTCCTCTCACCATTCATCCCTGTAGTACTAAAATGTATCAAGACCTACGCCAGAGGTTTTGGTGGACTAGGATGAAGAGAGAAATTGCCCAATACATTGCTAATTGCGACGTCTGTCGTCGTGTTAAAGTAGAGCATCAACGGCCTGCTAGCACCCTTCAGCCTTTGGCTATTCCTGAATGGAAATGGGATAAAATCGGTATGGATTTCATTACCGGGTTTCCCAGGACCAAGAGAGGGAATAATGCTATCTTCGTTGTTGTCGATCGTCTTTCCAAAGTAGCCCACTTCCTACCTGTTCAAGAGAGTATAACCGTGAGCCAGCTAGCTGACTGGTACGTCTCCCGAATAGTGTGTCTTCATGGTGTTCCATTGGAAATTAATTCAGACCATGGAAGTCTCTTCACCTCTCGATTTTGGGAAAGTTTCCAAAATGCTATGGGAACTCGTCTCTCCTTTAGCACCGCCTTCCACCCTCAATCAATTGGTCAGGTAGAACGAGTTAATCAAATTCTAGAGGATATGCTCCGAGCTTCTGTCATCTCTTTCGGCATAGATTGGGAGAAATGCCTTCCATTCGCCGAGTTCGCTTATAACAATAGTTATCAAGCTAGCTTGGGAAAAGCTCCTTTCGAGGTTCTCTATGGACGAAAATGTCGAACGCCTCTTAACTGGTCAGAAACCGGGGAAAGACAACTCTTTGGCCCGATATGATTCAGGAAGCAGAAGAGCAGGTTCCCATTATTCGTGAGAAATTGAAAACAGCCCAATCTCACCAAAAGAGCCATTATGACCGCAAACATAAGGCTATGACTTTTGAGGTTGACGAGAAGGCTTACCTTCGGGTTACTCCTTTAAAGGGAACCCATAGATTCGGTATCAAAGGCAAATTGGCTCCCCGTTACATTGGACCCTTTCGCATTCTTGCCAAGCGAGGAGAAGTTGCCTACGAATTGGAACTACCTCCGCATCTTTCCATGGTTCATGACGTCTTCCACGTTTCTCAACTCAGGCGTTGCTTCTCGGATCCTATCCGTGGAGTGGCCACGAAACGCTTCATCTCCAAGATAATCTCACATATCGGGAATATCCCGTTCGAATCCTTGATCAAGCCGAGTGTACCACTCGACGCCAAAACATCAAGTTTCTCAAGGTTCAATGGTCACACCATTCGGAGAAAGAAGCTACTTGGGAAAGGGAGGATCGTCTTCGACTTGAGTACCCCACCTTCTTCCCAACGGATCCTAAATCTCGGGACGAGATTCTTTTGAGTGGGGGTGAGTTGTCACATCCTAGCTAGTTCATGCATTAGAGTGTTGCATCATGTCTACTTTTCATAGAAACTTGAAATGGGGATGCCAGAAACCCCCAACACCCCCCTGAACACAACTAGGGTTTACTAAAATCCTTTTCAATGAACCTGAAATGCCCTCCATATATGTTCACCATCTTTGGTCCTGGCTAAAACCTCTGCCAAAAATGGTTTCATATTTTTGGAGGCCATTCTGGATTTTTGCACCAAGCCATAAGTACTTGCATTTGGGCAATTTAAAACCTATAAATATTTTAAAATGCCCAAATAATCTTGAAGGTATTTTTAGGCTGTTGAGAATATTTTTAAATGTGCCTCTGAATATTTTCAGGATTTTCCTAAATGGAATAGTATTTTTACTATTTCAAAACACAGAACAAAAATAAATAAAAAGAAAAACAGAAAGCAGAGAGGGAATCCTACCTGGCAGCCCACTAGCCGGCCCAGCACTGTGCTGGCCCGCGCCAGTCAGCTGCTTGCTCCCGCCAGAGCAGGCACAGAGGTGACGCCGGCGTGCGCGAGCTCGCCACGGCGCCACCTGCTTGCCGCCTCGCCCGTGGACGAGCTGGACGACCTCCACGTCGCGCCCCCGAGGCCCTGGACACCTCCATTCGCCCCATCGCCTCTCCCTCGCTCTCTCTCGCCATGGCCGAAACAGCCGCTGCCACCTCGCCGGCGTAGCCGTAGCCACCGCCGTCCCCGCGTCACCTGACCGTGTCCAGCAGCTCCGCCGTCGCCTTCCCCTTCGAGCAAGGCGAGCCCCGAGCGCTTGCTTGCGCCGAAGCCACTGCTTCGACCTCGCCTTCACCGCCCACCGCCGGAGATCCCCTTCGCCGTCACCACCGCAGCAGCTCGTCCCCGACAGCGCCACCTAGCTCATCGCCTCTGCCGTGAGCTTCTGGCCCTTCCCCATCCTCTCATTCTTGCTGCCGCCTTTGCGTCGACCGTAACCAGCAGCACCGCACACGCCGCCGCACGAGCTCGTCGCCGACGAGGCTCCGGCCATCCAACGGTCGCACCACCATGGCCGTTAGCTTCACTGCATCGCCAGGAGCCCGTAGCACCATCGCACGCCCCTCACGCCCCTCGCCGTGCTCTCTAACGACGGGTTCGACTACACCCGTACCCCGGCAGCCGCACAGCTCGTCACCGGCGTCGATTCCGGCGACCCCGAGCTCCACCACCACCACCAGTCGATGCGGCTCGTTCCCAGCTACGTGTAGATGCTCTCCGCCGCCCATTTGGTCGCCGGAGCACGGATCCCGCACCCCACCGCCGTGTCTGGCCTCGCCGGCGGCTAAACGCCGGCGTGTTAGGCCCGTTGACGAGGGGTTTGACCTCCCCTGGGTCAATGACAAGTGGGGCCCGCCTGCTAATTAACCTGGGTTAGATTTAAGTTAATTCTAATTAGTTTAATTATCTAACAGTGACACTGACACAGGGGACCCACACGTCAGGTTTGACCTGGACGACCCCGTTGACCGCTGACGTCATCATGACACACTGCTGACGTAATAAGTAACTTAATTACTGGAATTATTCTTATACAGGAAATTCCAGAAATTATCACAAACTTCAAAAAATCATAGAAAATAATCTATAGCTCAGAATGAAAAGATTTATATATGAAAAATGATCAGAAAAATCCATTCTATCCATATGTACTGGTTTCATCATGTTCAAGCAAATTAACCTACTGTTTAATGCAGAACAAGATAAAGCACTAACATGGGCCATTTATGAACTTGGAATTTGAATCTTTGATTCAAAATAGTCCAAACCCATCTGGTCTTAGTTGCATTAGCCCAATACATCCATTTTGCCATGTCTCATGCATAAATCATATTGTTGCACTTGCTTGGTGTTGATAGTGCTTCGGTGTGTTCATCGTGGTAGGTCCTGCTGAAGGGCAGTATCCCACCACCACTCCGTCAGGCAAGCAACCCATTGATCATTTCGATACAAACCCATCTTCTTGCTTCTGCTCTCATTTACTGCATTAAGACAACGCGATTCAAACTGCTGTGTGTTGCGGTAGTTGAACCCACTTTCCTTTGCATGACTTGTCATTGCCACAGTAACTAGATGAAACCCACTAGCATGTGTAGGAGTTGATTGAGCCATGTTGTGTTCCTACAATGCTATGCTTGCTACGCTTAGAGTCGTGTCAGGTCTGGCTCATCAGGGTGATGAACTAGAGTGAAATCGTGTGTCGGTAATGAGAGTGAGGTGTTGAACACGATTTGGTAAAGGTATCGATGGGAGGCCATGTAGGAGTACATGGTGGGTTGTTTCATTGAGACCGTCCCTAAGAACTGAGATCTGTATGCGTGATTTAAGATTCAGCTACTACCACGCATTGGGCCCGAAACCAATGGACCCCCTCGGCTTCTTAATCACCCTTGTCCTCTGTCCAGGAGTTGCACGTAGTTTCTGGTGTTTGTAGTAAGCTGGAGGCCGTGGACAGTGCTGACCAAGGGGTGGGCTGTGATGCGGTAGGCTCGTGGCACGATGTACCGAGTCACCCGTTTGGTGTCCTGGAACCCTGCACACATTGTTTGGGGCCGTATGTGGAAACCTTGGCCGGACTCCCTGCGGATGGAGCCTGAATAGGCGATAAACCTGGACTAGAGACTTGAGTGTTTGGGTAGGCTGTGGCCGACACCCACGTTGGGCTTCCGCTTGAGGGTTGCCGAGTACACGTCGTGTAGCGACGGTAAGTGGTGAGAGCGTGTGTGACGAAGTACACCCCTGCAGGGTATAAAACTATTCGAATAGCCGCGTCCGCGGTAAAGGACTACTTGGTCGCTTATGCAGTTCATAGACAAGTAAATGGATACTACTAAAAGCCTCAAGATAAGTGTGAGTACCGCGGATGGCTCTCTCGTGGGATGACGAGGGAGGATCCACGGTGGAGTATTGAAATGGTGATTAGTGGACTCGTGTGCGAAAACTATTTTACAATTGGTGTCCCGTAGGATAGCTTAGCCAAGAGTCAAAGCTGGCTTGCTGCAATAACTCCACTACCTTCTTGAAAATGAACATGTATAGTAGGGTCTGTTGTAAGACTTGCTGAGTACCTTTGTACTCATGTTGCTTCAATTACTGTTTTCAGACGACAACACTGCCCCTTCCGATGGGTTCTATGTAGAACTCGACGACGACGAGTGACTTGCGACCCAGGTGGTGATCTAGGCTTGTGAAGGGCCTACGTAGATAGACAGGCTTCGTCAAGCATTCTTTCTTTCTAGTGTCTGTACCCAAACAAGTTGCTTCCGCATGTGTTTGTATGATTGTATGACTTGAGTGTCGGGTCATGTGACCCCTATCTGTATGAACAAGTTATGTAAGGCTCTCTGGAGCCCTTTAAATAAGGTACTTTGAGTTGTAGAGTTTTGTTGTGATGCCATGTTGTATTTGCACATATCGAGCATATTGTGTGTATGATTGAAATGCTTGGTATGTGTGGGATCCGACAATCTAGTTGTTTATCCTTGGCAGCCTCTCTTATGGGGAAATGTAGTCTAGTGCCTCCTTGAGCCATAGTAGTCCGCTACAGCCCGGTTCACCGGAGTCCTGTTAGCCCAACACTACTGCTCTGGACACTTTACTGGCCGGCATGTGATTCATATCGATCCTGTGTCTGTCCCTTCGGGGAAATGTCACGCGGTGACATCCGGAGTCCTGCCTAGCCTGCTACAGCCCGAGTTCCCGGAGTCCTGTTAGCCCAGTGCTACAGCCCGGATTCACACGCTGCTGACCGACACGTTCGATGTTGATTCATGTATGCCTGTCCCCATACGTTAGTGCCGCTTTGGGTTCACGACTAGCCATGTCGGCCCGGGTTCTCTGTCATATGGATGCTAGCGACATTGTCATATACGTGAGCCAAAAGGCGCAAACGGTCCCGGGCCATGGTAAGGCGACACCCGTGGGAGTACCGTGCGTGAGGCCGCAATGTGATATGAGGTGTTACAGGCTAGATCGGTGTGACTTAGAATCGAGGTCCTTGCAGTATTTTCATTTTACAAGATATTTGTATGAAATCATTGGATCTGAAATCTTGAATGAGAGACAGAGTCCTCACATGGCTATTTAACTAATTGACTATGCATTGATCTTCACTTATATCTTTTTGAGTAGTTTTGCCATTTACTCTCGTGCTTCACTTATATCCAATGAGTAAATGGTTGAATGAATTGAATATCATAAATCTAAAATTATATATGTTTTATATGCTTATCCCATGGGGAGTAATGACTTCACATATAAGAAGTATTGGTGGTAAAATTTATTGAAAGTTAGCAAACTCCGCATTGGTCACTTGAACAATTAATGAAAGAATATTGAAGGAAGAGAGATTTCACATATAAATATACTATCTTGGAAATCTTCTATGATTGTGAGCCCCATTAATTATTTTCAAACTTGATAAAATTAGTTGAAGTTGGACAAGGAAGACAACGCAATGAGTTATGTTTGGGTATATTTGAATAGAATTTATATAGTTATGGATCCTCCAACATGTGGTGCTTCCTTAGGATCTTTTGCTAGCCAAAAAATTGTACTAAATAGAGATACTACTTGTGTATCCAAAAACCCTTAAACCACATTTCTTGCCATGAGTGTCCACCATATCTACCTATAGATTGAATAAGATCCTTCAAGTAAGTTGTCATCGGTGCAAAGAGCAATAAAAATTGCTCCTAAATATGTATGATCTTTTATTGTAAGGGAAAATAAGTGTTGTACGAACTTGTGATGGTAAAGAAATAAAAGCAACGGACTGCATAATAAAGGTTCCTATCACAAAGGACAATACAACGTGACATTCCTTTGCATTAAGGGTTT
Organism: Aegilops tauschii subsp. strangulata; assembly: GCF_002575655.3. Lineage (NCBI taxonomy): Eukaryota > Viridiplantae > Streptophyta > Magnoliopsida > Poales > Poaceae > Aegilops > Aegilops tauschii. The sequence goes on from NC_053036.3 coordinate 218,840,514, forward strand.
GCACCTCCAAAATTGAAAACCGCATGACAACCTCTGCTTCCCTCTGCGAAGGGCCTATCTTTTACTTTCATGTATTTACTTTTATTCAAGAGTCAATAGTATTCCTTCTTATTTCAACCTCAATTATTCTTTAGTTGGCAAGCATCATGTGGTGGGAAAGATCCAAGCATATATGGCCATTCAAATAAATTTTATCATGAATTATTATTGTTGACAATTACCTATATGTTAAATAAGTTGGGAGGCGAAACATTAAGCCCCATCTTTCTCTGTGTTCGACGGATGCTATTTGTTCTAAAAATATGCTTTGAGTGTTAGCAATCATGGAAGACTATATGATAGTTGAGTATGTGGAATTTCCTAAATCAGTGCTCTTACATAGACCCTTCTTCAAAATAAGATGAATTGCAATTGTTCGGTGACTGAGAACATAGTTTGTTAGTTTTCAAAAAACTTTATGGTCTATGCTTTAACATGTGAATAGCTTGTTACTTGATCATGAGAAGTTTTATGAGATGAGCTACTATTTATGATATATAATGATGCTAGAAAAAGTGTTTCAAACTATCATTGATCAAATTTATGCACTATGATAGCATTCACACTTAATAAATTATTTCTTTTACCATTTACCTACTGGAGGACAAGCAGGAATTATGCTTGGGGATGCTGATACGTCTCCAACGTATCTATAATTTATGAAGTATTCATGCCATGTTTACAACAATTTTATATGGTTTTGGTATGATTTTATTAGAACTAACCCAGACTGACGCTGTTTTCAACAGAACTACCGTGGTGTCGTTTTTTTGTGCAGAAATAGAAGTTCTTGGAATGGGAAGAAAATTTATGGTGATTTTTTATGGACCAAAAGAGACACCCGAAGCACCGGAGCTTGGCCAGGAAGTGAACAAGGAGACCACAAGCCAGGGGGCGCACCCTACCCCCCAGAGAGGGTGCTCCCGGGTTGTGGGCCCCTCGGGAACCCCCTTGACGTGAGACCGACGCAAAAATTTCTTATAAATACCCAAACCTTCGAACAGAACCCTAGAAGAGAAGTTCCGCCGCCGCAAGCCTCTGTACCCACAAAAAATCTATCTAGGCCCTCTGTGGCACCCTGCCGGAGGGGGCCATCATCACCGGAGGCCATGGAGGAGGAAGCCGGAGGGGGCCATCATCACCACCGAGGCCAAGGACTAGAGGGAGAATCTCTCCCTATCTTGGGGGGAGGCCATGGAGGAGGAAGAACAAGGGGAGTCTCCCCTCTCTCTCGGTGGCGCTGGAGTGCCGCCGGGGGAACCATCGCCGCGGTGATCGTCTTCATCAACAACACCATCTTCATCGCCTCCCTCATCTCTTTTTGGCGGTCCACTCTCTCCCACCCCGCCGTAATACGCTACTAGAACATGGTGCTTTATGCCACATATTATGATCCAGTGATGTGTTGCCATCCTAAGATGTTTTGAGTAGATTTCTTTTGTCTTTTGGGTTGATTGATGATTTAGATTGGTTTGAGTTGTATGATTTATATTGGTGCTGTCCTATGGTGCCCTCCGTGCCGCGCACACGTGAGGGATTCCCGCTGTAGGGTGTTCCAATGGGTTCATGATTCGCTTATAGTGGGTTGCTAGAGTGACAGAAGCTTAAACCCGAGTAAGGGGGTTGCTACGTACGGGAGTAAAGAGGACTTGATACCTTAAAATGCTATGGTTGGGTTTTACCTTAATGATATTTAGTAGTTGTGGATGCTTGCTAGAGTTCCAATCATAAGTGCATATGATCCAAGTAGATAAATTATGTTAGCTCATGCCTCTCCCTCATATAAAATTGCAATAATGACTACCGATCTTGTTAACAATTGCCTAGGATAATTCCGCAAACCGATCCATCATTATTCCACACTCGCTATTTGTAATATATTGTGATATATTCTAACTTTATGTTAACAACACCTATTTTTATATTTTAGCTCTCCGATATCATGCAAAGCTATCCTGTTTATACCCATAACATACTTCTATTTCTCGTTTCTGGATGGAAGCAAACATTCGGTGTACGTAGAGTCGTATTAGTGGCAGATAGGACTTGAGAGAATATTGATCTTACCTTTAGCTCCTTGTGGGTTTGACACTCCATACATATCACTTCCACCTTTGGAAATTGCTACGATGATTCCTTGCACTCGGGGATTATCAGGCTCCGTCTGGGCCACACGAGCCGCGCGGACGCTTGGCATGAACACGACGAGCGTCGGCCATGGTGGTGGTGGAGCAGAAGCCGAAGTGCAGTGGAAGAACTTAGGCACACCCCTACCTGGCGTGCCAAATGTTGGAACAAGGACTCCAGGGACCCAAGAAAGGTTTGAACTCTGGGGTGTGCTCACAGAACTTCGCTACACTTGGCCCCGCTGGTCACTGCCTCACGGGGATGCTTTGACGTGCTCGAGCGAGACGGAAGAAGGATCAGGGACATGACAGTTTACCCAGGTTCAGGCCCCCTTGTGGTGTAAGACACTACTCTCGATTTGTGGTGGATTGCCTTGGAAGCGAGGATGAATAAATGAGTACAAGGAAGACGAACTGCCTCGGGAGGGCTTAGGATTCTACCTAGCTCGGGTGTCCCGATCCTTATGTATGGTGGTGTTCTACCTATACTTATACCGGCTTTGGTCCTCTTCCCCCAAAACTCTAGGCGGGAAGGGTTTCCACAATGGCCAAATTCAAAGGGGGACAGCAGTACAGCTTATGCTGGCAAAAGCAGTCTCTGCCTGCTAAGCTTCTGGGCATGACATGTCTGTGGGCCTGGCAATGACCTCCATCCTGGTGAGCCCGCGGTCCTGGTTGTCGGCGTCCTGGGAATGGGGGTACCCAAACTTGCCTGCCTGCGGCCCATGGCGTGGCTCCACCAACGGCCTGGTACGGCCCATCTTCATCAGCAACCACTCAAGACCCTTGCGAGGGGCCAAGCCTCGCGAGGCGGACGATGCAAGACCTCCTCAGGGGCAGCCTCGCTAGGCTGGCTCCCTAGGAGCGGAGATATCTATGCAAGGGGAACCTCGTGAGGTCCGCGTGACGTGAGCAGTGACGACCAAGGCCAGGCGGGCGCCAGCGGGCGCAAAGTACCAGTTGCCTCTTTGGTGCTAAAGGGGCAAGCACAGACGAGGAGTCCCGAGGCGTCAGGCAATGGTTTCCAGATCGGTACAACGAGACCTAGACCAGCACAACGGCAGGACGGAGGTCACCGCGGAGCCCACGACGGCGTCACCACCCGAGCCTTTGGCAGGCGAAGACCACCTTTTGTTAGGATAACTTGTACTAGTTATCTCCCTTCAAAATTTCCCGTTGTGGGATCCCTTCCTGCCTAACATTTGGGGAGAGGACCAGGGCCTCTATAAATAGGACTAGCCACCACCCTAGCAAGGGGACGGATGATTCGGACCATCGTCAATCACAAAAGCTCACCGAGCTCAAGAACACCTCTCCTCAAGAGGCTTTTCATCCCTTGTACTTGTTCATCCTCAGCCCACGAGGCAATCCACCACACCACACTGGAGTAGGGTATTACACTCAGAACGGTGGCCCGAACCAGTATAAACTCTTGTGTCTCTTATTCCTTGGGTTCGGTGAGCTAGGCCTTGAGATCGTTTGAGCGGTTAGGCAGCATCGGTGGATGTTACGGGACTCGTTTTGCAGCTAAACGGAGCTGGCCCTGGCGTAATGGCGTCTGCCCACGGTGAGGTGACCGCACAGGCTCAACGGCGGCAGAGAGCGCGCTCCGCACCCTGCGGTTCACGACAAGAGCGGCAGCGCATTCAGGGGAGTGGACGGCCACGCGGCGGGCTCCGGTGGTTTGGGCGGCGCTGGGTGGAGTCGTCGGCGCCGTGTCTCCCGCTGGCGTCCGCAAAGCCGCCGCCGGCGTCGGTCACGGGGCGGCGCATCTCCTGCTGCTCGTCGCCGACGCCCACAAGGTGCCAGGCGCTCTTGCGGTGCAGGAACAAGTGGGCGAGGACGAGGAGCAAGGCGACGCGGCGGTACTGGCGAGATCGATGCCCGTTTCTGAAGAAAACGACAGCAAGTACTGAACTGAAACTCTGAAGTTACTGAAACTTGACAGTGACCATGCATTGTAGGTGTTCGACAGTAGGTTTTGGTAAAGAGATAAATTTTGCTGGAGCTGTAACTTGTTGAGATGACCACTCAAAGCACCCAGGGGCTGCATGAATTTATTTGGAATTTTTGGAGAAGGTTTTGAATGAATTTCACCAAATTTGCCAAATCTGGTCCAAACTTGCAGCTGATGTAGTTTGAAAATTTTGAACTGGAGACCAGTGGATCTTCATGGTTCTAGGTTGAGGGTTCAAAGGACTAGGAGGGGAAAGAAGTTTGGTGGTAAAAGTCCAAACACAAAATGGAGTTCCTTTGTAAATCTCCAAGAGGTAGAATAGAAGGCAGAAAATATTTGAATAGAATTTGAATGGAAAATAAATACATGGGGAGGTTCAACTTGCTGGATTTGATGTAAATCATGATCCAGAGGTGAGGGAGTGTTTAGGAGAGAGGATTTGCACTTATGCCATGGCAAGAAGGAATAGTTGAAAGTGGCAAAGTACCTTCCAAAAGCCATAGTGCAAATTCAGAAAAAGGTTTTCAAAAGTTCTTTTCCCAAATGAAAAAAAAAACATTTTGTCTTGAGTCCAAATGAAGAGCAAGAACTCCCAAGGTCAAAGGCAGATCTTGGGTGAATCCAAATAAAATTTTTGCCATAAAGAAAATATATGAGAGGGAGAGTTCTCTTGAAGAAAATTTTTAAATCACTCCCCTCAAGTCAAATAAAATCTTTTCAAAAAAATCCAAATAAAAACTTGGGTGCCACAACACCTACCCCCTTAGGAAAAATCTCGTCCTCGAGATTTCTGCTGATCCTCAAATAGATATGGATACTCTACTCGAAGGAAATCCTCCCTTTCCCATGTAGCTTCATCCTCAGTGTGGTTGCTCCACTGAACCCTGAAAAACTTTGTCGTTTTCTGACGGGTCCTCCGTTCAGACTCTTCTAAAATCTTTACTGGCCTTTCTCTGTAGGTGAGATCTGGTTGTATATCAGTGTCCTCATGAGGTACATGTATTTCTGGGTTGCTTACACATTTCCTCAACTGCGAGACGTGGAATACGTCATGGACGTCTGACAGCTCCTTGGGTAGGTCTAGCTGGTAGGCTACCGTGCCTCTTCGTGCCTTCACACAAAATGGTCCAATAAATCATGGGGCTAGTTTCCCCTTTATTTTGAACCGTTGCAGACCCCTCATAGGATATACTCGGAGGTATACGGAATCACCAGGTTCAAAGCTGACCTCACGATGCTTCTGATCATAGTAGCTCTTTTGTCGGCTCTGTGCTGTCTTGAGTCTGTCCCTGATTTGTTTAACTTTTTCCTCGGCCTCCTTAAGCATATCTGGGCCGAAGATACGGCTGTCACCTGTTTCTGACCAATTCAATGGGGTACGACTCCTCCGTCCGTACAATGCTTCAAAGGGTGCCATTTGCAAGCTGGCTTGGTAACTGTTGTTGTACGCAAATTCGGCATAGGGCAAACTCTCTTCCCAACTGGATCCATAGGTGAGTACACAGGCTCTTAGCATATCCTCTAGGATTTGGTTTACACGTTCTGTCTGTCCATCTGTCTGAGGGTGGTATGCTATAATGAAAGCCAGTTGTGTGCCCAGAGCTTGTTGTAGGTGTTCCCAAAATTTGGAGACGAATTGGGTGCCTCGGTCAGATATTATAGTCTTTGGGACTCCGTGCAAGCAAACTATACGGGAGAGATAGAGTTTTGCCAGTCTCTGTGTGGAGTAGGTAGTCTTCACGGGAATGAAGTGTGCAACCTTGGTTAGTCGGTCTGTGATGACCCATATGGCATCATTTCCGCGTTGCGATCGGGGTAATCCGACAATGAAGTCCATTCCGATTTCATCCCATTTCCACTCCGGTATCCTGTTAGGCTGGAGTAGCCCTGCTGGCTTTTGGTGCTCGGCCTTGATGCGCTGACATGAATCGCAACAAGCAATGAATGTGGCTATATCTCTTTTCATATCGTGCCACCAAAATCTTTCCTGGATGTCCTTGAGTAAACCAGAATGTCGTCAATGAATACCACCACAAATTTGTCCATGAATTTCATGAATACTTTGTTCATGAGGTGGACGAAATATGCGGGGGCGTTTGTTAGTCCAAACAGCATCACCGTAAACTCGTATAACCCATATCTGGAAGTGAAAGCTGTCTTGGGAATATCTTCCGTCCGTACCTTCAATTGGTGATATCCCGATCGCAAATCAATTTTCAAGAATACCTTGGCCTGTGCGAGCTGGTCAAACAAATCATTTATTCGTGGCATCGGATATGTGTTTTTGATGGTGACCATATTGAGGGCTCGATAGTCTATGCACAGCCTTAAAGTCCCATCCTTTTTTTTGGCGAACAACACAGGCGAACCCCAAGGTGAGGAGCTGGCTCGAATAAATCCTTTGTCCAATAATTCTTTTATCTGCTTCTTTAACTCCACCAATTCTGAGGGTGCCATTCTATATGGCTTCTTATAAATGGGAGCGGTGCCAGGTGCTAGTTCGATGCTGAATTCGATCTCTCGGTCCGGTGGCATGCCTGGTAGTTCTTCCGGGAACACATCAGGGAACTCGCATACCACTGGCACTTTTCTAAATTCTGCGATGTCCATCTTGTTCAGTTTTGGTTTCTGTGATTGTGGCCTTTCTTGAGCGGAAACTCTTATAGTCTTGCCGTGATGGTGAGTGAGAATCACTGTCCGATTGAAACAGTCGATGAATCCTTTGTTGGTGGTCAACCAGTCCATTCCTAAAATGACATCCAGTCCTTTACTTTCCAACATGATGAGATTCGCGTGGAATGGTAGTCCTTCGAACTCAATGACCACTCCTTGGCAGTAACCTTGAGCAATTTGCTTATTTCCGGGGGACTTGATGATCATAGATTTTTCCAAGGGGAGTATCGAAAAACCATGTTGCGAAACAAAACTCTTCGAAACGAACGAATGGGAAGCTCCAGAATCAAACAAAACCGTGGCAGGTACTGTGTTGACAGGGAACGTACCGAGCACGATGTCTGGGGCATTATGCGCTTCTTCCCTGGTCACATGGTTCAAGTGACCCTTCCTGTGGTTGTTGCTGGGATTGAAGTTGTTGCGCTTGGGGGCTGGATTGTTTCCACCATTGTTCGGCTTGGGTGCCGAGTCTCTTGGCTTCGGGCACTGTTTAGCATAATGCCCTTGTTGACCACAAGCATAGCAGGTGACCCCTGGACGGTATGTGAACTCCTTGTCTCTGGCATGAAATTGTCCGACGGGTCTTGGCTCAGTAGTCGTGGATCTCCTCGTGTCTGTCCTTGGGACCTCAGTCTTGCCTCGGTTGCTGCGGGCAAGAGTCGTCTTGTCCCTCTTCCGCTTGCGGATATCTTCCAGACTACGGCGCTCATTCTCCAGGGTGATGGCCTTGTCCACCAGCGTCTTAAAATCCGGAAAGGTGTGTACAATCAGTTGGCATCTTAATGCTGGTGCCAGGCCGTCCAGGAATTTTTCCATCTTCTTGTTTTCTGTCATGTGTTCGTCGTAGGCATAGCGAGACAGTTGTGTAAACTGGCCGTTGTATTCTGTGGCAGTCATGCCTCTTTGCTTCAGGTCATCAAACTCTCTCTTCTTGATCTTTAGGATGCTCCTGGGAATGTGTGCCCCACGGAAGCCTTCCTTGAATTCTTCCCAGGTGACGTTGTGTTCCCTGCGGTGCATGTGTAGGAAGTTTTCCCACCATGCTGCGGCTGCTCTAGTAAGGTAGTGTGGTGCATAAAGCACCTTCTCATGATCTGAGCATTGAGCGATAATCAGTTTCCTTTCAATCTCGCGAAGCCAATCATCGGCTTCCAGTGGCCTGTCGGTGTGAGCAAAAGTTGAGGGGCGAGTCTTCTGTAACTCAGATAACTTGGAATGTGGTTGATAGGGTTCACGGTGGTTTCCCATATTGATGACATGGTTCATCATCTCCTCGTGCTGTTGCTGGCTTTGCTCGAAGAGACGGCATACTTGAGATAGTGCCGCTTCGCTGTCCTGTTGGCTAGACTGACCCTGAGTGAAATTGTTGCTGGTCTGTGTTCCGTAAACCTCTTCTGGCTGATTGGGCATAGAGCGAGTCCAAGGGCGAGACATTTTTGCAGTCTGGGGTATCATTTGCAAAACCCATGAGAAAAACCGTGTAGCATAGGAAAACCCTTGCAAAGGCAGTAATCAAAAAGGCTTCAAGGTTTTCAAGAAACACAAATGATTTTCACGGAGAAGAAGTGCTTAACACAAATCTTACATGCGAAAGCAAACACAAGATACAGCACTCAGGTTGTGCGCACACAATCCTGACATGTTATTTAAAAACTAGCGTACTACTCCGGAAGGCAGCAAACACACCAACACAAACTAGCGTACAGATAAAAACAACACATCAAACAAGCAGGCATAACACGCGGCTACTCGGTGCCCTCAGTCGGAGATGGTGAAGATCTCCTTCCCCTTGCCGAGGGCAAGGCTCAGCGGTCCAGGAGAATCAACCTCCTCCTCTCTAGCTGGCTCCTGGCGTGCGACGCTGCGCTGCGGTGATGGTGCGGGGGCGACTGGCGGTAGAGCGCGTGCGGCAGGCGGTGCGGCTCTGACTGGAGTAGGAGCGATGACTCGGTCGAACTCCTCAGTGGTAGGCAGACGGCGAGCAGTGGCCAAAACGGCCGGTGCATACGAGGCTGAAGACGAGACGAATGTCAGAGGCGGCGCCGTGTGGAGAAGCTCCTTCCTGCTGGCAGGACCGCCCCGGACTAAGTCCATGCGGGCAGCCACAAGATCATCTACGAGGTTGTCGAAAGACTCCTCCAGAGCCTTGAGATACTCCACAACCATCTCGATGGCTTCATCTCGCTCTCCCCGATGGCAGGCGAACACATAGTGGCTGGTGTAAGGCACATGGAATGGGAGGTAGCGGTAGCGACGAGTCTTCATCGTAGGAAGGATGTCCCGAAGGCGAGCTATCGCCTCCCGGGCAGCCATCTGCATGGCATGCCTCTCCGTAGGCATGGCCCTTCCCACAAAACAGAAGTGGCGTGCAGCTGAACGTCCTCCCTTGAACTGCACCACAGCCTGGTGCATAGACACGTCGTCACTGAGCTTGTGCTGATAGAGGGTGAACTCCGGGCGAGCTGCTGGCCCGATCGCGAGCTTGGTGATGGAGACGAGGAGCTTGACAAACCCCTCGGGCACGTTGGTGAACACTCGATTCTCACAGCTGTTGCCAGCCATCTACAAAAGTAGGCAAAAATTCTGAGTAGTCATGTCATAAATTTTATGATGACCAACAGAAAATAGCTACAATTGCAAAATGCTGAAGAAGCACAAAAGACGCTAATCACTGATTAGCGGTCGCACCTAGTGGCTTCCTACAGTCAGCCTGGCTCTGATACCAAGCTTGTCACGACCGGTTTTTCAATAAAATAATTATTGAGAAACCAATCCCTGTTACGGACCAGCGAGGAAGAATTCCTTCTCACTGATAGACAATACATTGGTCACAGAAGAAAAAAAACCAGGAGTACTAAATATAATACAAAGTTGAGCAGAGACTGCCCAACAATTTATTACATGCACGCCGATAAAACAATACGGCGGATAGGGTGGCAAACTACTAACTAACGATAATGACGATGGTGGAGATATCACCGCGAGGCGAGTGATATGTCTCCAGAAGACTGCAGCTCTTCGAGCGTCGGAGTGAGACTCGAGAAGACTTATTGCGGGTGGCGGAAGCGTATACAATACAAGTGACCAAAATCCGGGATCACGCAGGACTGACTGGGACTCCTCTAGGCATCGGACGCGCTATCAAACTCTTCATCCAAGAGATCGCCTTCGTCAACATCTGGCCAAATCAACAAGCCAGGTGAGTACTATGAAAGTACTCGCAAGACAGTTCGGACATAAGGTATAACAAATGCAAACATGAAACACATGAATAAGTTAACCAGTGCGATCAGACATAGAGATAATAAATACTGGGTGCCAAGCGAGGGTCTGAATGACACCTCGAGCGGAAACTGCCGAATAGTAATACGGGTGCCAAACGAGTGTCTGAAAGACTCCTCGAGAGGAAAATGCGGAAAATAATACAGGTGCCAAACGAGTGTCTGAAAGACTCCTCGAGCGGAAAATGCGGAATAATAATACAGGTGCCAAACGAGTGTCTGAAAGACTCCTCGAGCGGAAAATGCGGAATAATAATGCAGGTGCCAAACGAGTGTCTGAAAGACTCCTCGAGCGGAAAATGCGGAATAATAATGCCACAGTCGGGCGTCGGGGCGACACCACATAAAGGGCTTACAACAGAAAGTAAAGACAGTGCATGCCGCAGTTGGACGTCTGAGCGACATCACATAAAGGGCTTATATCGAAAGTGAGAAACGAGTACACGCCACAGTCGGACGTCTGCGCGACGTCACCTAAAGGGCTTATATCACATTTCATTATTACAACAGCTCGGAGACATAAATTATCACAAGCATGAGACACAAAATAAAGCTTGTCCATCCACTGGAATAACAATAAAACCTGAGTTTTTACCACTTGAGCTTGTTCACCGGGGACAAGTTTCTCACATGGATAGATATGGACATAATGTATACACTACTGATCATGGATACGATGATTTGGAAAGAATTTGACTCTGCAGAGTTTGTACTTAACCACAGCCAACGGATTTCAGTAGTCACGGGGACTAGTTCCGTCTACGGTGTTCTGGAAGGAAACACGTCTAACCAGTACACACCCAATTCAACCATCCGAAGCCAAGGATCACCCTCGGCAACATTCAAGAAAAACCTTGAGTCGGGGAGGCTACAACCTCGCGTAGCATGGGATCAAATTTCTATACGCGCGCTATAAGGGGGTGCCCCCCCTCTCGGTCCCAACCGGAAACACCCATGCCCCCTGACCGAATGACTAGCTTTAATCCTGGGCCAAGGTACCATCATCCCGGCCTCTCTGTTTGGTGTGTACACGGAAAGAGGTTACCAACCTACTAAACCGTATCCTGGCAATGAGACATGTGGTACCACGGAAAGGGGAAGGGACGATAACACGGCTCCAACCATGTTAACGTCGGAAAAGTCGGATGACACAAGGCTGGCATGCTACAACAGTACCACCTTGCTTCCCTTCATGTCACCACATGATTAGGCCACCTCTCATCAGAGGTCATTGCAACTTTGGAACATGCGGGAAAAGATCGATAACGTGGCTCCAACCACGTTAACGTCGAAGAGAGTCGGATGACGCAAGGCTGGCATGCTACAACAGTACCACCTTGCTGCCCTTCATGTCACTACATGATTAGGCCACCTCTCATCAGAGGTCATCGCAACTTTGGAACATGCGAGAAATGATCGATAACGTGGCTCCAACCACGTTAACGTCGAAGAAAGTCGGATGACACAAGGCTGGCATGCTACAACAGTACCACCTTGCTGCCCTTCATGTCACCACATGATTAGGCCACCTCTCATCGGAGGTCATCGCAACTTTGGAACATGCGGGAAAAGATCGATAACGTGGCTCCAACCACGTTAATGTCGAAGAAAGTCGGATGACACAAGGCTGGCATGCTACAACAGTACCACCTTGCTGCCCTTCATGTCACCACATGATTAGGCCACCTCTCATCAGAGGTCATCGCAACTTCGGAACAACCGGGTCGTTGCCTTACGAGCAACGAGATATTTACCGACACTCATATGCCACACACAAACTTTCACATGAACATGCAAAACTTCTGCCATATCAAATGTCCAAACATGCTTGCCTGGTTCGGAGAAGTCGGAATCTAGCTCGGCGAAGTTCGCGGCTCCGTCACCTCTCCCGGAACCTACGGCAATCACGAAACGGGTACTAACGTGAAAACCAACACATGCATAGAAACTTTGCCAAATATTTCCCAAATAAATCCCATAAAAACTAGACAAAATTTTAAGAATGTCAGAAAAAGAATCACTCAAAAATACCTTTTTATTAAAAAGTTATAAATGTTTCTGTCTAGGGACCTTTCTGTAATGAAACAGAAAAGTTCCAGGGTTTTAACTGAGAAAACAAAAAACGGTTCGTTTGGAAATGTGCAAGCTCAAGGGAGAAGACGTATTTTGCCCGAAGGCGTCAACAGAAAACGGTTCAGGGAAATAGAACAGAGGCTGACACGCGGGGCCCGCATGTCAGGTTTGAAAAGGCTCGCCGGCGCCCGAAGACGGCGGTGGACGCCGGCGTCGAACCACGGCGAGTTAGGAGAAACGGAGGGTACCAAGAGCTTCAGTGTCTTCTTCCGCGTTGGTGGGTGGTGGATTCGTCCACCGGGGAGCACCACGTCGACGGCGACACTATCTCCGGCGGACGACGGCTCGGGTGAGGATGGGGAACTCCGGTGGAGGGCTGCAAGCTTTAAATTGAAGTGCGGGTCAGAACGAGAGATGCATGGTGAAGTTACTGGCAAGAGAATGGAGGCTGCGGAGCACACACGGGGGCGAATCAGGCTGGATCCCGTGGCGGGTCGCGGCGGCTGGAGTCGAGGAAGGAGACCTCCTCGGGGCTCTTCCAGTGGCTAGGCGTGCTCTAGAGGAAGTGCAGGGCTGGTGGGTGCTCGAGTTGAAGCTCGGGACCTCTATTTATAGGCAGATCGACGGGGTGGCCGTGAACGGAGAATCTCCGGCGAGCGATTACAGCGGAGCATTGGGTTGGAAGAGGGTTTGAGCGGTCGGGCAGCATCGGTGGATGTTACGGGACTCGTTTTGCAGCTAAACGGAGCTGGCCCTGGCGTAATGGCGTCTGCCCACGGTGAGGTGACCGCACAGGCTCAACGGCGGCAGAGAGCGCGCTCCGCGCCCTGCGGTTCACGACGAGAGCGGCAGCGCATTCGGGGGAGTGGACGGCCACGCGGCGGGCTCCGGTGGTTTGGGCGGCGCTGGGTGGAGTCGTCGGCGCCGTGTCTCCCGCTGGCGTCCGCAAAGCCGCCGCCGGCGTCGGTCACGGGGCGGCGCATCTCCTGCTGCTCGTCGCTGACGACCGCAAGGTGCCAGGCGCTCGTTCGGTGCAGGAACAAGTGGGCGATTACGAGGAGCAAGGCGACGCGGCGGTACTAGCGAGATCGATGCCCCTTTCTGAAGAAAACGACAGCAAGTACTGAACTGAAACTCTGAAGTTACTGAAACTTGACAGTGACCATGCATTGTAGGTGTTCGACAGTAGGTTTTGGTAAAGAGATAAATTTTGCTGGAGCTGTAACTTGGTGAGATGACCACTCAAAGCACCCAGGGGCTGCATGAATTTATTTGGAATTTTTGGAGAAGGTTTTGAATGAATTTCACCAAATTTGCCAAATCTGGTCCAAACTTGCAGCTGATGTAGTTTGAAAATTTTGAACTGGAGACCAGTGGATCTTCATGGTTCTAGGTTGAGGGTTCAAAGGACTAGGACGGGAAAGAAGTTTGGTGGTAAAGGTCCAAACACAAAATGGAGTTCCTTTGTAAATCTCCAAGAGGTAGAATAGAAGGCAGAAAATATTTGAATAGAATTTGAATGGAAAATAAATACATGGGGAGGTTCAACATGCTGGATTTGATGTAAATCATGATCCAGAGGTGAGGGAGTGTTTAGGAGAGAGGATTTGCACTTATGTCATGGCAAAAAGGAATAGTTGAAAGTGGCAAAGTACCTTCCAAAAGTCGTAGTGCAAATTCAGAAAAAGGTTTTCAAAAGTTCTTTTCCCAAATGAAAAAAAAACATTTTGTCTTGAGTCCAAATGAAGAGCAAGAACTCCCAAGGTCAAAGGCAGATCTTGGGTGAATCCAAATAAATTTTTTGCCATAAAGAAAATATATGAGAGGGAGAGTTCTCTTGAAGAAAATTTTTAAATCACTCCCCTCAAGTCAAATAAAATCTTTTCAAAAAAATCCAAATAAAAACTTGGGTGCCACAGCTCGTCAGCGCCGCTGGGGGCTCTCCTGCACTGTCCCTCTCGCTACATCGCCCACCTCCAGCTGCGGGTGACGTAGCTCACGGAGCGCCTCCTCCACCTCCGCATCAAGACGGCGCCCTCGTACCAAGATGCACAGTCCCACGGCGTGACCCGCCATGTCGGGCGCCCGCACACGAAGAAGGAAGCTGCCAAGAAGTCCCGAGGCCACAAGAAAACGCCCCTGCGCTCCCAGCACCACTGCGTCAAGACCGCGTGCCGCTTGCGGCGGCAGCGCGAGGATATCAAGATCAGGCTCCACGTCCGTGACGGGCTCCGATGTCCATCGTAGGCTGCCGTGCCTTCACTCCCGAGCTACGCAGTGTCGTCTGGCCCGGCAAGTTCAAGCCGGACCTGCCTTCGTGCTATGATAGCACCCCCGACCCCATGGAGTTCTTGTAGCTCTACGAGCTGAGCATCGAGGCGGCCAACGATGATGAGAAGGTCATGGCGAATTGGTTCCCTATGGCCCTCAAGGATGGCGCGTGCTCGTGGTTTCTGAACTTGCCCGCGGGATCAATCTCCTCCTGGGGCGAGATGCGCGAGCGTTTCATTGCCAACTTCGAGGGCACTCGCGACCGCAGGCGACCTGCGGCGCATCAAGCAGCAGCCAGGGGAGACC